>NC_086244.1:18514867-19114867 GCF_036321145.2 Pelmatolapia mariae | reverse complement strand
CATGACCACTTTAGTCAAAGTAGGATTGTTATTTCCTCTGCAGTTACATATATCTGGCAAAATGGCCAAGCTTCATGCCTTTCCACATGTATACATGTTAAGCCCTCGTACAGATCAGACAGGCATCAATGGATGGACCAGACTGGTCATATTTCACTACTACATTGATGTAGATTTTAATTCCATGTATGCTTTGTCCACCTCACATCTATCACCAATTGAAAACCACCAGTTAACTCTGTCTGTGCATGTGGGACTCGTACTGTCGTACAGGGCTGCTGGCTCAGCTTGAATCTTTGGCCTACCAGAAGTAACGTCAGGGCTGATATGATGCTTTGCAGCAGTTCTGTCATTTTTACTTCCACAAGCGCATGATGGTCTACAATGCTTAGGCTAGTGACCGAATTACTTTTCACAACTCATAGTAGGATACTTCCACATACAGTGCAGCAACTAGGGTACAATACTATAATTTTAGTATTCAAATAGCAACCTATTTTTGAAGCAGTTATAGTACATGAACAAAAGAGTTTACCTGAGGTAGGACACTGTTGGAAGACTGTATAGTGGTACTGTCATCTAAGGAGACAAGAAAACAAACGTTGGTTAACTAAGAGTTACAGAAAATCCATTGTTGGTTCTGACTTTCAGGAGAGACATTACGCTGAGAATGTCAAAGTGATGGATAATAAAATCATGTATTATGCATGCCGCCATTATCGGTCTAAGCGTCAGACAGACTTCAGATTAATCTTCCTGCCTTTTAAACAGCACCGAGTATGGAGACATGATAGAGCAGTTTTAAAACGGATGAAAAACTAATCATTTAACATTTCTGTCCAATTCAACAACCCCCTCCCCCCCCAAAAAAACCCCACAGTAAGTTATTCTTTTTTTATAACACCATCATTTCCATCGGGAAGGCCCGATGACATCCGCGATTAGACTCCAACACTTCAGCCCAGTTTTCTTTGGGTGATAGTCAAGCTGACTAAGCTGAAAGGTCCCATGGGTATGGTTTTAAAACATCTACATCAACAACTAGGGATCAAAATTGCCTCCTAATTGAATCCCATTTAATCCAATTACATGCAGTGCCATTCACCAGCCACAACTGAGGAGGGTCTGCTGAGGCTCTGTTGTGATCAAACAGCAGCAAAAGAGCCTGAGAGACAGAGCTCTCCCGTATTCATGTCAGGAACGAAGGACCTCCTGATTTATATGCAGATATAACAAGGTAAAGTGACTGCATTTTACCAAGAAATATCTTGTGAAAGCACAAACAAAAAGAGTTGCTGGAAAAACGTGCCTTTTCGAAATGTTACTTGTTGTTTTTGTACTGAATAAACACAATTACTTTTATATGAGTGGGGCTCATGGCTAGGTGGTGGTGGGATTTTTGTCTCTGCAGTCAGCAACAACTCATATGTGTGATCCTCCTCCTCTGCTGGCTCCCTTTTCTCATCAGCACTGCTGCTAGTATACAGGGCCTGCAGAAAAGTCAAAGGATTAAAGGTGAAAAAGAAGTAGCAGGTTAGAAATTACGAGGCAATAGTGTGAAAATATTTGTTTACAATAGGAAACCCTTCATGAAACATACACAGTATGCCCACTATGATCAGCAACGGTTTAGACCAGAACGGTCCTCGGACGCTGCCTTTTCCAATTCCCCTTTCCTATTACATGTGCTCCATTCTGCACTCAGCTGAGTATTTATTAAGAAGCCATTTGAACTGAGCAGCAGCCTTGAAGAAAATGAAAAGGGTTGTAGCTAAAATGAAACTGGTATCCTCAGTGACAGATTGTCATTTTCCAGCAGTCCCTGTGTCACAGTGTTAGAAAACATGTCTAACTTTTCAGTGGCATTAACTTTTAAAAGTAGTCTGTCACAACCATTTGCACACAGCTACAAGTGCGCGTGTGAGAATCTGTGGCGTTAAATGGCAACTGTTTCTGCTGGCTGTATGACCTCTGACCTAGTCGCATAGGATTTGTATTACCAGGGGGACTTGATGTGATTTACAAGTTACGCCCTCTCGTGTCTGTGTAATGCTACTATTAATATCCTGCCAGATAATTGTGAGCCTAATGAAAGACAGCAAACTGCTTCTTACCAATTCGTACAATGCAAGCTAACAATTTCAGCTCATGAATGGTTATCCATGCTGTGTATTTATCCAAATTCTCCTTAAAAACTATCCAAATTTGCATGCGTACATTTTTTTTCTTTAAATAGCAGATTCGGTGGTTGATTTGCATGATTTGAATGGGATTAAGATCATAGATGATTACCACAGCTATCACTAGAGGCAGTCCCATGTGAATACAGCTTTACTTCCTTACCTCTGAGCTCACCTCCTCTTCATTACCAGGGCCAGGATGTGACGAGAGAACCAGGCGATCTTTCTGTACATCAGCAATACGAGATGTAATAAAAAAAAGTAATCAATTCACTATCAGTATTAAAAGATGGCATGCAAACCTACACTGAAACACAAGAAAAGTAACACTGGTGGATTTTTGTAGCACTGTCATAAGAAGAGAGGATCACCATCTCCCTCTAGTGGGAGTTCAGCATTTCAGTGCCTCAGTCTATGTCTTGGTATGTATAACAGTGAGATGGGTTTCAACTAAAAACATTTTTTTTTTAAAGATCAGAAACTGCTGACCTTTCCAGCTTCACTATCAGGCCTTCCCGAGTCTCTGTCAGAGGACTTCCCACTGGTGAGGCTGTCTAAAGAGTGGCAAGAAGTGGCCTCAAACAGAGCTTCATATGGGCTCTCCTCCTCGGGCCCCAGGGCCAGCCCCGAGATTAGCTCACTGACTTTCTCCAGGTCACCTGCAAGTCAAAATGGATAAAGGTTGAAGCGAAAACAAGTTCTCACGTCAAAGTAATAGGTAAACTATTGTCATACTTTCATGCACAGTGGTTTTTTTCTTCTGCTTAAAGATTTGCTGCTGCGAAGGTAAAAATCACCCACTATCTCTCACCGGAGACTCCTGATAAATCTTACCCTTTTTCCGTGGGCTGGGGCTCTCCTGAGGTGGAGGCACCGGTGGAGGGGGAAGATCAATATCAGGGGGTTTTCCAGTCATATGACCTGGAACAAACAGGAGATTGTATCGCAGCTGTTTCATGTGATATAAATAAGAGAATAATTCCCACTGGAGCTCTGTATGTGCTCATTTGGTCTTTACCAAGGATCAGGGCAGCTATCTGTTTGCTTTTCTGAGAGGGCATATCCTTGACAATGTCCAGCGCTGTCAGGCCCTTCTGGTCGACGATGTTCACGTCGATCCCTGGGAAACGACAACCGTAACAGTTATGTGCTAAGTACGTGTTTTTCCTAAATACGTGGAAGTTATGTAGATTTAGCGCTCTAAGGTCTGACCTGCACAGAGAAGCTTCTGCACCACATCAGTCTTCCCAAACAGAGCGGCTTCGTGGAGGGCACTGCCTTTCTCTGTCTGAGCAGGAAAGAAAATGAAAAAGCATACGAATTTATGAGAAACATTATAGACAGAAGTTCTTAATATTTCCTATGTTATTACCAAAAAATTAGACTAAGAATATAGCAGTTCTGTTCCAGCACCAACACTTTAGTAAAATACATAGCGCATGTTGTGTGGATTCATGCCCACTACTCGGTCCACTTCTTGAACTGACAATTATGTGGTTGAGAAATCAAAGCAGATCATTTTCCAGCTCACAGGGCCATGCTAATTAAAGCCCTGCCGGATGCAGAGCCTAAAGGAAGCTGAATAGTCTCCACATCTTTTATTCAGAGGAAAAAAGGACAGCGAAAGGATCTCCAGACAGACGGGTGGCACAGTTTGATACAGAGTCAGAGCTCTAGGGCCCACCAGGGGGAGCAAGGCCAGCTCTGCTTTGCGCTGGCCTTACTACAACAGTTCCTTTGCAAACTGAGAGCTTAAGAATTTTACATTTAATCTCATAGCTTTAGTAGGAAGTAGCAAGAGGAAGTGCTGCAAGGACAGATTAAGTTGCCTAACATGATTTGGGCCATGAAAGTATATTAAGAAACACTTGCAAACAGAAGTTTTTCAGTAAAAAGAAATATATCAGTAAATATACATCAGAAAAAACAAAAACAACACATGCACATACCTCATAGTTAATGTCCATTCCAGCATCTAGTAACACCTCCACTACGGGTAGGTGTCCGTTGCGAGAGGCCAGGTGTAGTGGTGTGTGTTTCTTGGTGTTGCAGCTGAGCAGATTAGGATGGGCACTGAGCAGCAGTTTGACAACCTCCAGGCGGCCGTACAGTGCTGCCAGGTCCAGCGGAGTCTCAAACTTGTTATTCCTCATGGTGGGATCAGTGAGTTCCTCCAGCAGCAGCCGCACCACCTGAGAGTGGCCGTACTGGGCAGCACAGTGCAGCGGTGTCTCGTTGTCATTGTTCTGTTGGCGGTGGTGGTGGGGGGATAAATAAGTAAGAAGCAGCTTGGGGAAAATGGCAGCACAGTTAAGTTGAGGTAAAGTGAAAATGTGCAATTAAGGAGATAAGAATAGAACAGAGATGCTTGAATCGTGTCTGCAATAAGTCAGAATTTGTGACTCGATTGAGTCATTGTGAGAGTAAACCAGTCAGATGGGTACAGGCAAATCATGAAAGGTCATGAAAAACCACCAACCCTGAAAAAGCACACAGTGAGGCTTGATTGGGGTGAGGGGGCGGGGACTGGCAGGCATGCATGGACTAATGAGGACAGGTGTCTGTGTGGCACTGAGTGCCAGGGGCAGCAGGGTGCTAACAGAGGGGCAGGGATACATAGGCGGGTGGGGAATTAGCAGAGACATGGGCCGGTTTGACAAGAGGTCAGAATGCACTGACACTGAAGTGCTACAAAGGGTCAGGCATGTATAAAGCTTCTTTGTTGTTGCTTCTCACCAAAGCACAAAAAAGCAACAACCCACATAGCATAGGTAAAAGTAAAAATACACTCAAAGGGTCACCGTGATATTAACAATAACATTTGGTCTGCCCTGCCGATCAGATTCTTTTTCTCCCCACAAGTCCAGGTCAGCTTGACAAAAACCCCAAAACAGGGTCCAGAAAACTCAACTATACTTCTATCACACTTATAGAAAATATATATATAAGCAGCAAATCCTCAGAAGAAAATGAAACCCCAAAATTGCGTTTTTTTGATGACTTTCCTTTTGATGACTTTCCAATGTAGCTTGCTCTCACCAGTGTGTGAATGTGTGTGTGAATGGGTGGATGACTGAATGTGTAAAGCGCTTTGGGGTCCTTAGGGACTAGTAAAGCGCTATACAAATACAGGCCATTTACCATTTGATCAGCTGATCAATGTATCGACAAACTGTTTTGGTGCTAAAAAAAAAAAAAAAATGCAGTGATGATATTTTAATGTTGAAAGCACTCCTTAAGTTTAGCCAGTATTAGAATGATGTACTTTATATTGACATGCACAAAAACACGACTGAGCTTGTACTGTAGGAAACATGCTAACAAATAAGTAGATAAAACACAGAAGAAACATCAGTATTGAACAGATAAACTCAGTAATTAGTGCTAATTGATTCCAACCATTCAAAAGCAGGAATGCGATCAATAGACATGAGAGCTTCCAGCATGTTATCTCTACCACGAGCAGCCACCAGGGGGCAATCCCTGAAATCCTGCACGATCAAGTCAAAACACACAATGACAACATGCATATAGTCAATCAGAGCAGACCCTGCTGTACTTTCTAAGTAAAAATGTAAATTAATATCACTCTAGGGTGTTAGCAGAATTCCAATTTTGTGTTTTTCTGCAAACATGGAAAGACAATTTATTTCTCTGCAGCTCTGTGGCTCTCTTATTAGATACAGATGGGGTGTGGTAGAAAATGCCAGCTATTGCAGAACCGCATGTTCAGAGAGTCAGTCATTCCAGACTAACAGAGCCACCTACAAAAGGGCTGACAGCTGGCATGAGAAGTCCCCACATGGACATGCATGATGCCAGTTTGGGTGACTCCCAGAGGAACACGCCAGCTGTGCCACCGAAGACAGGCCGTTATGCAGGGCAACAGGGCAGTTTTAGACGGGTGTGACTTGCCTATTTACTGCTTTCTCTGAAACCTGGCGCCAGATGGGATCAGCAGGTATCTCCTTCTTTGTTGGGAGAGCGAGTATTGTACTACACTGGCAAAGCAGGTCACGGCTTGAGCAGGGAGAGAGGAGGTGGAGTCTAGAGGAACAAAACGACACCTGCCTATCAAAAAAAAAAAAAAAAAAAAAAAAAAGGGACACAAATGCAGGCCAACAAAAAGAAAAAAAAAAAAGCTTTTCTTGGATGAACTGAGCTGAACAAAACAAACGTAAAAGAGGCTTAAGAAAAAACAAAACCTTTCTCTGGCAGCTAAATTAAACCGACCCCAGTTTTCTCTGCCTGGGTAGTTTCATCATTTTCAGTTTGTACAGTTGTGCGCTCGTCTTTGGCTCCAAACAAATGCACGTGTACCGACACAAGCACACTGACACAGAAACGGTCTGAACCCCGCTTGAAAAGAGCACGTTGTCTTTCATCTGTGACGCACCATCGAGCATTTGTCACAGCTTTTTAAACAGATTTACTCTCAGCATTTCGATGACTTCAGCGGGCAAACACACACACACACGCTGTGATTATATCAGCATGATTCACTTCCTCAAACATGCAGGTCTGCTGCCTCCATAGTAATCCAAGTAAATCTGGCATACAAGGACTTTTTTTTAAATATTTTTTTGGCAATGTGGCTTTTCCTTCCTGGGAGAGGCAGAGGTGTGACATGCAACAAAGGTGCCTTAACTTTTAAGGAAGCCCCTTAGGTACAATTCTAAACTCAAACCATGCAAAAGCTGCCTTTAAAATCAGGGAAAGGAACTTTTTAGATAATACTGAAACGCCCTTTTTCCTCTTCTCTCATGATATTTAATAATAGTGCTGAAAAATGACACGCACAGCGGACACATACCATGACTTCAGTGCTTATGAGCATGTTAACACCAAATGTCTCCCTTGCCAAAGTGGTGGTCAGGGCACTGTAGCAATGTGTCACCCAGCATCTGATCGCATTAAACATGGCTGACCAGCCGTCTGACTCACTGTTAGGAAACACACAGCAATAGGACAGTGACCCTTGGCTCCTTCAGTGCCAGCACTGGTGCATGTTATCCACACAGAGGCCTTCCACTAAAACATCCACTTACTCCCAAACACCTCGACCGCTTTGCTTTATATTGCTGTTTTAGCTTATAACTGAAGCACTTATAGTTTATCCGACTAGTTGTATAGTAGGAGATTACAATTTATTTATATGGCTATTTTTAAGCATTTTATATCAGCAAAATGAGTCAGCCACTCGGGAATTGAACCTGTGTTTTGTTGCTCGCGGAATTTGCACAAATACAATATGCACACAAATCAAAATCTTAAACTTACAGCCTCCATTTCTCATTAATATCATGATTTATGTGGAGTGCATTTACAGGACAGACACTGCAGGGTCTTGTGTAATATTTTATTACATTGTTCAGCTGAACTCGTTTATTCATAGGCCATCAGAGGAACACACATAAATACAAAGCATAACTAGAACAAACTATTTGAAAGTCTGTCTACTTTGCTTTTGCATTAAAATCTGCATGTGAGACAAAAGGAATTGAAAGAGTGAAGACATGACAGCTGGAGAGCTGAAATATGGAGCCTAGTTTGAAACTAATTTCAGCAGACTGCTTGCCCCGTAGCAAACAAATCCCATTCAAAAATGCTATTGTACCGAGTTAATTTGCAATTTCTGGTGAAACACTTTTATATTGTTATATAAGAAGGACTTTCAGCATTGAATTCAGCTTTATAAAGATTGGGATCAGCATTATATCCTCTGCACTACCACAGGCCACATGAGCGGTCAGACAATCACGCACTAACAAGATAGATCTCGGAAGGCTATTACCCAAAATGGCACCAAAGGCTTGCAGCCGCGCTGGGAAAGATTAGAATTCATACAGCAAAGCTAAGACTTCCTGGGCAGTCGAGCTGCATCCTGATTGTGACCACAGAGCACGTCAAAGAAGAGGAGATTACGCTGCTGATTGACAAACCGTGGTTTAACCAAAAACATCTGGAGATTACACTCCATTGTGTTATCACGCTGCTGAATATTCTGAGATGAGGGAGAAAGACCCCAAGTGACAGAGAGAAGGGCGGGATGTTATGGTTCTCACAACCTGCAGCTGGGAGACGGTAACACGGTCTGACTAGCCACCACAGTCACATGACACGCTCACTGGCAGCAGGGCGAAGCCCAGTTTACGTCAGCCTGGCCTCTGGAAGTGGTAGTAGTAGTAGTGGTGGGTGATGGTGGTGGAGGGGTGGGCTGAGCAGCTGTTGCAGCTAGTGCGCCAAAGGGCTGCCCATCCTCAGTGCATGCCAGTGTCACCGATTGAATTGCTGCTAGCTTCTGTGCATTCAGACAGCTCACAGATCTTACACACGTGAACTAAAGTGTTGTTTTCTGGGTACTTGTAATAAAATTATTTAAACAATATTTCTGCTGTTATACTGAAAAAAGAGAAGTTATTAAAAAAATGAAGTAGTCATTTGCAGCTGGACTCAATTTGAATTTTTTTAGGTTTATTATGAGTTATGGAACAATTAAAATTAAGTTTAATTGTAGCCAAGGATAATTAAAGAACAGTGATGACTTGTTTGGGAGTTTGAGGAAGAAGGCGAGTTTTGCTGAGAAATGCTGATTTCTGTTCGGATTTCTGTTCTATATTTTGCTCAAATAAATAAATAAATAAACCAGATAATCACAAAAAAAGTAGCCATTTGTTCCAGCTTTGGTATTTTTCTTTATTAGTCAAAAGCCCTTTGTTTTTGCATATAACACAGAGCACCAATAATATGAAGGCAGGCTACAGTAATGGATTACAGGCTTTGGAGTCTTGTAATGAGATGGATGCCTAAATGGCTTCTAGCCATGGAGTGTAATTCTTTGCACAGGGTGTTTTCTACCTTTTTAATTTTCGTATTGCACTTGTTAAAATACACCACCTTCCAAACACAGCTACATAATATAAAAATGGGAAACTATCAAAATAAGACACCCCGGCTCTGCCCCCAATCCCTCCTCCTCAAATTTCTCAAAACTGACATGGGAGACACACCCTTACACTTACACTTACAAATGTGTAAGTGTGACAATGTTGAAACCCTGATTGCTCTTTTTAAAATAAGGAATCAAAAAAAATCAAAAAACATTGTTCCCTCGGGGGCATGTCAAGCATACTTCGTGCACTTTTTAGCATGAATGAGTTGAGAACAGGTCTTGGAGGGCAAGCCGAGAGCAGAAGGGAGTGCAAAGTGTTGACGAGGCATGAGCTGGACACTAGAGTGGCAGACGGAGGGGATAAATGAGCGTGCTGTCACACTGCAAACATTATGCCTGGAGGAAGGAAGGGAAACTCTGTTCGGCTTGATAATGAGGTGCCCAAGTCAGAAATATTGCATCTACTGCTTCCATCAGCAACTTCCACTGCGCACAAAGAGAGCAAGGCATAAGATCAGCTTCATTTCTGCATATAGTCTCACATGAGCTTGGCTTAAATCTGCACCAAACTAAAGTATTTCCATTTATCGTCATTAAATATTGTTCCATTCTTGGATACTTATTTTAGATGGCTCTAAAGTGGCTTGTGTGCGGAGACATGTAAAGCACATCTGAGGCTGGGTCAGAATTCACCAGCCTATTGTATATCGTATTAGACAAGTGACCTATATAAGAAAGCCTGGATGAGAGGTAGCATGAGAAGTCTGGGCAAACTAAGGTTTATAATGGTCAAATATGGTAATTTATTAAAAGGGGGGAAAAAAAGGAGGTCAGTGATAAAAATGATCTAATGAGCACCACATGCAGGTTTTCTGGAACACTTGAGTGAAGGTCCGTTACATATAAATGAACCAGCTCTTGCCAAATCAGTGAACACAACGCTCATTAGCGGTATCGCTGTGGTATAGTGCATTAGTAGGTGCTACTTAGCAAACACATATCTACATGTTTTAGCCGTCTATTACCCAGTAATGTGGGCTGCTCTTGTGCATGTTTGTGCTGTTGTTGGTTATGTATCTTAGAATAAACAAGTGATAACAGACAAAAAGCAACTAATAGATCACACTCCACTGGAGGCACTGTTTGTACTTCAGATCAGTGCTCGTTGTGGTTACTGGTTTTTTTTTTTCAGCTTCCTGGAAATACCAAGTAAGTGTTTGTAGCCTGTACATTGGTTGAATTCTCTCTGCTTAGCCAAAGAGCGGCACAAATAGACACAAATGCAGGACTATGAATCCAGCTTAAGCTGATGAGTACCAGATAGATCCTCTTTATATTTTGCAGTATACCTGGGTTTTGATTCTCATCTCTGTGGTGACAGTCCTACCAGTAGGGCTGCATTTTACATTCACCAGCAGTGATTGGTTTACCAGAACTGAAGAGGAAGCAACAGCTGTAACAGAGATGATTAAGCTTTGCACTGCAGGTTAAAATTTTCAACATATTTTAAAAGGCTGATTAAATGCTGAACATCCAGACTGGGTGTTGGATGAGATATGGTCATAACAATAAGGCCGACATTCCAACTATGACACGATCCTGCCTGTATCATGTGATACACTGCATGGCAAACGTCGACTGATTCTTTTTTCAGTAAGAGGAGATTATCATCATTATTTGCTTTCTCTCTGCTTCCATAATTTACATGATTTCTTTTCCCCCAACCAGCTTTTAGCAGTTCAAAAGCACAAGACAAAACTAAAACTAATAAACATATTTAAGAAAATAATCATGAAAACAATGATTAGTTTTTAGATTCAGTCTGAAAATAGCTACTTGTTAACTTTTTGTTCAACTCCAGAATCTTCAGCTAAATTTCAAGAACAGAATGTACTCTACATCCCTAACCAAACTGGTGTGGGGGGCACATCCTGTGGCCAGTGGCCAGTACTCCCCTGCTGAGGCTTTTGAAACATCATCAAAGTGGCGTTCCCACAGAGGTCAGTATCAGCAGGAGACAGAATGGTGGTATGATGAATAAACATTAGTTTGGCTAACTTCTTGGACCAGGATGACAGCAAACTGGACTCAATCCAGGATGATTTCTTGAGTGAGTTACTTCTGAAGCTGTAGTCCCTAAGACATTTTGTACAGCATCACTGCACACCTTACTCAACCACGCCAGCTTACACAAACCCAGCATCTCTCACTGCCACCGCAGGACCAATAAACCGTGACACTGTTACTATGACAATGTCTCACCTCTTCCCCTCTTCAGCAGAGCAAGCACAAACTGGGATGTGGGAGCAGGAGGAAGGAGGAGGACACACACCCATTTTTACAAGCACACACCTCTCTCTCTCTGATGTTGATTCAAAGAGACTTTTACATTGAAAACCTCCCATCTTTCCCATTCTCTTGAGACTGAGCTCTCGATGTGGATTGTTATGAATCTGGATTCAGAGCACAGACCGTCTACTAAGTCACATGATGCCATCAACCATGACCACAACCAGGGTCGCACCACCCACACTGCATCCTGATTTCTGGTTTATTAATAACAAGGCATCAATTATTCAGTTTCATGACCAGGAGTGGGGAACAAACTATCTCAGAAGTGTTTACACTGAGACATTTTCAACATCTCAGCAAAACAAAAACACTCCATTTAGTATAATTTTAAAAAAAAATCCTTGAATTAGAATAAACGGAAAAGCATTAGAACTAATGCATACATGCACAGAATACATGCTCTGATGTACTGTATATCAGCACTAAAGAAAGCCAGCCTTCCCATCCAAATGCTAAGAAGATTAGTCCAGGGGAAACGTGACAATGTACTAAAATAGTGTGCAGCTTTATCTACTGGCCTGGGTGGGTTTCCGGCTCTGCCTGCAGAAAATCAAATCAGGGAGCGACCAGCATGTTCACCCTGTACACTGCACTAACTGTGAGGATGACACTGCCAGCTGAGCACTCTGCACACACGTAGAAAGGCTGTGACTGGGGCTTCTCTGGGTAGCTGAATGCTATAGGGTTGCGCCTGGTGGAATATAGCAGGTACTACAGCAAGTAGTTACTTCACATGGATCTCTGTTACCTATGATCTGTATATAAAAGACTAGTATGTGTCTAACCTCAGTGAAGTTTATTAACAGCAGATTAAAATATACAATAGTGTTGACATGTTAAGTGATTTCATTCAATCTTCCCAGGTGAATTCATTTCAGTAACAGTCAATTTATACATCAACACGGATGGATTATATTCATTCTTATATAGTCGTTGCACTTTTTCCACATCTGTCATGTTAAAGCATTTTAATTCAGCATGCTATAATGCTAATTCCTGCTGATTAGCATTACACACAAAATACTGCAGTTTGTTTTTCCGTTATCTGATCATAAAATGAAAAAGAAAATGATTGCTTCATGGCGGCAATGGATTTAAAAAAAAAAACAAAAACAAAAACAAAAAAAAAACAGGGGGATAAAGTTTCTATTCCTCTTCAAGGAGATAAAAATCCCTGTAACCAGTGTTACTATCTTCCATCTGTTAAGACATTTATCTCTGCCAACAAAAATCGCAATCTCATGTTGGCCCCTTAGGCATACTTTATAGTCTGGGAACCATGAAAACCAGAATTTGTGCTAATCCATCGAAAACCAGTGGCAGATTTAACAGAAGACTTTCTTTATCTCATACAACTTTCACCCTTTGAAAGATTGGAGTAATACCGTAATGATTATAATAGCTTAATTGATGGTGGGGTGTGCGTATCTTTCCAGTATAATCCTCTACAGCTGACTCTGTGTTGCCAACAACTTTACGGTACTTAAACCAGGTTTTTCTTACCCACTGGAAAAAGACTCACAAATGACCTACAGCGTCCCCTGGAAGACAGTCATTTACTAAACCTTCAAGGGCATTTTAATACAACACCTTATGTATTCACGATCATGATCAAGAGGCTAGTACAACAGAGTCCCCCGTGGTAAACATAACATCTCAATACAACTGGACATCACAACATGTGGAGAAAGCATGAGAGCAGAGATTGACTGATAGCAGCGAAATTAAAAGCCTCCCCATATCTCTACAGCAGAGTGACCCCACAGGCAACAGCGACAAACACACCCAAGCACAGAAAGCCAACACAGCATTAAAGCAAAGAAGGAGGTTTAAAGGAAAAGTTTTGGCAGCACTGTGTACACACCTTGGCATTAATATAGGGGTCAAAGGGCCCACAGCGTTTGAACTCTTTATGGTCTACAGAGCTCTGGGAGGGAGGAAGAGAAGATAGGTCGATGGTTTTGGTTCAGACAAGCAATGAACAAATGAGTGATGGTCGCAAATGAGCCAAACTAAATAAAAAGGAGAAGAAAAACCAAACGAGTTAATAAACAATCAGATGTCATGAACAGGCAGGGAGAAATGACACACAATGAAACCAAGATATTTCTGAGTTCTTTGTGGTTAGAGACGAATGCTTGTTTGACCGAATGTTTCTGACTAGGTTTGCAAAGCTCATTATGGGTCATTTCTCCTCATCTCAAATAGGATAGGCCAGGGATGGTTTCAGTCTGGAAGCTATCTGTGCAGTAAGCAACCAAATAAAATATCAAATGTAGGAGTTAAAACAGTTAAAATGGTTAGAGGAAACAAGCACTTTTCACTCTAGCAAGCTGTCAAAGCACTTCAAGTATCACATTATTAAAGGAGAAGTTGAGGCTCAAGATGCACTGGAGTTCATGTACTCTCATCACAGTCTTTTTAACGGTCATCTTATTCAAATACATGCCATGCTGCACTCGAATTTTACGATCTCTATATGACTTTTCTTGCAAAAATGTCCACTTTAGTCTATTTAGAAAAGGATAAACGTCGTAAAGTTGATGTTTAAACCATCAGAAAGGTCATCTTGACACTACCAGAGATCAAATGTGCTGAAAAGCAAAGAATCATTAGCGTAAAAGAGAGCTAGGAAGCTTCCATTAGGCCTTTATGGGTCTGCTGCAGACACACATATTGAAAATTGACATTTCAATACTGTTTTCTCTTACATGTACTGCATGAGGAACGTACAAGCAAAACCAGAAGTGTAAGAGTGACCAACATTAACACATGCACATTAAAATAGATGACTAAGTGCATGGGCAGACCTGCTCGTTGAGTTTGGGGTGTGAAGGTCCTTGGTGAATGAGAAGTTTTACGATATGTTCATCTCCCTTCCACGCAGCCAGATGGAGAGGATAGCAGCCCTTGTTGTCTGCGATGTTAGTCAGAGCCTCGTTTCTTAGCAGCACCTCCACCACCTCGCTGTAGACGAACAAAGAGACGGGGCAGGTCAGAAAAAGCCAACAATAAAAACGACATTAATAAATACTCAGAGCCTTAGTAAACAGTCAATCAATAGATTCATCTTCCCCGTTGGACAATGGTCTGCCAGGCCAGACTGCATTAAATTTCAGAGCATAAACAGACGCATTCCCGAATTCCAAACGGTGATCGCTAATCTACCTGTGTCCATTAAGGGCGGCGTGGTGAAGAGGGGTGTATCCAGTGCTGTCCACGCAATTCACATTGGGGCCTCTCCAGATACTGAAAAGCAGAAAGGATTGTCAGTTTTCCATAACACAGGCAATACACAACAGGAATACCATACCCTACACCAAACAAACATTGCCCATCCCTCTGTAAAGTCTATCCACGGGTGTGACTGTTGCTATTCTGATTGCTATCTCACGGCTCCAGTCTCTCACGGCTACATCTACTTTAAGGTGGTGGCAAACCTTCATGTTCTCTCCTATTCTTTATAAAGATGGGGGATGTCAGGAATGAGGAAGCACTGGGCCAAAAGCCCCATCAAACTAGGAATACAGAGAAAGAGAGAGAAAAAGAAAAGAAAAGAAAAAAAAAAGTACTGCCAGCAATAGGAAGCCACTGAGATGAGCTCATCTACAATAAGTCTGTGCAACCAAAGCCTGATTATTCTGGCCAAGGTCCTGATGTAGAATAGGCTTTTGTTATGTAATCTAACTAACAATAAACAAAGCTTTGGGATGGAGCCAAAAGGCACCGATGGGGTAAAGTGTAAGACAGAGAGCTAAACTACTGCTGGCCTTTCATTTATTTGAGCTGAACTCAGCTGTCAGCTTAGATTGGTTTGTTTCTTTTAATTTGCAAAGAGCACTGTGGGGAGGAGGGAGGAGAATGATGACAGGAGCGGTGGTAAAGACGGAGTAGTGGGAGTAATTTCAAGAGCTAAAAGAGAGATAGAGTGCCAGGACGGGAGAGTGAGGCTCTCTGAAAGACCTTAAAACATCCTAAATAAATCATGTGACTAGGAAATCCCAGCACTAGTGAACCAAATATGTGAGACCAGAGTCGTCTGGCATACTGAAAGAGAATCAGAGCAAAACAGCTGGGCCTCACAGAGAATCTATCATAAATGTAAGAAGATTTGTTTAAAAAGAGATGAGAATTTTTTAAAATTTATTTGGTTTTTCAGATATTCTGGGAAAGATGTCTGAAATGCAAAACACTGCTTTGACAGCTGGATAGCTTCATAAATTATTACTGGTAGGAATTTTGATGCTAGCAAGCAAGTAACTTCTATGAATGAAGCCTGGAGAGAACCAGGCAAAAGAATAGCAGCAGCACAGTGCATTTCCAACTCTTTACAATGTAAAAACAAATTTAAACACACGGTCTGGGAGTCGAAGACATTTAAAGATACACTGAAGATTGATCTGTAACATAATCAGTGTGTAGACACCGTGGCAGTGGATGCTCACCCTTATATCAATGCCACTGACAGAGTGTGACTTTGCTCCACATTCACGGCTCATTTTTGCCGCAGTAATGGCTGTTTTGCCCCCCTAAAATACATCTCCCATAATAGCTCTGAGAACAGCCTGCAATTACACAGTCAGAGCCGTCTCATTAAATAAGTGTCTTGGAAGGCTCTGTAGCCTGCAGAACAATGGGCCTGACAGAGCATGGACGCGCAGAGACGCACCACTCTACAACTCATAACAACCTAAGCTGTTTATTTCTTGCAGCAGGTTTTCTGGGTGTCATCCCAACTAGTCAGGCTGCACGCATGAAGTGGGATATCAAAAGCAGTGCCAGGAGGAAAGACTAGTGGGAACATGTGGCAAGAAATGTTAGGGACAGATAAAATTCTGTTAGAGAGTGGAAAATATGTGAGCTTTGATTATGTCAACTTCTCACACACACACACACACACAGACACACACACACACACACACACACACACACACACACACACACACACACACACACACCCTGTCTTTTAAAAGTAACCGAATGTGCAGTAGAGAGAACAGCAACACTGTCCTTTGCTTGTCCACTGAACACATCAAAAGGGAGACTGAAACAGACCGCTAGTTGCTGTCCTAGATAAAGAGTTATATAACTGCTTAAAGCAAAAATCCCATATACAAATTAACATAAACATGAACGGAGCAGTGACTACAACTAGAGAATTAAACAAAATGTGCCACAGGGCAGAAAAAAAAGAAAAAAGAAAAAAAAGAAGAGAGATGCAAGATCATGCACCTTTGATTTTGGTGCATTCATTGTCTTACACAAGTAAAGGCAACAGTTTACTGTGCACTTTTATGTTTCCTGTAGTATATCCACATCCAGAATTTTGAAAATCTTCCAGAAAGAAACATTGTGCAAGACAGAAGTCAGCTGTATCATAAGACATATTGCAAGATTTCCCTTTCACATTTTAAGTCATAACCTTTAAGCCTGTATTTTTAGGTTGTTTTTACATATTGGTCTTCCTCATCTGTCATGAATCTCTGTTGTGTTACTGCCACTAGAAAAAGAGGGGAAATCTAAAAATACCACACAGAAACAAACAGTGTTTCACATCATCCTCATGACCCCAAACATAAAAAAACAAAAAAAAACCCAAACAGGAGCACGCATTATTCTACTGCCACAATATTTCACTTTTAATCAGGGATATAGCATTAATCCTATCAAAATCACCTCCACGCAGAGGGAATGAAGATGTCAGCTCATTACATTTTCTCACTGTCACAGTATTTCAGTTTGCTATTAACAGAGGTGCCTGCAGCAGCAGCTTTAAGCGCAGTACAAGTGTTACGTCCTCTGAGCATTTTGGCAGCGTGGTACTCAAGGGCATGAGTCAGAGTGGTGCTCGACAATCCACTTCATCCTCTTACTACGGCTCACAACCAACCTAACTGAGGGATGGGGCTTAGGCCCATAGCTGGGCAATGGTCAAAACAGAGTTGATTTGGTTTGGGAGGGGGCATATTCATGGGAACTGACTGAGGAATTCCTGTTTGAAAGGCTGAGCTAATCCTTAATTTGCCTGAGGGAATATCAGCAGGATGAGGCCTAAGTTTGAAAGAGATTCTGGAGGACTGTAATTCTGTTTTGTACAAAGCCTGGCTACGAAGAGAGGAGGATGGATAAGAGCATTTTCCATCTTTTATTTATTTATTTTTTTACCGTCTTTACTTTATTGGTTTAACAATATTAGTCATATATACTGAATATTTAGGCTTAATAATAAACTTTTCTCTTTACCTCAAGTCCAAAAGTCACTGATGTATTATTTATTTAGACCAATTTATCTCATGGAAGTATGGTTTTCAGTCTTGAAATTAAATCATGTTGAATACACAGTAAATAAATCAAGTCTGTATTGCAGTTTTATCCATATTCAATAAACCCAGTAATAGAAGCAGGTAAAATCCCATTTTAGTCCCACTGTTTACAATATTTCTTGCAATATATATATTTTTTTCCCCATGTCTTCCCCATGTGATGTTTTGTGTAATGTATGTATGGTCGGAGGGTAAGATGGCGCCGCCATTGCGTGCAATAGGTCGGCAGCCTTATGAAATTTCCCCTTGTGGGACTAATAAAGGTATATCAAATCAAATTAAAATGTTTAAACAGCAGACAGTATACAAATTAAAACAGAGACTAGAGCATCAAACATCCCAAATGTTCAAACAATATTAAAATCAAGGTATCTGAATATTTAATTGTTTTAGCCACTGATAGATGGGCTGGGAAACCCTATGACTAAATTTGCTACCTAATGGTGGGTGTCGGGTACAAAGGCCGTATGGGTTTGCTGACTCATCTAAAGCTAGTCAGCAATGAATAGCAGACTGATCACACCCCTTTCTCATTTCTTAGTTCTTCTGCATATTTGTCACACTTTATTATTTTATATAAACAAATTCTAATATTCAACAAAGATAACCCAAGTAAATACAAAATTCAGCTTTTAAATGGTAATTCCATATATTAAAAGGAAAAAAGCTATTCAACCCTACCTGGCCCTGTGTGGAAAACTATTTTGCCCCTCCTTGTTAAATCATGAATTAAGTGTGATCAACTACATTTTTTGGAAAGCTGAGTTCAAGTTTATTAGCCACACCCAGACCTGATTACTGCCAGACCCATTAAAGGAGGAAGTCACTTAAATAGAGCCCGTGAAGTCAAGTAGACTAAAGGCAACACATCATGCCACGAGAAAAAGAAACTTGGGAACAAATGAGAAACAAAGTAACTGATATCAGTCTGGAAAAGGTTTGGGACTCCAAGGAAACACGGTGAGAGCCATTACGCACAAATGGAGAAAATATGAATACTGGTAAACCTTCCCAGGAGTGGTCAGCCTACCAAGAGTGCATCAACAACTCATCCAGGAAGTCAGAACAGAAGCTGGAATAAAATCTAAATCTAAAAATCAGGCCTTACTCGCCTCACTTAAGGTTAGAGTTCATGATTCAACAATAAGAAAGAGACACAAATGGCATCTAAGGTGAAATCAACTGCTGACCAAAAAGAACAAAGGCTTTTATTACATTTGCCAAAACACATTTTGATGATGCCCGCGACTTTTGGGAAAATATTCTGTGGACTGATGAAAAAGTCTGACTCCTGTTACATCTCAGGAAAAATACAGCATTTCATTAAGAGAACATCATACCAACAGTCAAACGTGGCAGTGGTAGTGTGATGGGTCTGGAACTGCTTTGCTGCTTCAGAATTGGGACAACTTGCTGTAATTGATGGAACCATGAATTCTGCTCTCTGCCAGAAAATCCAGAAGGAAAATGTCTGGCTATAAGTTTGTGCAACAGTTGGTACAACAAGCAATACGTTTAGGGGGCAATTAGTTGACTATATGAGGAAAAAGTAAGTTCTTTTAATGAATAAAATCGTAATTTATCGGGTTATCTTTGTCTAAGTGTCAGAAATATGCAAAATGCAAAATCATGGCACTGCAGGTATAATAAAAATCTCAGCACTTTATCATTATTTGATCAACATTCCCAAAAGCTTACATCATCTTGGGCCAGTGAACTCATGTCATTTACAGTAAAGCTGCATTCATTTGCACACATCTACATTAGCTAACATTACGTGTAGCTCTTTTATTATTAACAAACAGTGTGATGTAAAATGACAATGTTTTAGCACATTATTTCATCTGTGAACATGATTTCTCCCAGAGTTATGTCAGATACTCTAAGGATTTTTATTAGTTTGGAGTTAAACATAACGAACACGATAATCCCACACAATATAATCAAATATCTCATTTTTAAACTGAGAGTGCATCAGTGGTAAAAATGACATACAGTGCATGTAAATCTTTATTCACTGAGCCCCGGGAAACTAGCAAGGCAAAATGCAGTAGTAGGTTTAAGCAAATAAGAACCCAGGTGTGTGTGAACCCAGTGTCAAATAAACAGATTTGCCCTCCAGCCTATTAGCAGTGTAACCACACTGCCAGGGATTAGTCTAGGCCAGGGCAGTGAGCCCAGCAGTGACTGGCACATGTCGCCCACCGTCAGGGAAATTGGGCTTAATTATGCATACTGCTGCCGGGTGCTGCAACCAGATGCCCTGCTGCCAAATAGTCTACTCGAACATCTTCTCCTCAGCAGAGACTGAAGCACTGGCCAGAGTTCCCTATGCCTGCTGAGTACTACACTCACTGACTTAATAAACAAAGAAGAAGAAGAAGAAGAAAAAAAAAAAAAAAAAAAAAAGACTGTTAAGATGCTAACATCTAATTGATGTTAGGACCGAAGAGCTATGACTGTAATTAAGCAGTACGTGCTCATCATACACATTGTTACAGATGAAATTACAGGAGAGTGTTTATAGCTACAAAGCAGTATAACGAGTTAGTTGGCACAGGGAAACGTATTAGGCAACTAAATTTCAAATGCATGACACAAGTATGGCACGGCTTCAACAAGTCTATGACTAACAAGTCTTAAAGTTACTGATAAAGAGAACTTCTTGGTCATGTGGTTTATTGTTTTGACCATTTATGGAGAAACTTTTCTAGAACTCATAGTGAGCTCATGTTGTATTAGGTATCAAATAGAATTTTATTCACGCCCAACAGCTCTGTGACACTGTGTTTAGGTACATTATTGTTAGCTAAATGACTATGGCAACATTCATCAATGAAGATACACAATGCTCCCTGCTTTGGTGATTAGGGCGTACACACAAATACATCTCAAGCTAGCAGAAATATCCCAGTGAGAACAGTGTTATGCGACAGATTAAGAGATCACCTGAGTTATTACAGGGAATCCTCAGGGGGACTCAAATGTCTCTACAAGATATCATAACAATCGCTACAATAGTTGTCAGCAGACTTTACTCTGAACCACAAATGAAAGCCTTGTGGTTCCAATTGTGGTTGTATCCTCTGGGGACTAGGGTTGACCATAATTTCAAGGCAAGCCACACAGTTGCTGCTGAGATATTTTAGCTTGGATCAAAGTGGAGGACCCACTGATCGCCCACTTTGATTAAAGTGCTTCAAAAAGAATCCTTGAGGCAAGAGGTCTTTGAAATTAGTTAAATAAATGAACAGTCTCATTCATTTCAGAAATCCTAACTGTGACGATAAACATTTCAACGAGGCTTGTGAACAGTATCAATCTTGTTTTAGTGCTACCAAAGTCTGAAACACTTCAAATGGATCAAACTGTGTGACAGACATGCAGCAGCTCACCAGGCGACACAGTCTTGATGAAGCCTGATTAAGACTTCATGCCTCATAAATACACCACACTGAGCACTTCACAGTGCAACTGTGTTACAGCAGGAGGTGTGAATATATGTCATATGGCCACTATGATCAGAACAGTCCAGTGAGAGGCAGCATAATCAAGATGACTTGCATGGAAAATGCTGGAGGTGAGGTAGGTAGACGTAAAAAGAATGAGATGGAACAAGAATACTTTTAATCGCAGATTCACAGCTGATGCTCCTGCACACGAAACAGATCTGACTGTTTGCCCTGGCATCCACTGAGCCTTTTGCTTGAAAGAGCAAGCTCATGTTCAGTTTCAGCTCAAATCTTGTTGGATTGATAGGCAGTTATTTTCTGTTATGCACACAAGCCAATTCTTGAAATTGATTTTCTGTAGAATCCAGTTGGGAGTTATTGAAGATTCTCAGTTTTGCTGAAAAGAAATTCACCAGCACGGTCATTCTTTAAATTTGACACAATGACTTTTAAAATGACTCTGACACTAATCTCCCCATCTTTGTGGTGATCTGTATGTGTGAATATGAAAGTAGATGCATTTCTGCGTTTCACAGGTACAGTCTGGTGTGAATCTGCTTAGTCACAGGTTAAATCATTCCAGAGAACTTTGTTCAGTTTCTTTCTTACATTTTGCAGGAAGACCAAAGCAAAGGGGAATTAAAAAAAAAAGACTGAGGCAAATTTGTTTCCTGTGTCAACACACTGGGGGCACTGTCATTAATCTGGCTTCAAGTACAACATGTTTTAAGTTTGAGGTGGAGTAGAGGTTGGTGTGGGCCCAGCAGGTGGGTCGCTGAGTGTGCTGAGAGCAGCAGAGTGTGAGATAAAAGAGGACGCCGCTTAGAAGGCAAAGCGAATGAAAAAGTCTGGGCTGGGGGCTGCAAGTAGCCAGTGAACACATGTGGGCCTGCACACAACAAGAAAGTTTCTTCTTATAAATTTGGCACACACACACACACACACACACACACACACACACGTTTATATTTGTCCATTTGCTACTAAACGTTTTTTAGTAGCTGGTGTTAAATACGGTTCACATAAACACATGACCATAAGAGTCAGTGTAGGTGTCTGTGTGTAGCTGTCATATCAACTTCTGTTTCTTTAATGCAGGAAGAGCAGATAGAAAGTGTAAATGACAGCATTTTATCTCAGAAACCAGAGGAGTTTCAGGACCACATGTTTTTCCATTACTCCACTGGGCTGTACATAAGTCTCTGTAATATCAGCTGAACCATAGCCCCAAATTGAATATCAAACCAATAGCCCCAAAGTAAAATAAATCTTTTGGAAGTCTCTGAACATCTAGTCAGCACAAAATATATTTAGCACAACAGATAAACACTCACTGTTTGTTAAAAAAAAAGTCATTTTATTGGCAGATAAGCAGATGTCATTAGACAATGCAGATGTTGAGTAATATGAGTGTTCATAATTGTTAGGCAATATTAAGAAATACTGTGAATATGCTTGACCAAAAATAATTTCCATTATAAATATTGCTTGTTTCACCCCCTTATAATTATATTTTAATTTCAGACCAGTTCAAAGCAGCCTTTTCCCCACAAAGCTAATGAAGAACCCCTTGACCCACTTGGATGAAATCTATTTTTAGCCAACCAGCACTAGTTTAAAATATGGAGGGCTACATACTGCATGGGAAGGATGCTGTATTTGTCGGCTTCTGCTCCCACCTCTCACACATATGTGGAATTCATCACTACTGAGTGCCTTTCAGCCTGCTTTCTCAGGCTACACAAACACGAGCCGGAAACATAACGCATAGAGCAGAGCATCCCAAACTCAGATGCTCTTGGAATGCTAACATGGTGGTGTTAGATTTCCCAGCTACCATTGCTCCCTCCTGGGTTGAAGCAGCTACAAATTCTTTCAGTTCAGAGGTCAACACATGATGAAATGTAACTGCCATGCCTGCTGCTGGCCCAGATTTCTACCGGGAAATGATTTGAGGCTCTTTGTGGTTGTGAAAAAGTAGACGCTACCTTCTTAACACGGTCTTTCTGCACAAAATGCCATTTTGAGACATTTTGCATGAATGTCCAGCTTTTCTGAAGCACAGCTAAGGACAGTGGGTGTCCAAACCCCGCTGTGAGCCCGTCATTTTGTACACACGTCATCCCTGCAACCCATCTTCACACATACTTGCACACTGGTCGCAATACAAAGAGAAGCTAGAGGAAATAGTGTTTTCAAAAGGACAGTAGGTGCAAGTTCTCCTGCAGCATATATTCTCTCGGCTGACAGCAGCCTGACAGCATGGGTCTGCTTGGGATGAGCCAGAAATTGTGGATGTAATGGGATGGAAAGATCTGGAGTTTTGCCCAAGCCTCTTAAAATGCTAACCAAGTATCAAAGCTGATGATCCTAGCGAGCATTCAGAAAGCAGAAAAACATCCCTTAGGGAAACTATATTTCAAGAGACCTTCGTGAATATCTTAAGCTGATGTTTATCTCCAAACACTGAAAAAGCCCCACTTGTTTCAGTCAACATCTTTTAGAAGCATACGCCTAAATGAGAACTCTTCTTAATAGGTGGTCCAGTTCAGTCCAAACGACAGCTCAATTTTCTTTGTAAAACTAAAAAAAAGTATCGAAAAGCCCCAGAATGGTCTTTTTTGGGCTGAAATGAATATGAAAAGCACCATTCGACGCTTTGTCAGTGGGACAAAGGACGCGGCTGTGGAGCTGGGAGACAAACCCTCATCTGGCTAAGCTCTCAGAGTGTCTGTCCAGGACTCCATGCATTCCTCCGTTAATTTCCCCTCAGTGGGCAAGCACTTTCCCTGCCAGGGACTTGTCTTACCTCCGGTATAACTGCTGCAGCTGCTTGCGTTTGGATGACCTGGGCCAGGAAATATTAGTGTTGTTCTCTTCCTGTCATAGGGCTTCTAGTAAAAACTACAGTATGGAGGAAAAACAAGTAAATATATGCCCTAAAATTAGATTAATGTAACTTAAATATGAGTAGCCGCCACTGTGCTGTAGTACTAAAAAGGTTACACTGTGATCTTACTACTTGAGGAAGCCCTGCCCAGCTCGTTTCGGTGTTAATGGAGCACCATGGAACAAATGTTTGGGGCGGCAGGGGTGTTAAACACGCCGGGGGTCAGTGTCTATACCATGGCAACGGCTGGGATGCCGCCTCCTGGGAAAGCAGACATTCAGCCGAGCAGAGCTGTACAACAGCCTGCGCACAAAAACACTGCAAGTCGTAACATGCGTTCCATTCCAGAGTAAGAACGCTAACGATCTAGCAGAAGCACACACACAACAACAAAACACTTCAAAGAATGGGACAAAAGTTGATTAGCTCACTCATCTGTGTCGCCTGTGGTTTCATTTATGCGATAAACGAGTAGGTTTTTCACTATATTGAATGTACAAGGTCAAATATAATGGCAGTTATTGCTGTTGTCAGTTGCTGTTTGTATGTCATCTCATATAACTGAGCCTGAAAAGCAACTTGAAGTGAGGAAAAGTGTTATTACACAAGTAGAAGTGAACATGGAATCAAGTGGCGGTACAAGCTGACACAACCAGAACAGGCGAAAATTCGCCAAAGAAAGCTGTCTTAGCCACAGATCAAATCTCCTCTGACAGGATTACAGGCCTGCACTTTCTAACAATGGATGATGAATGGGTTGCAAAGAGATTTTGATAAAAGGGGGTTGGAAAAACATGCACATACAAACCCACGGCCTGTGCCACTGTACCAATCCACTGTAATACCCTTAGATGTATTGACATTTTCATTGTGGAAACTAAATCAAATGTCATGCAGAACAGAAACAGCCCTCCAAAGCAGCCAGTCAGAGTCAACACTCATGCAAATTCTTATAAGGGCCTGCCCAGTATTCTCAAGTGTCGCCAGCCAGAAGCTTTTTAGATCTACACACCACCTATTCATTCATTCATTTCCTCCCAAGCCTAGCCAATAATTTCCCAGAGATCCCATTGCCAAACACCGATTGCTCAAGACAAATGAGATGACACAACGGGCTCGCCAGTCCGCCCACGGAGCAGTGAGGATGAGACGAGTCAGCCTTTACCGCATGACATTTCTGAATTGGATTTCCAATTAGGAGAATTTAATGTAATAATCTCAAGCAAATTTTGCAGTCTCCACTAAGTAACACAGTGGCGCATCACCCCGAGCTTTGCCTTAACACTTCTCCCTCAGAGGAAGGCGGCTGTTACCGGGAAACCCAAGGGAGCAATTTTACATGATTGACATACACTTAACCACAGACAGGCAACCTGCAGGTTGTATGAGAGGCAGCATTTAGAAAGGCTATAAGCCTTATATTTTTAAAGAGTCGACTCTTCTTCAACAAAAGGACTTCTTAAAAATTCTTTCTTTGCAGGTTTTCATATTGCGTGTAACACACTGTGTAAACCACAGAAACTTCATGATTAAAAAAAACAAATGAAAAAACCAAAAAAAAAAAAAAAAAGAAAAACCCCAAAAAAACCATTATCTGTCACCAGAGACAAAAACAAGAATCAAACTGTGGTGAGCCAATAATGCAGATAACATATAGCACAAAATGAAAAATAACTTATCTGATTTTTATATATATATATATATATATATATATATATATATATATATATATATATATATATATATATATATATATATATATATATATATATATATATATATATATATATATATATATATATATATATATATATATCTTATTTAATGTTCTCAACATCTGCACAACCTTACGGGGTTCTTACGCTTCTACTAAGAGCTTGTCCCTTTAGTATATCTTTTAGCTTTACCCAGTGTGTGCTTTTGGGTAATTGAATCGGATTATGTCCACAGTCACTATCAATTGCAGACAATACAGTGTGGGCAAGTATGACAGCTACTTTATATAACTCTAGGCTGTTTTTAATAGTGACCTCATAACTACTGAAGGCAGACAGAGAGAGCAGGAGGAAGGAGAGCTAACTCTTTCTAACCATACAGAGTAGGTCTTTAATAGATGTGACAAACCACATCAAATGTTTACCTCACTGAGGACTTCCTCCAGTGACTACTAAAAAGAGAAAGTCATTTTCCTGGCTCACACAAATCTGAGGATAGTCAATAAGGTTCCATACAACAAAGATTTCCTTATAATAAGAGAATTTTGCTAAACAATGAGAATCCAATTGTGACAAGACTTTCCATCTCCAGACCTGAAACTGTGTTCACGTCCAGACTCTATGTAAGCATTATAATTACTGACACATCTGCAATTCGTTTCTTTAACGTAATCGTAGGCCGATTCGTTGCAGATTTCTTTAGTTAAGTTGCATAATTTCCTCCCAGGCTGTTTGTGCACATTACAGTAGAAATGGCAGTAACACAGGAGGTGTAGGCTAACAAAGAAGCATGCCACTGCTTGGGCGCTGCACTGGTTTGGCTTGCGATTGTTTGACAATGCAGGGAAGCATGCAAACATGAAACATCGTTTCTTGCAGTAACAATAAAGGATTGGGTAATATTCGCCAGGGGCAAAGCTGCTGGCTGTCTCCCATGTAGTCAGAGCCACCTCGTCTCGGCTTTCCCTAAGCCTACCTGAGCAGACTGGAGAGCGGATGAGAGGAGGCGCCGTGGCCACCGCTGTTGCCGCTTCCACCGGTCCCAGACGATCCGCCAGCGGACTGTCGCTTCCCGGATAAAAGCTTCTCCACGGCAGCCAGGTTTCCCGTGCGCGCCGCTTCAAGAAGCTCCTGCTCCTTTCCCATCGCGGATCCCAGAAAGAAATCAAAGGAGGCGCGGGGAAAAGAAGGAAAAAGGGGAGGGGGTCGGTTATGGGAGTGAAATTCCTGTGCGAGCCCCTCTTTCTCCCGACCTCAAGTTATTCCTCAGTGCTGCTAAGTGTGAAGGGAAAACAAAAGCTCCCTCCGCCGCGCTGGATCCGTCCGACCCGATCCACGGGTGCTTCTGGCGCTCACTGGAGTGAAAAGTTTCCTTCAACAGCACGGCGCAAGCATCGAACAAACTTCCTCTGACCAGACCACTGTGCGTCGTCCGTCACTTCCTCGAAACTGCCCTTTCTTTATGCATCTCCAATCCGAAACCCTTCAGACGCACACACATTCGCACACACACCACACACATTTATACCCCCTATCACCGCCGCCCTTACTGCTTCAATCAGAAGGTGGATGGATATAAGCAAGATGGCGTATTGGTGAGAGACAGGCAGGATTTACCCATTCAGTGCTTTTAAGATCTGTTCGCCTCTGACCTCTTGTATCCACAGTAAACGTCCATACATAGTCCCTTAATTACTTACTAAACGCTTTATAAATTACTGATTGGTAGTCTGTAAATATAAATAATACTACTAGTAATAATATCAATAATAATAACAATAAGAAGAACACAAATTAAGTATAAATATTTATGAATAACTATAACTGTGAATTACTCTTACTATCAGTGGAACTACCTGACATTAGTAGCTAGGCAACTCTAATCGTATTAAATCCGGTCAAATTAATAAATGTTTTACAGCATTTTGTCCAGTGAAAGTAGATAATCTGGGAAATAACAAGAGAAAACTAAGGAATATATTATGCTTTATTTATTTCAGACAGAAGCCACTTGCAGCCTGAATATTTACTGACTATTGCGCTGTAATTAAGGGGCAAAAAGACAAAGCAAAATGAAACAAACAAACAAATGAACGAACATCGTCCTGTTTATTCCTAACATCTGAACGTTACTTCCATAGTCCCTCGCCGGTTACTCACAGAAGGCGGTGTTAATAAAGTTCGTACAAAACGGAAACGGAAATGCGTATGCTGTGCTAGCAACATTACTAGGGAAATTAGCCATTTGATGCATCGTACCTCTTACTGTAGGTGGTTACGTATTTATATAATCTCACAGCTACTGCGTTCATTATAATATAGTTTTGTGTACTGGGGTATATTATATAAATCAGGTATGTGTTAGCCGCCGCTAGCTTCTAATTATCGTTAGCTTAAATTGACGGCCAGACTGTTGCCGCTGCTTTGTTGACGCCTAGCTGCGGACAGGGTATGTGCATACTCGTTTGTTTGTTTGTTTTTTGTAAAGTTTTATCCACGCACTGCTATTAATACTAATGTACCTAATTTCTGGGCTATCTAGCTAAAATAATTAAGTAATTTAGCTAATTGTAGCTAGCTTTTTAGAGTTGTGGTAAGTATCTCATCAACTTCTTTGATATTTGCAGAATCTAAAGTAAAATTAGTAAAATGGCAGACCCTGCACGGATCAAGAGCGATGATGCACTTGAGAGGACATCTCCTACCGACGAGGAGCACCTGAAGTCAGAGGAGAGTGAAAATCCTTCAGCCACAGAAAAACCTGCAAATGAAAACCTAGAGACATCGTCGCAAGATCAGCCTAAAGAAATTAAACATGTGAGTTTCGGAGCGTCATTTGCATAAATTATTCAAGAAAGAGGTTATAAAAGAAAAAGTGGGATAATTAGGGCGATGAAGAAAGTAAACAGGAGTACTGGAAGGCTAGACGCACTGCAAAGGCTTATAGTGAGTTGTATGTAAGGAAGGAGAAAAAGCTTGTATCGACTGGTAGACGGAGAAATCAAGATGGAAAGTATTTGAAGAAGGTTAGGGCGATTAAGGATAGAGATGGAAATATGGTAAAAAATGATCTGTGGATCTAGATAGATGAAATGATTGGGTGCCAAGGGAGGATTGCTGTTACAGCATGATAAGGCAGGAGTGGCAGAGAAGTATGTAAAGGTGTTGCAGGACATGTACAAGGATATTGAGACAATGGTGAGGTGTGCGTCAGGAATTACATATAGGTTAAAGGTACATCAAGATAACAGATGAGATCAGACAGGTCATAGTTTATGTGAATTTTGATGTTTTCAGACTGCGTTGTGGTCTGTTAGTGGGAATGGGGAGCAGATAGAAGAGAGGTGGAGATACGTGTTGGAGAGAAGAGGAATCAAAGTCAGTAGAAGCAAACAGAATACATGTACTTGAATGAGAGGGGAATAGGCTTAAAAGTGAAGATGTAAGGAGCTGAGGTACTGAGCGTAGATTAGTCTATAAATATATGGGCTCAGCCATCCAAAGCAATGAACCGTGCAAAACGGAAGTGAACAAGGGAATGCAGCCATGGTGGAGCGAATGAAGACGCTTGTCAGGGGTCATTTATGCCAGAATGATAGCAGCAAGGGTGGAAGGGTTACACGATGGTAATGAGACCTGCAATGATGTGTTGTTTGGAGACAGTGGGGGTAACAAAAAGACAGGGGCTGGAGTTTAAGGATGCTAAGATTTTCACTGGGAGTGACCAGTATGGACAGTGTTAGACATAAGTATATCAGAGGGACACCTCAGGTTGAGTATTTTGGAGACAAAGTTGGAGAATCAAGGCTGAGATGGTTCTAATATCTACAGAGGAGGGATGGTGGATTTACTGGACAAAGGATGTTAAAGATGAAGCTGACAGACAGAAGGTAAAGAAGAAGACCACAGAGAGGTTTATGAATGTAGTGAAGGAGGACATATAGGAGTTTGGTGTATAATAAAATAGGATGCTAGGCAGAGGATGAGATGCAGGCAGATGATCCACTGAAGAAACCCCTAAAGAGAGCAGCCAAAACAAGAAGACCCTAGACAGTTGGTTGACAAACTGAAATGTACTGTTTCGGTTCCATTTTAAATAAATATTGTATTACAGTAAAATTAATGTTACATTAAAAATCATTTAACTGACCATATGTATACTAAGAAGTTTAAACCAACAAAAATCCTAAAACCTGAATGATCAGATTTGAATCTTTAGGCTGTCATTTGTGTTTTTGTTATGTGGTTTCACAGTGGTGTCTCTTTCTTTGTAGTATTTCTGAATAATTTTGTCTTCCACTGGATAGGAAACACCAGGAGGAGAAGATGAGGAAGAGGGAACCTCTGGCCAGCCTTCTTTGAAAAGGTTAAAAGTGGAACCTGAGAAGAAAAAGGAGAAGCGGCACAAGGTTGATGAAGATGAAATACAGAAGATGCAGTAAGACGGCCTTTTTAATCTCAAAGATCATCATTCTTATTCTTGAAATTATGTAATTTGCGAAAATTCGCCATAACTCCATAACATTTTCAGAGTTTTGGTGTCATCATTTTCTGAAGAGCAGCTGAATCGCTATGAAATGTACAGACGTTCTGCATTCCCTAAGGCTGCCATTAAAAGGGTAAGTTGTTTTTTTTGTTTTTGTTTTTTTTTTAATAGAGGAAGTATTAAAAAACCCTGAAAATGTTGTATTGATTTGATGTCTCTTATTTTAATATTCTAGCTCATCCAGTCAATAACAGGATCATCGGTGTCCCAGAATGTGGTTATTGCCATGTCTGGTATTGCAAAGGTCTTTGCTGGGGAAATTGTCGAGGAAGGTTAGTTGGAGGATTTAAGAAAACTGAAATCACCCAGACTACGAGGTTATATGAATTATAGTTTTATGAGGTGTCTTTGCCTTTACAGCTCTGGATGTTTGTGAGAAGTGGGGAGACACACCACCACTTCAGCCCAAGCACATGAGGGAAGCAGTGAGGAGGTTGAAGAGTAGAGATCAGATTCCCAACACAAAGTACAAGAACATTCTCTTTCACTGACACACCTGAGCTGCAGATTGTATGAAGATGACGGATAAATGCCAGTAATTTAATAAGTGGTGCAGAGCATATGGAAAACTCACCATGAAGCCACTTAACACATCTTGCAGCCAAGTAGGCAGTGACTGCAGTCCTGAAGAGCAGTCAAGGCAGCTGCTAAATAAAGCTGAGTTGTCATTCACCCCTCAAAGTCGAGGTAAACGTTTTTCTCATCATTAAATTGGTTGCAACTAAACAGTGAGAAATTATGGTTTTATTTAAAACATGTTTTATATTTTAATAGTCAATGTTTTTTCTTTTTGACTGAAACATTTTAATGTGATTAGGACCAAGCTGAAAATGCAAACATCATTTTTAGTTTGATTCCATATTTAAAAGCCTTCAAATCATTTAAGACCCTTCTTCTCTGTAGCCAATAGTATTAGTTGTTTGACCATGAACTGGAATTGGAAATAGTTTGGACTCAAGACAGACTTGATGGAAAAACTGGGTGCTTGACATTTGTTACTTCAGTTTATATTTTTGTGCAGGTTGTAATCAAGAAGATGAATTCTGTTTAAACTGTATTTGTAAATATTGTACTTTGAGATTAAAGTCAAGTTTGAATTATACTAGTAAAATGAGCAGAATGATACTCAGTTTTTTGCTCAGACAGCGCCATAAATTCACTGATACATTGTAACATACAAACATGCATTCAGTTGAAAAAGATAAAGACAAAATGTGTTTAGCAATTAATCATTTATTTATTTATTTTACTTAAAATTAATCTCTACATACTACGTTTGGTTCACAGAACCAGTTTAAAATTAGTCTCAATTAAGTGATGAAGACAATATAAAATTCTATTTAATCCTACACAACTCACAAAAAAGTGTCCGAACATTTGCATCACTTAGAAAGATTTCACAATTACTCCTCCAGTCATTTGAAGTGATCTACATGAAAACAAGTGCAATCTCCACTATACCACACAGGTGCAAGTAATCCACAAGGTATAATCAACAGAACATCACTTCAGCACATGCATCTAGAGAGAGAACACCACACTCTGGAGTGAATCTTACACCACTCTTTGTCCACTTCCTTTCTGCATGGCACACTGGGAAAAAGTTAGATTTACATAGAAACCCTGGCCTGCTCTGGAGTGCAAATAAACTCCGGTGTAACAGGTAATGAGCAGATTTAACTTAAAGCACCAGTTTTTTTTGTGGAACAAAAATGCTACTAAACATGGAAACCTGACTGAGGAGAAAGAAACTGGGTAAACCTCAGAGCTACATGATGCATCCAGCACGGCACGTTCAATTCCGTACCAATATATCCGTCTACTACAGGCATGCAAAAGCAAACACCAACAGCTGAGAAATATATCACATCTCTAAGTGATGAGGTTAAAAGGCAGTCTATGTTCTATTACATGTATAGATTGAGGATATTTTGAGTTACACAGCTGAAGGAGAAAACTGTGATACACATGTAATTGATCATCCCATGAACTGAAGAACACATCAAAAATGTGTAGTGTTACGGTTCTTTGTCATGTTTGTGGATAAACTCGAGTGTCTATTGCTTTGACATCTAACATTCCTCTTTAATAACATAAAATGTCAGTCACAGGCTGTAAATTTGCTAAAGTGCAAATTTACAATTTAAATTTGCAAATTTACAATTTAAATTTGCACTTGCAAATTTAAATTTGCACTTGCTAAAAAAATAAAAGAAATGATAAATAACATTTTAAATGAAGTGTATGCTGGCAAGTCACCACCACCAGAGGTCTCAGAAGGACCGTTATGAGTGGAAGTGAGTGGAAGATTTCTGTGACAGCTATGCAACCATTAAACCCCTGCCAAAGGCAAAATAACGAAATGCTAATTTAACATTAAGACACTTTTAGATAAAATGTAACTGACAGCTTCATGAAATGTTTACCCAACCAGTCTTGTATAAACGAGTCAATCGCTTCAAATCCATGTAACAGACTTGTGTGGATAATGGGAAGTGACAGAAATTTAAACTTGCAACTGGCCTGAAAAGATCATATCTGCAGATTAGGATTAAATACAGTTAAATATGAGTGTTGTAGTAAATCTGACAAATATACATTACATTATCAGTACCATAGTTCTTATAAATGTCACCTTCTTTGATTGATATGGCTTGAATACAATGTAATAAGTCAAAGCTTAAAAACAAAACACAGGCAGTAAAACAACACACAAAATGAAGTCAAGTCCATGATGTCAAATCACTACACACAATACATGCGTACAGAAGGAATAACACTATCAGTCTGAGTTGTTTCCTGGTAAGCTACAAAACACAATTAAAGAGCACAGGTACTATACCATTGCTAGCTGGTATATTCTCAGATGTCTTTATGCCAGAGAACTGGACTGACAAATCCAATCAGGTCAATAAATTGAACCTTGTGTGCAACCTCTCTACCGTCAAGGGAAAGGCACATTGCCTTCATTGGACATTCAGCCACAGAGCACATCGTTTCACAGTACCAAAGAAGCATAATCAACATTTTGCAACTAAAAAAAAATATATACATATAACACTGGGGAATGATTCAGCCTCTATGCGTAACCATGCCCCCCTGTTGATCAAATAACCAGGTGGAATTTGAAATGAATCAGGCTCGCCATGAAAGCAGTGGAGGTACGCTTTTTTCCCCCTCCTTTTAAAGTGCTTTTTTCCTACTTGTCAAAACACATTTTCCACCAAGTGGGAAAAAACCCCACAAGTTTACTTTACAATTAACAAAAGTAATCTTCGTTACTAAGTCTAGCTCTCTTACTGTCAGTATGAATATGTGCTACATGTAAATTAGCATTGTTCAGGCAGCATGCTTGAGAATATGTTTTGTGAAGTATTGAGATGAACTAGTAGCTGTCTGGCAGTGTCAGTGCATGTGAAAAGAGGTTTTGGCATGTTTTATGTGTGTAATACTTTTGTAACGCAAACAATCACTAGAGAGAATTAAAGCTTAATAATATGTACCTTTGCATGCTGCATGACAAAACACTAAAACCACACAAGTTTACCATCCACACTTATTTGGATGAGAAATAACCAGAAGAAGAAGAGTTGTTTACAGCAGTGAGGACTATCTAGACAGTTTTTTTTAAAAAAACAGTACAATTAATGTACCTATGTTAGTTCACCAACTTCCCCATCCTGTAATTGTTATAAGTGGCTTTTTTTTGTAATTTCATAAATAAAACAAGGGAAGTAATCCAAACACTCATCTTGGATTCCTCTTCTTTTGAGACATGTCTGATGTCCAGACATGAGTGAGTCATGCTGGTTCCCGACATTCAGCCTGACCAATCCCATCAGCATTCTTCAGCAGCAACAGATTCAGAAGTCAAGCACAATGAAGTTCAGAGGGTAAATTTGGGGTCATACTTCCTGACTTCCAGCAGGAGGCGCTCCTTCTCTCTGAGAGCCTGAGTAAGTGCAGCCTGTACCTCACAGAGCTGTGACTCCAGTGGTTGTATCTGCAACAACAGGATTAATGGATTAGTTAGCTACAGACCATGCGGGCTGATACGTGATTCTGAAAGCACTACCATTACATAAGCCTGTGCATTTAAGACACATCGCTGTAAGTAAGAGGGCATTAGTGTTACACCTGTATTTAAAAATTAATAGTTAATCTAACTGAGCTGAGTTTTAAATATCTTGACCCCACTAAAAATAAATAAAAGTCAAAGATACACAAATTTGAGCCCCAGAAAGCAGTACATTACAGAGCAACACATCATTATATACACATTACCTCACTCTGCTGTTGGACAGCGAAAGAGTTGTTAGGGTTATCCCCACCAGTTTCAGGGAAATTTCCTAATGCTTTAGAGCCTCCACCTCCAGCTGCAGCCAGAAAGGAAAATAGTGATGATCAGTTTCTGTTCATCTTTCTTTCAAACTGTGACAGCTGATACTCTATAGCTGGGTCTTTGTGGTTTCAAGGTTCATGATCAAGAATCTAAAATTCATCATGGTGAACAAAATTCACGTTGAAAAGCGTTCTTTTCTTGCTCACCTCTGACTCTCATGATGCCATCATCACTACGCTCGAGAACCAGCTCATCTACAATGAATGTGGCTGGAACAGGTTGGGGGGCTGTGGGGTATATTCTGGGACCATCATCCTTGAAACAAAAATTTATTTATTTATTTAAAAAAAAAAGTTGTTTTGACATCCAAAGCAAACACTTCACATGCCACAAGGACAGAAAGACACTTACCTTCATCGTGATGATGACGTTGCTCATGTGCAACTGCATTGGCTGACCATCAACGCTGAATTCGTCTTCAAGGAAAGGACCAATGTTAGTAACTGTTGAGGCTAACAACTCAGCCTGACAGTCTTGCACTCTCACATCCAGAAAGCCCAGCGATTCAGCGAGAGCAGAGTGCCGAGCTGCAGCTGGGCCCATTTCCGCCCGCATGCACAATGCTGGAGAGGCACTGCTACCCTTCCTACTCTGCTTCTGGACCGGCAAAACTGGTGCTGCACAACAAAAGAAAAAAAAAGGTACATTTGTAAACCATTCTGAGAATGCACACAGAACTCAGGATCCAGCATGCTCTCTCAGCATTAACTAATCTAGTTCAATTTTTGAGCTGAGCTAATATGTGCATACAGTGCTGTGAAACCCTCCTTACTAACTTCTAGGTTTCTGGATATTTGTCATACACGTTTCAGAACAAATAACCTTTAATATTAGAGAAAACCTGAGAAACTACAAAATGCAGTTTTTAAAAGAGGATTTCATTTATTAAGTGAAAAAGTGTCTAAATCCACCTGGCCCTATGAGAAAAAGTTATTGTCTCCTTAACCTAAAAACTGGTTGTGCCACCCTTGACAATGGGAAATGCAATCAAACATTTGCGATAACTCAGCGTTGTGAGTCTTTCACAACGCCGTAGAGGAATTTTGGTCCACTCTTCTTTGAGAATTGTTTTTAATCCAGCCACAGATTTATGAGCATGAATGGAGATTTAAGGTCATATCAAAGCACTAGGCCACTCCAAAACCTTTTTTTTTAATTCATGTTTCCATCAATTATGGCAAGTCGTCCAGGTCCAGCTTGTAACATCAGTGCACAGAGTATTTTCTCAAAAGTTTTGGGCATCATCAAGATGTTTTTTGCTAAATGTGAGACAAGCCATTGTGTTTTGTTTTTTTGTTGTTGTTCAGTAGTGGCTTTGACCTTGGAAATCTTCCACAGATCCCATTTTTGGCCAGTTTTTTTCTTATTGTAGAATCATAAAAACCTGATTATAACGGAGGCAAATCAGACCTGCTGATCTTAAGTTGTTCTGGGTTCTTTTGTGACTTCCTGGATGAAAATTGAGTATTCTTGGAGTAATTTATAAATTTAAATTCAAAATGTAATTTTACTTTTTAAAAACTCAAATACAAAACAAAATTTTGTATTTACTTGGATTATCTCTTTAATATATTGTTTGATGTGGTTAATATTAAAAAAAAAAATCTGTAAGGGGACAAACACTTTCACAGCACTGTATACAGTCCCTGTATAAAGTATGTTTTTATGGGTTCATTATGAAGGATTGTTTATGAGCCAAAAAGCTATTAAAGACCACGAAACAGAAGCTATTCATTTTTGATTTTTCTTAAGCCCAATCACAATAAGAATCAAACATAATTTCTTTTTTTTCTGAATATAATTATCAACCCACAAATAAGTAAACAGGAAAAAAAAGCATGTCATGAGTAAACATTAAATGAGGTCATGGCATAGATGAACAGGGGACTAAAATTATTTTTTAGCATGACAGATAATCACTTACTTTGAATGACACCAGCAAGCACGTCTGACAGTCTGACATTACCCATGTGTACAGGGGTAAGAGTTTGCGCTTCAACAGCCACAACTTGGTCTTCTCCCTTTACCTCAATGGTACAAGATGTTCCACTCAGGATCAGCAACAACACTGAGGACTGTACAACAGCACATCACAAGTTAAATTTTAACTAAATGAAATTCAAATTTAATCTACTTCTGAAATTTGTTATATGATCGCAATAACCCACCGTGTCCTGAGAGACATCCTCTGTACTTTGGGACAGGGAACTGCTAAGATCAGCTGATGAGCCTCCCTCTGTCCCTGGGGCTGGGCTGCCTCGACTGCCAACAGGTGTGCTGTTAGGGCGCATGGACTCCATTCCTGATTCTGGAACAAGAAACAAAGTTATGGTAGATGCCACTTGTGCATGTCAGAGAAATATATGTAGAATCTTGGTAGTATTTAAACACCTGAGTCCAGGAGGACAACAAAATTGTCACTGATATCGCTATCCACAGAAAGATTTTCATCAGGCAGGCTGCCATCCAAGATGGCACTGTCAAAGGAATGCTGGGAAGGAGACGGCTTCATGGATTGTTGACGAGACTCTTCTGAACGTTGAACCTGTTCCCTATGAACATACAGACACAATCTGTGATTAAGAGAAATCCAATGAAAAACATGAGGTGCACAAACATAAAAAACAGCATTAAGCAGGAGAGTACTAGCGCTTACTTTGCCTGTGGACTGAACAATTTGCTCATCCCCGAGCCACGACTCAACATGCTAAAGGCATCTTTTGTTATTGAAAATGCCCCTTTAGTCAGGTCCAGCGAGGCACTAATGGCATCTTTGGTCACATCCTTGGTGACATTAATGGCGCTTGACAGCTCTCCCTCAAGGCTGAAGGTAGACGGTTCTCTGGAGAGTACTACAGACTGTCCGGGTGAGAGGGGAGGAGAGGGAACAGGAGCCTCCGGACCCTCCTCCACAGCCTCACAAGCCTCCTCCACCCCTCCATCTTGTTCATCCTGGTCAAATCCAACTGTATTGATGGAGGAGATACCGTTTTCTAATCCACTGTCCTCAAGAACAACATCAGAGTGATGAGATGGTGAGATGTCAGAGTCACTTATGGGGCTGTCTGTTTCAGGAGTGTGGGGGACTTCTTCTTCAGGCTCTGTGCAGGCTGGTGGTAAAAGCAGACCCAATTCCACTGAGTCCACCACAAGGCCAAGGCAAACTGTAGCCATTTTTGTCTTCTGGTCACGAGCCTGCTTAACATCTCGTATATCCCGGCCCAACTCTGCTCCCAAGCGAGCCATTGCATCTTTCATCCTGAGCAGTGCAACGTACTGATAGTGGTTGAGCCACATCTTCACTGGTGTGATTGTGTGGGCCAGGAAATGGACCGAAGCAAGTGTAGCCTCTTGCTGATGAGGCTCCTGCTCTGAAGAAAGCTGATGGGTTTTGCTGGGACTGGAGGAGGAAGACAATGAACCGCTTTTAAAGGCACATGGCTGACACATCCACACAGACATGGCAAAGGGCTCAACAAAAGGCTGGGTTTTGCCTTTGGGGAATCGCCGTGCTCCATCAAAGCCTAATGTAACATGGGACAGACTGAGAGACCACATGTCCTGGGATCGCAGCTGCTTTCTGTCCAGAGGCTGGGGCTCCATCTCTTGAGCATGCTGAAGGAAGACGGAAGGAATGGGGTGGAAGGCACTCAGGTCTCTGGGGTAAGGGCAAGGTGGTGTGGACTGGAAGAAGGTGCAGCTGGCAAACTTTTCACATGTAGTATTGAGGTCTACATTAGACCCATGAGGGCAGTGGCGGGTGTTGCTGAGAACCATCTGGGGTATAGTGACAGAAAGGGACTGAGGACGTTCTGGATGGTCCAGTATGGATGAATCCAAGGGTATTATCAGCTATAAAAATATAAATAAACAGAAAATTACTGGCTCAAAATTCTATACAAAATACAACTAAGATTGGTAACAAAAAGGACCAAAACCAGAAAATAATAGTATGCTATAATCAGTTGAGTATTCACCTTAAGTTGAGCTGCATCCATGCGGATGTCTACATGTTCATCAGACTTGTTACTGTCTTGTAAATGGTAGAAGGCTTTGACCTGGTCCAGGGTGTGTAGGAGACCCCTGGTGAACAAATTAATCCATAACACACTAGCTTGGTCAACACAAAGCTGGAGGCTGTTTAACTGGGCATACAGGTTTGAGGTGGGCACTGCAAGAAGGAAAATATGGGAAATTAAACCAGCATTATTGAATACAATACACAGAAAATGAAGTAATTCTTCTGTGATATTAATGAAAATAAAATAAAATAAATACCGTGTAGATTGGGATTGTCAGGAAAGTAGTATTCAGTAAACTGCAGATGAACTGCTGGTATGTTGTCTGGTAAATGCAGCGCTTTACGGTTACAGGATAACAAAGACTGGGTCTTTTTGTTTTGTCGGCCTCTTGTAGACACCTAAATGTTAAGGGGAAAAAAAGTATTATTGGAAGTATTGATGGATTTATATTTTGACTAAACTGCCTTATTTGAACATATTAAGAAGCAAAAGATCCTGAATTACTAGTCAGATGTAGAGGGAGGTTTAAGAAAACAGAACTAAACCACCTGAGCCTGAACATCAAATGATTTCCTGTCCCAAATTTAAACTAAAGACCAAACATTTACACAGTTTCCCCTGGGTGTCTCTTGCTCTAAAAATGAGGAACTACAAGTGCCTTGAACTAAAATAACCCTGGATATTTTCTTTCATGATGAAAAGTGTAGAATATCTGAAGTGAAAATGCAGAACAAGCATGACTGAGTAATTCAAAGAGGCAAGGGGTTTTCTCTGCTCCAAATGAGTGGCATTACAGCTGACAAAACAAGTCACATGTATGTGATGGGATTTTTGTGTTGATGCTGAGGTATTCTACCCACATTTCATTAATCGTTTTGCCTATCACACTAACGATCATTTTGATGCAGTAATAGTCATTATTGCAATTATATCACTATCTTATCTATTACCACAGTTCAAGAAAGCAACCTGACGCCCTGAGCTGACATACCAATATGTCAGATTGGCCAAATCATGTGGCTGGTGTGAAAGAGGCATTTGGTTCCTCTATAAGCCCTGCCAAGCACGTGACTCCAAGACTACAAACTGGCCAGAACCTTTTGTGGTTTGAACCAACTGCAATGCCTGACTGCTTCTACTTAGGATTAGAGAGTTAGTAAGAAGAGTAAGGCTTCTGTTAGAGCAAGTATATCAAATGAGACAATGATAAAAACTTGCCTGGTGAATGTCAACATCATCCATCCTGATCACCACGCAGCTAGATCGCAGCCTCTTCAGTGATGATCCTGAAGCAGCTGAAGTCTTGCTGGCTGCCTGCTCTTTTTCAGACGAGTTTAACTTGGGACTTGGCTGTCCATCTGAAATATATGAGTAAATGCTCAGTTGCAAGCTAAAATAGAGTTCTCCATAAGAATTTGTGACATAAATATGTTAATTTTTTTGGTGAATGGTCACTATAATATCTTTTAATAATAATTTATAGTAGGCCGTTGTGATGAAGGAGGTAAACAAGTAATTCATCTACCGGTATGCATGAATAATATTACGCAGTCATATCTATATCTATTAAAAGCTATTAAGTGAATCTTGACTTGAAGTTGTTTGACTGTTGCTAATATCATCAGCACTGACTTTTCACTCCATCTATAAAGTTTTTATCTGTATTTAGGGCTCAATCTAAACTAAAGTTTAAGAACTTTACCAAGATAAGCAGTACCTCAAGTATTACTCATACCTTGTGCTGTTTTTGCAGGGGAATCCTTGGCTGACTGGGGAATTTCAGTATGTGGACCAGGGATCCCTGAAGCTTCAACTCTTCTCTGATACTCTTGCAGTAGTTTCCCAGCCCACTGAGCGTGGGCCTCCATGGCTCCACTGTGACGTTCCCAGTGTCGACACCCATCAGCTGTGCAAGAATAGCAACAAGAGGCAGTTGTGATTCAGCAGTCATTCTACAGTTAAACCAGTTTTAGAGATTAAAATTTGTTGGACTATATAAATAGCTACACAAAACAATGATGCATATCAGAAAAAATATAGATCAACAACAACAAAAAAAAAAAGACAAGGTCATTATTTTCAATAGTAGAGCGTAGAAAACAATACAGCATGACATAAAGGTTTTTTTTAAAACAAAAACAAACAAACAAGCAAAAAAAAAAAAATCCAGAGAAACCATTAAAGCTGAAATCTAAGAATCTAAAATAAGTAACTTATTTATATACATTTTAACCTTTTTCAAGATATTATTTATATTACATAAAGATTTCAACGATATATTTTGCATGTAAACTGCTCCTGCTCTGTGAGGCTGTAAAGTGATGAAATGGTAACGTCAGAAATGACACAACGTGAATACAAACATCATGATGTTAAACAGGTATAATGGCCATCACCCTGGTGTATCAGCATTCCAACAGCTGCTAAAAAAAACCCTAGACATATGATAAGTTAAGCAGTAGCTGGTGGGAATGTCACATGTTTTATAAGTACATAATGACAAAAGAATGTATTAGACAAATAAGATACAATCAATGTATTTTATTTATTTATTTTTAGTTTGATCTTCTGGTTGCATTACATGGGAAGTCAGAAGACTATCAGGCTAAATCAAAGAGGCTCTTATTTTTTATATAAAATTTAAAATGCCTTCATTTTCATGGCACGGTCATGTTTAACCTATAAAAACTCTGCTGTGTTTCTGCATACAAGCCTTCATCGAGGCGTTAAACATTCAAGAACACACTGGATCTTTTCTAGAAGTCAAGTACTAAATGACTTGACTTCAATAACAGTAGTCCAGCTACATTGCAAACCTTTGGGATTGACCACATTCCTCTTTGAAGAGGTGACAGATAAAAGACTTATAAACAAAGGGAAGGTTTTTTGATTTTTTGATTATAGGCCACCAAATACCCCAACTTAAACGAGGATTTAATTTTACTGCATTTTAATAAACTTTGTCTTATAAGATGCATTCATTTTGGCCGTGGTTGGTGCTGCTGTGCCAGTGTTTCTTTGTGACTGCTGGACTGACACAACATAAAACTCCAGTTAGGGATATTTGGTATCACGGCAGTGGTTACAACACCGAGCTGTGAAACCCAGTTTTGAGTGCTGCCTTCTTTAGTGAGAGATGCTATCAAGTGATGATGATGATGATGACGACGATGATAAAAACTTAGCAGCAGACTAGAAGCAAGGATATAAACATTTATATAGTTTCTGCATCACCAAGCTTGTAAGTGTCAAGCTAACACTGGTGTAATTTTACAGCTGGGCTTCATTCTGTGGTTTTTGTAGCCCAAAACTCATTATGGTTCATTCTGTCACTGCACTTTCTTGCAGTGGTAATCAAACAGCCTTGGAGAGTACACACAACCAAAGCCACAAATGTAAAACTAATTGTGGTTCCAGTGGAAAAGTCATTATAAAACCTTCCAACCTACGCTAAAATAAATAATACTGCTCAGTGTAATTTCAGTATGTATTAAACTGGTGGGCTGAATTATCATCGACCAGAGCTACAGAGTTAGTGGGGCTAAAAAGTGGGAAGGAAATTTGAAATTTATGCATTTATGACTTAAACACAACTTTTTAAGAGACTGCCGTTTTTCCATAATGTATCAGTCTAAATGAATCCTAACACAACAGAGATGTTTACTTGATTTAAATCTACAACTCAAAAAGTAAAGGAGTCAATACTTTTCAAAGTCAGTGTTCACACGCTGTACAGTATAAATACACACTATGTGCACACATTTGCTCATCTTTCATAATCATGCACTGTGTTAATGTTGATATCTTTTTATATTTACTTCAAACAGGTATAATTCTTAATGACACAGATTTTTTTTAAAGATCCTTTTTTAAAAGGTTTATTTACTTTAATGAGCTCCAAAGGTGACTGCTGTTCTACATTCAACATTTCAGTAATTCCACAGAGTAACAGCACTGAGAACAGTCTCCCATGCCATTAGTCTGCTTGAACAGTAATCCTCCTAAGAGCTAGTCCTGAATGAATGCTGTGGCTTTAGTGGGAGGAGTACAGAGCCTCAGGGTAAACTGCAGCTAAATGAGTCAAAGAAAGAATCAGTCACACTCACCAGGTCTGTGGACGGGATAGTAGTCAAAACCTAGCTTCCTGAAGGTCAGCTGCATGGCACCCTGCAAGCCTGGTGGGGGAGGCTCATCTATGTAATATCACATGACAAGAGTTTTAAAACCAGCCTGACAGCAATTACTCTTCAAATGCTGAACAATTTCATGTATTTAAGTGGTTACCATGTGCAGACAACACAGAAAAACTTAGTTACAAGACAGCAGCACATGGTAAGACACTTCCTTCTAACCTTCATCCATTGAAGAACTGTCATTGCATATGTGTAAGTCCAAGCGTGAGATGAAGGTGTGGTAAGAAGACTCTTTGACATCAAAGAGATCAAAGTATTGGCTGATGTTGCTGGGGGTGCCTGTGGGAGCCGGTTGGGGCTCTGTCCACAGACTCTGGAGGCTGGGAGATGGTGGGGCAGTCTAAACCACAGAAGAGGCAACACATTTAAAATGACCAAGATGATGATTTAACAAAACTGGGAAAAAATGTCTTACAAAAGTAAGTTTTATCAAATATCAGTGAGCGTTTCTTTTCTGTTGTTGTAACATAACTTGCTGAATTACTATATCCACAGATTTAAAAATTGGAATTCTTTTTTAATGATTTACAATATACGCAGCAAAAAAGTAAGGAAAGACCTGCAAGGATTCAGCAGCCATGCTTTTCCTCTGCTGTGCAGATTTCTCCATTGCTTCACTGAGAGATTTGGCATAATGGATGATGGCTTTGAGCTGAGTGTCTGTCAGCACCCACAACAGGTCGTCCAGAATGAAAAGCAGCTTTGACGCCAGCACATTACAGTCCTTTATCTGGGCAGAACAATGAAGACATAAGGACATTTTATTTTTTATTTTTTTTATTGATGGTTTAATGTCTCTGATCAGAAACCAGTTCTCTGTGAGAAAAGCAGATGAAAGCTCAACTACAATCTTACCCTGCGTTTAAGAGCAATGCGAATGCGCCCCTGGTTGGTGATGAGCCTTAAAGGGGTGCTACTTAGGTCTTGGTCATCACTCTCAATGGCATCTGCCTCAATACGTAGAGTTTGCCAGTTAATTTCTTTGAATGTCAGCACCTGAATGGGAAAATATACATATAAACCCATCAAACTATAACCAAATAAAATAAACAATGCGAGACTTGTTGTGATGGTTATTTTGAATGATTGTTACCAAAGAGAAAAGGGAACAGACATTTGCTTTTAACTGGATTACAAACTCTCATTCTAAAAGGCTGTTTACCCCAAAATAGTCTGCAGCTACCAAAGACCAGGCCATGTGACTTGATTACACACCACAGAAATCATTTACAGCAGGCTTAATGAGCAAACACAATTTCTGTGGTGGATCATTATTTTCAGTAATACATTACACAACTAAAATGGATAGTGCTGAAGCTGTGTTGGGAGGAAAGTGAAAGCGTTTGTGTGTATAAAGTACCTCTCCTCTCTTTGGATCAGTGATCCGGGTGTAGCGAAGATCACTACGTTGCCATTTGGGGTTCAGGCTGTTGCCTTGTAGCTGCCAGAGCTCAAAGGACGCGTGGAAGGCCTTAGCCTGGACCTTGATGGTAATTGAGTTGATCCTAACAGACATGCCCTCTACTACTTTTTCAGCAAAGCCATACTCGCTGTAAATACACACGACATGGGATGTAGTACAGTATTACAAAACAAAAATGTTTCTTTAGCACAGAATTTGTGAAAGCTTACCTCTGGCCTGCTGTTATAGCTATGGGAGAGGGGCCATTGGGTGGCCGAGGTTCTTCACATGTCCTCATCTCTACCTCGACCTTATCTAAGAACTAAACATAAGAGGAGACACAAACAGTCAGAATACAATTCAGCAAGCAAATTAGAGATGCAGCCAAAATTGAGCATATAAATATAATAATCTTTATATGCTTATCAGTCAAATAAACAGTACAATAGCAAAACAGGATATTGCTAGTGTCTTCCTAGAGTAAGGTTATTTTGGATTAAAGATGAGAAGGAAGCTAAATGTTGCAGAAATGTGCATGAGCTCTGAATAAGGACCAAAATAACACAATTCTTACCAGGCAGATGGGGCTTGTTTTCAACTTTGTCCATTGTATCTGAAAAGACAGGACAGCAGGGTCAACAGTGTCAGTCACAAGCACTTGCCGCAGCATTCTGTGTTTTCGTCATTCGCAAGCACATAGTGAGAAGCAAGCTCACACATTATGACACAGCAGCTGTGACCAAAACTGACACGCTGTAATATTTCTGCACAACAAATTAACTGGGAAACAGTAGTACTAGAAATAGTTCTAAGCATCATCTCTGTCTAGCATGGTAACTGAAGTGCTACATGTCACGGGCAACAGATTGCAGCCAAGCATATGGTGTGTTAGGCTGCTGCTGACATTTGGTAAGTAGCACTCAAAATAAAGAAGGCCAAGATTTATAGGAATGTCAATAGATGTGGTCATATACTGACGTACTGAACAAAGCAACATGCTGACCTGTTAGTGATCCTAACAGTGACCCTACAGAAGAACTGAGGAAATCACCACAGGCAACAAGGTCCATCCTTTGGGGACCATGAATGTCTGTACAAAAATTTATGGCATCTAACAAATGCAGTTAGTAACTTAGGTGACTAACAGATCAATCATCCTACTCCAGAGAGTCATACCAAAAGCAAAGCTGATTAAAAACAGTAACCTGATAATAATTCTTTGCTCAATGGTGCAGACATTCTTCATATTTGTGTGGGCTGCAAGGTTGGGTCTGGTGCATTTTTGAAAACAGTAAGACAATTTGATAAAACTAAATAAGTAAATGTCAGCAAATAGCTGAGGAAAAGAGACGTTATCACCCAGAGTCAGCTGGGTCAGCTCATTGTAAATATTTATTTGCAAAGGCATTCATTAAGTATTTTTTAAAAAAATATGTGTTAAGATATTTCAGATAAGATTTTTCAAGAGAAACTGCCATTGCACTTGAAGGTTGTTTGGATTTTTTGGAAATACAAATCAGACATCCTGAGAGCTAAATATACACTAGCTACTGTATCTGAGGATCACTCTAGCCTGCAGGCTTTGGTGTCCCTGTGAATCATGGCTTGCCTGTCTATTATCAACAAACAGTAATGGTTTGAAGGATCACAACATTCGCAGCAGTGCCTCTAGTAGTGCTCATCTTTGTGGTTCTGCCACTGCTCATTTCCTCTAAGATTCAGTGGACTATGAATGCTAAAATCTATTTCTGAGACACTAATAAACACCATATACTTTTGTTGAATTAAAAAAAAAAAAAAAAAAGAACTATGAGACAAAGACATGATGTACATATCCGATGTGTGACAGGTTTGTTCTACTATAGTCTTCTCTGAAAAGCACATCAACTGTTAGACCATTTACAGGGATCAATATTAACATACCCTGATGGCAGCCTTGTTGCAGTAGACCCGGGTTACAGCCAGCCATGTAGGCAGGTCAAGCATGTTCTGCAGAACCTCTTCATCAAGCTCGAGGTTGGACAACTGCCCCTCCCCCTTTAGAGTACTCAGATTGATTTTGTCCGGGGACAGATTCTTCGTAAACCTAAACAAACCAGTTCAAATATAATGTTTCAGAGTGAATACATACAGAATAAAATTGGAAAAAGTTTAAATAGGATACATCTAGGAAACACCAGGATATGCCACTGATGATCTGTGAGACAGAAATACCTCAAATTGAATAATGCAAATATGGAGGCAAGATGCTTTTGAAGTAGTGCAACTGGATGACTCATCCTGAGAGGCAGCAGCATTCCTAATAAAGTCCTCCAGCTGCACTCCCATCTAGAGCACCCTCTTCAAAGGGTCTAAGGTAGCAAGCTCCAAAAGCCAGGAATAAAAATTCAACCTACTCAGGGTAAATGTAGCAGAAATAGCAGAACTGGAATATTGATTTGTTTTTGTTTTTTTCCACCTACATTACATGGCTGAAACACCACTCTGAAAAATGCGTGTGACATTTCAATTATCAACTGTGAGACATTGCTTAAAATGAGGACTAAGTGTCATTTGATTAGAGCTACAGATTGCAGCTCACAGTTCAGGATGTTCTTTAAACTATAAAACTTAGCATCATCTGATAACATGCTTTTCCTGATAAACGTGAGAAGCCAGTGAGCTCCAGCTTCTTTTTTATATGAAGCAACAAAATAATAGCTCATTATCTATTGCAGAAAAAACCCGCTCTGCTGCTTTTCACATTAACCCCAAGAGACATCAGTGAGTCAAGCCTAGGGCGTAGACCTACTTCATATGGCTGAAAATACAATACAACTTTGAAATGACAGTCCAAAGTTCTTCAAGGTTGTTCATGCTTATCCAAAAGCCCAACTGCTTAGCTGTACAGTTACAGAATACTAAATTGGTTAAACAATAAACAATGTAGTTCACAGTTAACTAAATGGTAAACTTTAATCTGGCTGAGGAAGTCAAGTTTAATAAATTATATGCTTGTTATGCATGTTTAACTTCTTGTCATTAACTTGAATGCAAAGTAAGCAGAATATGATTTGACCATTTATGAAATGACCCCGATGTTACAGGATAACTGCTTTACTGAGTCAGATACTCACAAAGAAAAAATTAAAAATGGTAGTGAACTACAAAAAAACCCCATTAAAAATGCTTTAAAACATGGGTTTTCAAAGTGTTGACACCTGTTAGTTAAGAGCTGCACAAAACAAACACATTTAGCAAATAGTGGTTTGTGTTAGTAATTGCCTTTTCCCATTTATGGATTTTTAATTATTAGTTATGTGGCTTTTACACTTCTTGACACCAGCTGTATTTGTTAATATTCAGATGGTTTAGTCTGCTTTGATGGCTACAACAAAATAGGCTGCAACTGATGACTATGGATGAAATGTACAGAAGTGCCTTCTTTTCGTGATTGCAGGGAGCATATAACTTTCCCATGGGCCACCACTGTCCAGCAGACTGTACTTTGAGGTTTTAAGTGATTTATATCAACAGCAGGATGAAAAGATGAAATTGAAGAGATGATTAGATCATTTGCTATCATAGAACAAGCTATGGCAAGCTGAGGATGTGCTTGCCTGTCAACCTTTGATGTCCACTCTGTTCCTTTCTTCTGCAAAATTTGCTTTAATTATTTAGTGACAGAGACAGCAACGAGGAGGAGAATAGCTGTTAGTCAAATGCAAAGCCTCTAACTGAGCAGACATCCACTGTCCAGGCTCATCAACTTTACTCTTTACCCCATTTAGCTTTTGAGACCTTTTATACACATTTCATCATTGCTCTCCCACCCAAATTCATTTCTTAACAACTGTAAGCAGTGCCAACCAGCAATAGCTGAGAACACATTCTCCAACACCACCACCTAAAAAAAATTGACTGTGCATTACAAAATCGGAGGCTGTCTCCTGAGGAAGTAAAATAAGGTCAGATGTAAAGAATATATTGTTATTAAGTCTGAAAATAAGGTGACGTCTGAGACAGGGATATTCCTGACAACTTCAATAGCAAACATGGACTGATAATAACAATTCATTCATTTATTACGGCTTAGGACAGACATGCTTTTTATCATCCTGATAAATATGTCTGAAGGACAAAGATAGATAAAATGACGTGTACTTCCACCATAACATTGCCGATTTAGAGCTTTGCTTTCCCTTTCCCATGCTTTTTATGCCGTGAAGATGCGATTTATTCATGCACTGACAATAAACCCATTTAATATGAGAAATGTATTTTTTAAAATAACTGTCAAAACCTCATTCCTGACCCCTGTATTAATAAAATACAGACATTCATTGACTGTAGATCGAGTGAATTTTGTCACTTCTGTGTTATCATTATATATTCACCCCAGTGAACGCTATAGTATGGACAAAACCGTTTAAAAGCAAGGCAGTATGTAGTCTATAACCCTGTAAATAACATACACATGATTGGGAAAGTAGATTGACATCCTGTGTCGTTCACTGCCTCTTTACACTTTCTAACCGTTATTTGCAAGTCGCTGCTTCAATGTGGAGCACTAAACCAACGTGGACATCAAATTACTCTGACTACATGCAGATGACAAATCGCAGCCAACTAACCTTTGCTGTGGTTGTGAGCAGTAACGTTGCAACAATCCAGCTGGGCTAACTGGCTAACACTAACCCGAGCCTGACACTTACCTTGACAAATGTTTCAGGATTTGCTTTTTAATAATCCCAGCCATTTCTGCGAGCGTTAGTGTCGAAAGGTGTCGGTAGTTTTCCTACATATATAAACATATGTTAGCTCGCAGGCACCTCTATATTGTACACAGCACTAGCTGTGTGCATCTTCTTAGCCGCTGCTGGCACAGCACGGCACAGCACAGGCTAGCCGCTAAACACCGCACAGAAGCTAACCTCCGTTTCTCTCACACGCACGCGCACTAAGAACAACTTTAACGCGAAATCGCAACCTCCGCCAATAACACAATGCTGCCCTCTGCTGGATATTCAAGGGAAGTGGGAAGACAAGTGGCTTTGAACTGAGGCTGAACGATCCCACAAAATATTGAATTAAACTAGAAATAAACATCACAGTGAGCGACTGGTATTGCTTTGACGTTATGTGTTACTTGTTAACACACAAGCTTAAATTTTATATGTATTCATATATATTTAAAACCTTTAAACACAGACTTTGAAGTTTTAAAAAATCATTTAAAAATATGGCATTATAGTAACTGCATATATATTTTAAAACAAAACATCAACTAGGCAGTATGTTAATACTGAAGGATATGGCCTCGTACAACTATTACAGTGGATATTGCATTTTTATCTTGTACCTAAACAATGGCTCTCTTTCCTTTCAACAAGACCACTGTGACAACAGTGCTTTTCTACTGGGAAATGTCATAATGTTTTTCCTGACAGCTTACTGATATGCACAAATAAGGCAAAGTAATACAAGGCACATTGGGTGTTAGGTAATATGAGGACTGGTCCCCGACTTCCTCATTTCACTGTCAAATTTAATTTAGTCATTTCTTTGTCCTCTTGTCTTCTAAAACGGTTGTATGGCACCACCCATGGCACCATCAGATATGTATTCATCCCCTTGCGTTCACCTAACAGTAGCCCCAGTAGAACTTTGGGAAACACTAATTTAAAATTGTGTTATATTTGTAAAAGACTATTATACATGGAAATTGGAGCTGGGTTATATTCCAATATTGACATTGTTTCTTTATTTAGGGGTCCATGTACAAAATACGATCTACAGTGTACTGTTTGCTTGCGGGGCGGGGGGGTGTTTTGGTTTTTTGTTTTTGTCTACAGGTGTTTATTTTACAGTCTAAACAACTGCATAGTCCCACTGCTAGTACTTCAAGTATCACCAAGAATATATATATATATATATATATATATATATATATATATATATATATATATATATATATATATATATATATATATATAGATAGATAGATAGATAGATAGATAGATAGATAGATAGATATATGTATCGTTTTGCTTAAAACTATGAAATTTCTAGGATAAATATACGATAAATTGTTATATATACTTTAAGTGATATTCCTTATGTTGTTCTTTTCTTCTTCTTCTTCTTCTTATAATTATTATTATTATTAGTGAATTATTATTATTGGTATTTTAATTAGTCTGCCAGTTAATTACTGTTGTATATGCGTAGAAGATGTTTTAATTAGCGTTCACATTTTTCAGTCACGGAGGCTCAGGATGCAATCAGGTGACATGCGCACTCGACCCTGTTACCGAGTTTGTTATGATAAGTCGAGGCCTCGGACTAAATTAGGAGCCAACCCCCCGTGTTTATCCGGGCGAATCCCGTAATGGAGGGCATGGACCTGGACCAGGAGCTCATGCAGAAATTCAGCTGCATGGGTACAACAGACAAAGATATCCTCATATCAGAATTTCAGAGACTTCTTGGGTTTCAGCTAAACCCCGCAGGATGCGCCTTCTTTCTGGACATGACCAACTGGTGAGCTCGGGGACTCGTATGGCCTGCTGTTTGGTTAATGTTAGATAATATATAATGTGTACCAGCTAGCTTTCTGTGTAACAGCATTTGTTGTACAAAGATAGTCTGCCTGAAAAACGAACAAACAACAGAAAATATCTCTGAAAGTTTTGTCCTCGCAGAACAAAAGCGTTTACGTCGGCTCAGTGACGGCTAACGACGTTGAAGAAGCGTAACTAGCTGAGTCAGTGTGACTCCGACTTTTGATTGCCTGTAACAGACATAGTGAAGGGTCGCAAGATTTGCATACCGGTGGAAAATTCCGTTGAAACAAATACTTTTTTGTTTAGGCACAACATAGCACCGAAGCGGATGCTGTATTTGACAAAAAACATGTTTACGTGTGTTAGCCTGTTGTTAGTCACCACTTTTATTCTGAAAAGCTAGGACGTACAGGATAGCTAGCTAACTTAAACTGAACTAAACGGATAGTTAGGATTTATTTTGCAGTCTTTTAACTTGTTATTCAGTGAGTTACATGAGTACCTTTTAAGATACCCGTTACCTTTATTGTCGATACAACTACAATACATTGTGTCTATACTTTATTACGTAACCCATCTACATTGAAGTTGCAGAGACGGAGCTCAAAGATCACTGAAGCTCAGAGATCTGGTTGCGCAAACTGGATCAATGTTAGCCGGACAGAATGTATTTCAGTTTTTTCACGTACGGAGGGTACTTGACAAGTCTTGTGTTTTTTAGGAAAAATGTGACTTCCGGTGGCATGTTTTAACAGTGAAACAATTCGCGGTGCCATTGCAGTGTACGGAAGCGAAAATGAATGTGCTGCTGAGGGGAAAGGCCATTTTGAAGTCATCCCAAAAATAGATTTCTCTGCGCATATGCGGCGCTGAGCCAGCTAATGCGGGTCTGTGGAAGATCAACCGTTCCAGCAGTGCGTTCACTGGGAGTGGGGCTGTTGTAGTATCACGTGATCTCGCTGCTCTGCAACGGGGTTTCTAAAAATAAAAACTGCTGGTTTATGGATGACCTGGTGTCACGGGAAGAACCCATCCTCAATGTGTCATACAGAAGCGTGATCTGTCTCCTTGTGATGCCTGATGATGGGGATGATTTTTGTCAGTGTACAATTACTAACTTTAAATGAAGCATGGAAAAAAAGCAAAATAACAAACAAACCCCAAAATGGCTGAATTTAACCTTCACATGTGTGGAACGGCTATAGCCTGCAGAATCATTTATTAACCAGCTGTAAAAACTGAGGCGTTACTTCTGCAACTGTATTATAAGTGAATATTTAGATTTACTCTAATTTCTGGTTTTTCATTCTTAGGAATTTACAGGCAGCCATTGGAGCCTATTATGACTTCGAAAGTCCCAACATCAGTGCACCCTGCATGTCCTTTGTAAAGGATGTGACGATTGGTGAGGGTGAATCCGTTCCACCTGACACACCTTTCACAAAGACCTGGAGGATACAGAACACCGGTAAGTCAGCTAGAATAAGAATAACACTTGTGATGGAAAATAAAATAGTAACAGTATTTCCCAATGGTTGACTGCTTTGATGGGGTGGGTTGTCTGCAGTGGAGACTAATGTTGGTCTGTCCAGTTTTGGCTTTAGATGAGTAACACTTGTTGGGAGCTATTATTTTACCTCTAGTTGGTTAGAGAGTTGTTGTCAAGTGGAGTATAACTGTGTTTTCATCAGCATCACTCAGACATGCAGATAAACACAGTGACAGCCATAGACTGAAGTCTGTTGACCGCAGATATACTAAAGTGCCATTATAAGTGACTGCAAAATGCATGCACCGCTGTGCTCTCAAACCCATTGATTTTATTGGCAAAACAGTTTGTCACTGGACTCAACTTGGGAGTGCTTAAAGACACTGTGGTCATATTTTAGCAGATATGAACTTGGGCAGCGACACTGTAATGACTGCCTGAAATTGTTTCTTCTTGTAGGCTGACCTGTGTGTAAGGCCAGTTTACATTTCTTATATCATCCTCCTAATAGCTTTACAGCTGTATTAAACCTGTGGTACATAGGAAAAGAGATGCAGATATTGCACAGGAAGTTTTGAAAAGTGCCTATTTTGCTCTGTTCTTCAGCACTCCCAACAAACAGCATATTGAATCCAACTGCAAGCACAGTGCCTCTGGCATCCTGTGCAAAGGCCCTATTGTGTTTTCAACAAATCTCATTTTATTTAAATAAGGTGGCATTACGTGTTACATAACTGAACTGTGGCTCTTTTGATTCGCTTTTCTTGTGTCATTTGCTCAAAAATGTAACTTTTCAAGCAATAGCAAATCACTTCTTTATTTAAATGCTGCAGCTCTGCCTCTAGCCAACCAAGGCACATTATATAAAAATATTCCAAAAGAATGAGTAGGGATGGGTACCGGTAATGGCACCGGTTCTGACATAAACGGTAGTAACCAGACCGAAAAGCAGCGCACATTTCGGTGCTTCATTTCAGTGCTTTTTTTTTTTTTTTTTTTTTACTGAGATGTCATACACTTTGGATTCTAGCCAATCATTTTACCTTTGCAAGCGTAGTCCAGGTACGGGCCCAGGTATGTACGTTCTTTTAGAGCAGAGCTACGCCTTGGGCTAAAAATGCCCAAGGCGAAGCGGTCAAAAGTCTGGCTGTACTACACAGCAAAAGATGCAAACTCAGCAGCCTGCAACAAGTGCTATTATGCTGATACTGTGCAAAGGAGGTAACTCCTCGAATCTGATGAAACACCTGGCGACGCATAGCGTTTTTTTAAAAGCCGAGAAATGCACCGTATTTGATAGCTTGCTGCGAGACCTCACACCGAGCACATCTACTGCGGGTGGGTTGCCTGTTATCGGACCCAGAGTTAGCAACATCCCCCCAAGAACCCGAAGAGTAGAGTCGTGGCCCCTAGCCCTGCCAGTGTAGCAAAAATGATGACGGATGATGATGATGGCAGCAGCAGCCGTTCTTCTCTGGGTCAGTAGCTTAATGTTGTTCGTGTGTAATTTATGTTGAGTAGGCTAAGCACGTTATTAAATTAATGCATGTAAGGTGAACTAGCAAACACCGTCGTAGTTACATGCGACTGTCTTCTTGTTTGATGGCAGATACTCCCTTCACCCTGGCTAAAAAGGCTAAAATGACCAAAAAAAAAGTGGGAAACAGCTAAACATGAGAGGTTTTTGGACAAAGTTGGTGTTTTTTTTTCCATTGCTTAAGCACTGCTTCCACCCAAGAGTGATACCATAAATCCCCTGTAGCTACAGAAAAGGCTAACATTGTTATCTTTATTAAAAAAAACAGCTAAACATGAGAGGTTTTAGGACAAAGTTTGTGTTCTTGATTCTTTAAGCACCGATTCGAGCACCGTTTCAAAAGTACCGGTTTGGTACTGGTATCGGATAAAACCTAAACGATACCCATCCCTAAGAATGAGGTAGTTGGTTGAGCAGCCTGCCATTCAATACTGATCTAAAATAGAAGCTGATCATTGGTTAGTAATCACTCCATCGTACATGAATACAGTTCGTAACAAGCAAAATTGTCTGTTTGTCTTCCAGGTGCAGAGTCATGGCCTCCAGGAGTTTCTTTGAAGTATGTTGGAGGAGATCAGTTCGGCCACATAAACATGGTGATGGTGCGTTCTCTAGACCCGCAGGAAATGACTGATGTCAGTGTGCAGATGCATAGTCCTGTATCTCCGGGTATGTACCAGGGCCAATGGAGAATGTGCACAGCTACCGGACTTTTCTATGGAGGTGAGAACTACAACTTTACTTAAAAAATGTTAAATGGAGTTACTTATCACGATAAGTAACTCCATTTATTTATTTATTTATTTATATATTAACTTCTTTTTTGTTTTGTTTTTTTAAATGTTTTTGCTATAAGACAGTCAAAATGTGTTTCCTGGTTGATTCTGATGGCATAGGATTAGGGGGATTTTCTTCAGAGCTAAACAAGGGGCTGGAGCCATAAGTAATATATCAGCTGCTAGGGCTGTTCGATATAACGATATATATCGGATGACGATATAAAAACATCTATCGTTTCATTTTATGCTATCGTTTGTTTCGTGGTGTTGCAAAATAAACTGTTTACGGCAATATTTTTTCATCGTTTTGATGGTCACTGTAGTGGTTATATTAATTTCTTAAAGTTCTCTCTTTCTCATAACCACACTATGGATGGACAAGCGCCTGTTTTTATGCGTTGTCATTAGCAACAACGATGGTAAAACCATTGCGTGTCCGCTTGTTTATTTTCCACATAAACCTTTCACAATAAAGCTCAAGATCCTGTTGAGACTTCTCAAAATAAACTGAATCACGTGAAAGAGTATGCAGAGTGTTTACGGATGAGAAGCAAAAACGAGCTGTCAGGTGCTAAAAAATAAACCTTAGACTCAAACGTTAGAACAGGCTTTTCCCCGCAGCACGCCGTGTAATAAATACTCACGAAGAAAACGGCGGCCGTTACAACTTATGTCAAAAAATGTATCGTTTCATGCATCGGTTAAAACACTCGACTCCAGGTACACGACGCCCAGCTGGAAACACTTCATGCAAGTCGAGCTGCCCAAGATTCACAGAATTTACAGAAAATGTTAAATTTTTGTGATTTATATCGTTATCGGGACGATAGATGTCTTATATCGGGATATGAGATTTTGGTCACATCGCACAGCCCTATCAGCTGGTACAAAAAAAGAGATAAAACTAGAAATATTGGGTAGGAAGACATTAATAGACCTACAGCTGGGGGATAACTTACCTAAGGTGCAAGTAAGTTATCTTCAATAAATGGAATTTCTTGGATAAGAGTGACTCTAATGAAGTAACGTCATCTTTTTGTCATTCTAACCTACTGTTCAAGGTTTAAATTCTATTGTGCCGGTATGCACCCTGCACTGGTTGAAGCACTGCTACGCAGATGGTTATTCTTCAGAGCTTTGTTGGAATCTTATTTGGTCTTGGACTTTTAGACAGATAAGTCAAGCTATTTGTAGAGTGCCTTTGTTTGGGGTTTTTGGGCTTTGTTATGTATACACAGAAAAAAAATGTTCAAATCAAGTAAATCTTATTTATATACCTTGATTTCACATTACAGTTTTGCCTCAAGGGGCTTTACACAGCACACAACAACCCTGTCATTAGACAGTTAATTAAATTAGTCACATTTTGTTTGTATGTGATTCATGGCTTACGTAAGCTGCTGACACTGAATTATACATGTCGTCCAGGCTTACTTTGTGTTGACTCTACAAAACCTAAAACCATAGTCAGAGATAATGGTGTTTCGACAGTGGTTATCAGCTTTCTTTGTTATCTCAGACCTTTTGCTGATGGAAACGCTGTATATAACCTGCTCCAGACAAGACTAGACTATGCATTTACCATTAGTTACCATGGTGATCTAGGCAGGTAAAGCGAGACCCACTGTTGGGATACTAACAGCTCGGACATTAGGATCACCATACATTGCTAACCCATTAATTTCGCTACATAGTACAATGTGCCGTGCCGCAGTAGCAGGGAATTATTAGCACTTAATCTTCATTAATGAAGATTAAGTGCTAGATCATTTTGTATGGATGTGCTGCAATAAAATTATTAATTATTTATCATTAAATTAATTGATTTATGTCCTATCAGGATGTCTCTAAAGACTTCTCTACTTACAAATTAAGCTGGAGAGGGATGTTGAATTTAAACACTGGGCTTTAATATTTCATTCACCTGTTCATCACAATTATTTCCCACCTAAAATAGCAGATCAGAATCACATTCAATCTTTGAGGATACAAGGTGTAAAGTGTAGTCCAGCCTAATTATTATACAGTAAATATTTTGTAACAGTTTTATTTATGGGTGTTGGGTAATATCCTGCATATAGATACAGGTTTAGTTACATGTTATCAACTCTATGATTATGTTTAAGCACACCATTGTCTATTTACAGATGTAATTTGGGTGATCCTGAGTGTGGAGGTTGGAGGCCTCCTTGGTGTCACACAGCAGCTTTCCTCTTTTCAAGCTGAGTTCAACACCCAGCCTCATCGTAACCTGGAAGGAGATTATAACCCCTTCGCCTCACCAGAGAAAAACAAGTGCCCTAACAGCAACAACAACAGCCTTCGCGATGACAGCAACCATAGAGTTGCAGAGGAACATTGGGAGGGAAGCCCAAACCAGCTGCAGCAAGACCAGAATGGACTTTCACAAAACTCTGTGGATATATTAGCAAACAGTCTACAAAGCAATCTATCAGTAGTCTCTTGCAACCAGGTGAGACATATCACAGAGCAACAACATTGTCTGTGCACGTTAATGAGGGTTGAATCACGCTGAATCTTCTGTGGACAAAATTAAAAAGTCAACATTTGCCTTTAATAGATTATCCCGAGTGGTGGTGTGCTCAGAGCATGTATTAGAACTAAATGCAAAGTTTACCAGCTATAATTTTGTAATGTTGGCCAGGACAGCTCCATGCTGTTGTTGGTATGGCACAGACTAATGTAGCTATACTGAAAAATCTAGACTTTAGACACCGAAAGTCTGTAAAGCTGCTGTTTAGCAAGTTCAATAGATTGGACTTTTTCTGCTCATGTCAGCACCTTTTAAAATCTACTTTTAATGTTTGCAGTAGCTAAATAGGAAATACCCTACGCCCCTAGTCACACAGGCGTAGAGATTAGTTGGTGATGCCCTTGCTGAGTGGGTGCTGGAAGTTGCTAGCAATCGCTGAATTAGTTGCAGTGACTGTAAACTGTGAAGCTATGTTTTCTTTCTGTTGTTGGTCTACTACTACTACATTTTTTTTTTTTAAATCCTTTCTCTTTGTTGCAGGGTATACAGGAGCCCTATCCATTTGGGCAATCTTAAATCATGGGACTTGTGAAGGAGTGAAGCAGCACTAAAACCATACCTCTGGAGTCTGTCACACCAACAAAAGAAAGAAGAGGTTCGTCAGTAGAGAGTGGAGAGTGTGGAGATTCAAAAACACTTTATGCAAAGTCCAGTTAGACTGAATATCCGGAGGCCAACGCTCCTGACATGCAGCTCAACCAACATCCTGCACCCACTGTATGCACGTGTGAATGCTAAGTTAAAAATGAGTGCTATGAGTCTTCTGAGTGATAACTTTTTTTCTTTTATTTTTCAAAAAAAATTAATTTTTTTAGCAGTCAGAGTACCCATTAAACAGAGATGACAGGAGTGTGTGAATGTTTGTGTATTTGTGTGTGGATTGTGCAACATGAAAAAAGAGAATTTGGAGGAAAAGCCATTCACTTTGCCAACTGATTCTCCGGTTTCTACTCTGATTTATTGGTATGTTGATTGGGTTTGTGGACTCTTTGTTGTCTAGACTACTAAATTCCTGAAACATAATTTATGCATTTTTAAAGAAACAATATTTTCCAAAAGCTTATTTGAAGGTTAGATAAGTCTAAACTGTGTTTTTCATGCCACATACAGTATGACCAGTATTTTGTAAGCCGTTAGCTGGAAGTTTAGAAACAGTGCAAGAGGGAATCGGCCAAATTGAAGCTAAGATCAGAGAAATAGAAGTCTCATACATTAATTACAAATCTTTTCTGACATAAATTTATTTTGTATTATTGGTAAATGTTCCTGACTTCATAGTTGGGTCATTAATTCATACATTAATTCATAAAAAGTTTAAAAAAAAAAATAGATTCCTGCAAAGTATAAGATGCGTAATTCAAGTCATATAAACAGAAGCAAAGACATAATTTCTCATTATGAATCAGTTTGGTTGTTTGTTTACTGCTCCAAATTCAACTTAAAGCTGTCTTGGAAATGTTTTTAACATATTAATTTGAATGTAAATGATGAATGTAGAAGGGGACAATTCTTTTGGAAACATATAAATTTACCCAAAGATTCTTAATGGGATATTTTCATTCAACTGTCAGTTTTATTCATGTTATTGTTGGTTTTCATCTCGTTAAATTTATGTTTGAGAAGTTCCATTTAAAAGACTACAAACGGTCTCATTGATATTTCTCATTTAATCACACGCTTGATTATTTTTCTTTATCACCAATCAAATAACTGATTCATATCTTCTTCTTTTTTTAAGTAATGTTATTCAGCATTTACTTACTTGCTAATCTATGCACTGAGTAATGAACCCCAATGGCAAGACCTCAGTGTACCTTTTCTCCTTGGTAAGAAGGTGTGCTTTTTAAGCTGTGTGTTAGATCCCTGTCATACCCTTTTATGTTGAGGCCTGTAACCTGATGAGAGTTGACGTGAGAACACTGTTCAGCTGACACTTGAGGATCCATGAGATCTAAATGTTGCTTAGAACAATGTGCATTTCCTGTTAATAAAGAGAGAGATTAATGTTTATCTTGCTATCAGAGGTAGTTATTGTCAATTTAATGTAATATTGCAAAGTTTCCACTGGCCAAAATGAATTGCAGAATGAATCGGTTGGCATTAGACTCAAACAGCAGCACATTTAGGTGAGTGAGAAGCAAACAGATGAAAGCTTATTTCTGGTATGTTTGATGAATGTTTGTATGATTAAATTATCAGTGAAAATGAAAGCCTGTGTGGTCATGCTTTTCATGGTTTTATGAAGCAACTCACTAGCAGATTCCAAGAAAGAAAATTAAACCTTTAAATAATGGCTGTTATGATGGTGGCTGTATGTTTTACTATGAGAAAGTGTAAAGAATTTAAAAAAAAAAAAACCCTCAGGAATATTTCCAGCACCTTGTTGAATCTAAGACATGACAAATTAAGGCAGCTCTGAAGGCAAAAGTTTGTCCAACCCAGTGCTAGCAAGGTGTAACTAGTGAACGTATGTACAAGGAACAAAAATGTGTCTAATACTTGGTGATTATCATTCATCTTAAAAGGGCTTTGCCATCTGTGACAGATTTTTAAATGCTGAATATTAACTGAAAAAAAAGAAAACAGCAAATTCTTCAGCCTATATAACAGTCTATATATAACGCATATATAAATATAACTTTCTTTAAAGTCTTGGTGTTTCGTGAACACATGTGGCATAGGTTGGATGATACTACTGATGACATTCAGAAATTCTCTGAATTGCTTGGAGAGCTGAAATGTATTTATCAGACACATTTGGCATTTTTAAAGTAAAAATAGTCGCTACAAGTAATTGAAGTTGCTGCAGTGAGTTTATTTATGAAGGGCCAATGAGAAGAAAAGGAGAAAAGTTTAAAATGCTTGTTTGGAGTCCAAGAATTAAAAAGATGTGCTTGAAAATCAGCATAACACATCCACAAAAGATCCACCTGAGTGTTGGACAGTCAGATCCCGGAGCGGCATTACTGCTCAGCTTGCAGTGTAGCAGTATCAGGTCTCCTTTTCATGTATAGCATAACCAGGGCATGACACACCTGTCTCAAGTAGATCCGGTGATCTCTCTAACGTTCTGCTAACTTCCATTCTGGGAAGTTCCCCATTAAGGTGATGAATGCAGCAATGAAGTCATTCGTCTTTAAAACATAACACTAATCTCCTTTATAATGTATCATTCTTTAATTTAAGACCTTTAGAAAAGATTAACTAAATAAATAGTTCAGTTTATTAAACGTGGAACTTAGTGATCTTTGAAGGTAGATGCTTTCTGTTTTTCCAAGGTTCGATGTAAAAAGTGCCTAGTGGGCTAAAAAAGAACCAGTCTGTGGCTCTTTCTTTGGCCTTGGCTCTTCAAGTGCCCCTCTAGTTTTAGAATTGCATTTTCTAATATTCCCATCCAGGTGTATTTAATTCAAAGTAGGGAAATGTTTTATTATTAAACCAGTCTTGATAAATAGCACTTTTTATGTGTCAGTGATATGGCATGGTTTATGCCCATGCTCTACAATAAGAATAAATAAATTGGTAGCACGTTATAATAATGTTGCACTATTAAGCATTAGTAAGGTATTAGCAAGTGCTTCATTCATCATCATATAGCATTACTCCTCCTTAGTATGCCATTTATAAAGACAGATATAATATTATGACTACGGCGATGATTCTGATTATTACTACCAGTGATGTCGTAGCAGTGGTAGCTGTAAATGATGTAACAGTAACAGATGGGTAAACATATCTGTATTTATAGATAGCATAATAAAGCGGAGTAATGATAAATGATGAATTAAGAACTTGCTAATACCTTGCTAATTCCTTATAGCGTGACATTATTATAAAGTGCCACTAAATTAAATTAATGGTTTAATAACAAATAACTCCAAATCATGCTGTCTATAGACAAAAAAAAACACACAGAGGCTACTTTTTTGTCAACAAACTTGTTTCCCTTTCAAACCAATATCGCAATATTGACACCATCACAACAAATTTGATTTGGGTTTTTCATCACTATCGTCATTATCTGTGATCATAATCATCTTTATGCATATTTAAATGAACTTGTTACATCAAGATGAACAGGCACTACACCAGTTAGGAGATAAAAGTACATCACTAACTATGAACATACATCTTCTAGACCGCTAATAAAGGGTTTCCACAACATGAGCTGCTGTCCCCTGTGTGCATAAGGAAGAGATCAACATAAAAAAGCATTTTACATGTACACCTTTTTACTGCCTCAACATGGTTAGGTCTCATTTTCAACTCAACACAGTTGTACAGTTACAATAGAATATAATCTTTAAATTACATCATCATATACAAATCTGACAGCGTGGGGTAACGTCACGCTTTTATGATACACTGACAATTCCATTGCAATAAAATTCATACAATATGGTACCTATTACTTAATATGTTTTCCATTGCTGTTATTTAATGAAACACATTTACATGTATAACACTACATTTTGTCTTAATAGTCAATCACTTGCATTTTTTTTGTGGTTTTTTTGTTACATTTACACAACTCATACACACTGGGTGATGGAGATGTTTTCCCTCAGAATATTAACCTGATAATGTGGATTATGCATTTGAACCTGTGTGTATTGTGTATGTATATCCTGCTTAATGCATGTGTGTTTGCACGTGTGTGGAAGTGTGTGCGCATGTGCATCGAGGATGTATGACATTTTTATGACAGGAGTCCTTTTTGCTATGCTGGACAGCTTTACTCTAAGACACAACTTGTGAGCTGGTGATGTGTTTCTCCTCATGTGTGAGACCCAAAACCTGTCAAATCCTGTTCCAGACACAAAGCTAAACACATCTGACTGCTGTTAGTCTGGTGACATTTAAACTAAGTTATAAATAGCAATCTCCAATCTAATCAGATTTAGGTGCAACTGGTAGCAGGATAACTCACTAATCCACATTTGATAAATGCAATTCCTGCTATGATTTTAATTTAAATGGTGCAAGATTTCAAAAATAACCATGTAATGCACCCTGTAAGTCATCCTGCATGCAGTGCAGTACTTGTGATATGTATTCCCAGTATTTTGTAACATGTTTGGTTTTTTTTGACAACTGAATTTTGATGGACTGTGAAGCAACTACAAGTTGATCTTCAGTGAAGCTGCTTCACACTGATATGGTAAATTATTGCACGGAGTGAAAACAGATAGTTGATGGTATTGGGTCGTTCTTTGGCTCAGCAGTAAAACGGGCCACATAACTAGTGCTTTTTGCTAGGCAAGGCTTTAAATGACAGTGGAGAACAATGCTTATACGACACGCCCTCTTTCAAGCCCAAACACTAGTACATTCATGTCCTGTTGGAGAGGCTTCAATCTTCAGACAACAGTCTGTAGCACAGTAACACACTGAGATGCCTCCACTGGCCCTTCACTCTGGAAGAAAGTCCCCAGCATATGCACTGTTCAAAACCCTCCTCTGAAACTGAAGGAAACCTCATGATGACTTGATCCGCCTTCACTCTGAGGGAATGCATCGCGGGTCTTTCTCGTTATCAGTAGCGGGATATAGTAAGGAATTACTGAACCAAGGATGAGAGCTTCTGTGAAAAATTGTAAATCCTTTCCATGATCTGCATGAAGATGGTTTTCTCAAAGGATTTGTGACTCTAAGAAAAACGGATGTTGAAAGCAAAACAAACCAACATAAAATCAGTTCATCAACAAGCTTTCTCTTGTGAAATTAGAAGCATGTGCATGTCCAGAAGCTTGTGATGCTAAGAAGTAATCTCTGCATTTGTAGTTGAAGTGTTGCATCAGGTTGGAGCCTAAACAAGGCTGCAGGATTCAGGGAATGCACGTTGTTGCATAGCACATGCTGCTATGCAAGTTCAGAAACAGTTAACACACGTAGCACTGCACACACTGGAAAAGAGGTTGGACCAAATCACAAAGAAAAAACAAACAAACAAACAAACAAAAAACCAAAAAGAGGATACTGTCAGTGGTACTTTTAAAACTACACAGCATTCCTGATGTGAGAATGATGGCTGACCATACACAGCATTAAAAATGCTACACAAAATGGCATCACACTGTATATACACAATGCAGGTTAGAGAAGCTCATCTTTGTCAAATGGGTACAACTGATTATATTATCTTCCCATTTTCACAAGTGAACTCACTGCAGTTTAAATAAGCTGCATTATATTGTTAAATACAGCTACACAGACAAGCAATGTGTTCCTGCACTGTCTTGATGTTATAGTTGAGTGTGTATATACTGGAATAACTGCTGCTCCTGTTTTTAAATGTGTAAGTTCGCCCACCCCAAATGCTGGATAAAATATATTATACTGATATATTGTCTTTTAGGTTACTAAGTTTTATTTAGGCAAAACTGCTTGGCGCATCTGTTGGGCAAGGGATGTGTTGCTCTTAAGTCTCTGGCTATGTGCGGTGCAATTGGACGGGACAGTTCAAGCTGCCTCCAATGGCATGTCCTTGTCCAGTAATGTGACTAGATTGCCTCGACATAATTGGCTGGGTACAGTCCCTCTCTGCCGTTGTCCAAACGACCTCTACACCAGCCTTGCTCATCTTCATCCTCAGTCTTAGTCAGTTCATCGCCTGCAAAAGACAAATGATTCCTTAATCAGCACACTCGTACGTTTCACTTAAATCTAAAGCAGAGCTATTCATCAGAATATTTCCACATTTTCTCTTTTATTATGTATTTTGATAATAAATCACCGGAAAGAAAAGAAAAATCCTCACTCTAGTAAGCATACAGTTGCAAGGTAGAACCACCCAAAAGCTGCTTTATTCTAGTTATTTTTTGCTGTTAAGTAAGCATAGTTTGTAAAATAACATTATATTGTATAAATGAGACTTTGAACTTTCCACCAAAACTATAAAATAGATTAAACTAAATAGGCCAGCAGCAGGTTAACTTAGCGTAGCACAAACACCAGAAACATGAATAAACAGCTAGAGTGACATCAAATGTGTGCTGTGTTGGTAACACTGGTTAGTTGTGTATTTGTGCTTTAAGGTTGTTAGGGGAAAAAAGCAAAACTGTCCGATAGATAATATGTCAAAAAACCACAACTTGTCTGTTTTTCACTTTCTTGTACAAGAATAACTTACACAGAATTTATAGCATATATAATATCATCTTATTTGTATATCCTCAGAGAATAAAGTATTCCTTTAGATCAAGGATGTCAAACTCATTTTACATTGTGGGCCACATGCTGCCCACCCTGATTTTAAGTCGGCTGGATCAGTGAAGCTTCCCTTTCTCTCAGTGTAACGAAGCTTAACAACACATTTAATCACTGAGATCTCTTAATATAAGAAAAGGAAATGCAGTTTCACTGTGTGTCTCAAGTTTTCTACATATTAAAGACATGTTGCTCTTGTAAATACAAGAAAACTGTCTCTTTAGGCTTAACTTGTAAGAAATAAATGTGTAAAATTAAGGGAAACATTCTGATTGCCCACCCTGTCCTGTCACAATGAAAGAGAAATGCTTTGTTTATTCAGTCACTGTAAAAACAAGCAAACTAAACTAAAACTAAATCAAGGCATAAATTACTATAGTAGTTCCCTATGGTGGTTTGTTTGTCTGTTACTTAATTTCATTGGTGTAGTATGAGTAACCACAGGGGCGGTCTTTATCAGTAGGAAAAGCTGTTAAAGTAATAAAAAAGGAGTTAAGATTCCGATATTTATGCCTACATTTTCCAAAACCAACCAGTGGGCCTGACTGGAGTCAGAAAAAGGTTTCAGAGATGAGTGGTTGATGTCATGTTGGCTAAGTTCAACTTCTGTGAACACTCTTTGGGCTGTACCAATCCAGTCTAATCCCCAAACAAAATGTCAAACATCTTAAAATTATCCAGGGCAGTTTTTCTTTCTTCTTCTTATTTACAGCATGGATCATATGACATAATTTAAAAGGGCTATAATAGTTAACTGATTTATAAGTGGCAGTAAAGTGCAAAGAAAAGCAGGAACATACCATTAAAAGGTAAGGAATTTCACTGATGTCAGGTAAACAAATACTAACAAAGAAGAAGTGTGATTCATTTTGTTTGCCTCTAAGGAAGCGACAGGAGGTGCTTTCAATGGTTTTTAACCAGAATACATACAACAGCTTGTAGGTGAGACGAGTCCTGACAAATACTCAAATATAACACAAAGACAGTTTGTGTGCCTGAAGAGTTTGGGCAGGGGGTGGGGTGTCGCTTTGTTTGTTTCATGTTTTTATCAGGCGACAACTTGATGAACAAAGACCTTCACTCACAGTGTGGTTAAAATATGGATGCAAAGGGAGGAGCAAGACAAAGATACACAGCTGTTGCTTCTTCAGTAGCTATTCTTCTGTTTACGGGTTGCCTTTAAATTGTTAGTCATGTCACTGTGATGGCTCTAGAGGACTGTTTTGGACTAGCTTTGGAGCTTCTGTTAAGTGTTAGCAAGTCCCTGTAATTTGTTGTCTATGTGGCTATTATTGACTCATCATTGCTATTTTCTACAGAGGAAGGAACTTGAAAATACATATTAGGCCAAGCTGCTTTTGAACACCTGCATCAAGCTACAGCTTGTCGTCTTATCTGAAATCTTCAGCCTCAATAAAATAAAATAAAAATTTAACTGCATTTTTGTTGTAGTTATTGGTACGCTTGAGCTGAATGGCATGATTATTGACAAAATCCCCAAACTATGTCACCCGGTCATGCACATGTACCTGCTTTAAAGGAGAGCTCATCCTGCTCCTGGCCATCGTAGTCATAGAGAGCACGCACACGTACCCCTCTCCCAGTGCTGGAATCATCTTCAAATGAATTGCCGTTCCCACCGTTCTCATTGCCTGAGTATGCAGCGGGCTGCTCATCATCAGACCACTCAGTCGAATAAGCTTGGTTCTTCTCATAGCTGCTCACACTGGAGGAGAGAGAAAAGGGAGGCTGACATTAGGATGTTTCCAAAACAAAAGACTGAAATTTAAAGGTTTTGAACAGGTCAAAACCATTAACAAACTAATCCTGCTAGCCAATGTCAGAAATGAGCTGCCTGCCACAGACCTTCGTGACTGTCTAAAAACTATTCTGGTGTTAAGGATCAGTGTTATGAAAAGAGTTATTCTTTCACAGAAAACACTGGGAACATGCATCAGGGGAGTCTAGAGAAGCTAAAACATGACACCTGACACTTGTAGCTCCATGATGGCATGCGCTATGAAAGAGTTTTGCTGGCTTTACTTTGCAGTAATGCTGTGACAATATATTGTGTATAATTAAATTTGGACTTCAGTATAAACAGTTTAAACACAGTCTTCTTCCTGAAAGGCTCAGGTGGGACGATTTAAAGCGACAGACTCTTAAACCAGAGGTACACAAAACATCTTTGTGGTACTTTTGGCTGAAAACTGAAACATATACTTTATCAACATGCGAGATTAAAATTAATATGTGTTAAAGTGGAAGATTATGAAGTCTAAAAATGTAAAAATCTTGAAACAGGCCCAGAACACTGGTGGTTTTATCTTCTACTTGAGATTTATTCACAAAGATAAACATTTAAAATAAAATAAAACTGAATAAAAATAATTATTAGTCATCTTGTAATTTTATTGCTAGATTTGACTCAAAAATATGTGACCGTGAAATACACTAGCAGATCTCTTGAACTAACCTGCTACGGTCACCAGGTGGAGCCACATGGTCAGTGCTAGGAGTGGGTGGGGCTCCGTCTGGTTTCTTCTTCTTCGGAGGAGCTGAAGCCTGGTCTGGGTTGTACTCCTGGTGAGGAGAGAGAAGAGAAGCACATAAAGTAATGTAGAAAATAAAGAGGAGAGGTGTGATACACGTTTTTTTTTTGTGATGGCTTGGCGTTGCACCTCAAATGTGGGCCAGTTCATGTGCATTCCTGGGCCGTGGTTGTTGCTGAACCACTTGAGATCCTCCTGCGTGTTTGCAGCCAAGATCGTGCGCTCCAGTTCTCTGTATATTGTGGCATAGCTGAAGAGAGGAAAATGGAACAAATAGTGACAATGAAAGTGCCAGAAGGGACCTGTGGGTGCTGCCAATTTGGCAACAGAACCATCAGTGTAGTTCAAATTCTAGGTTGAAAGAGATCTAGTGTTGGGTGACGACAGGACTAAAGTGTCTCCCTGAATTTTCTGGTAAAGCTGGGGTTCTTAACAGTGGACATATTTACTCTGAATGGCCCTGTTTTGTACCACGATGTTGGTATTTATGTTGCCACTGTTTACCCAAACCATGGCAATGTGTAATGGATTAAAAAGAGAACAATGATCCTGCAGTTTTCTTCCTCTAATTACAGGCTAAACCAGTATGTCTGGGGTCATATTTTAACACCTGTGGATAACAAAACTATTCAAGAGTACTGTCAAATGATTTAATGTAAAAATAAACTCTGACTGTGAAGACATGCATAGTTTATAATATTATTATCTTTTGGGCATTTTTGCCTTTGTTGCATAGCAAAGTAGTGAAGAAACACAGGAAAGCAGGGGGAGAGAGAGGGAGAAGGCATGCAGGAAAAGGCCTCAAACCTGGGCTACTGCACTCCAGCCATGTGGTCGTCAGCAATTTAAATCTACTGTCAAAAAATTGTAGAGGTCTTAATTTGTAAATAAATCTTTTCACTTGTAGGCTACCGTTGTGTTTATGTCAGAATTCACAAATAAAGGCTATATTATCTTATCCTATGACATGACCGGTCTTGGACCCTAAAGAGGACAATGTACCAAACATAACTCAAAATATCACCCAGAATAGTAAAGGTGATCAGAGAGTGCATGCACAGCCACTCTTCCTCTGTGCTATCCTCATCAGCTATCTGAGGTAAGCTTATGTTTTATTTATAACTATTGCTTTCTGATTTCAGTAATTAGTATTGACTCCTCTTCTTAATTCCAGTTCATTTCATCTTCACACGTGTAAGTATCTGCTGGCCACTGTACAGCTGCATCCAACATGACTGTATCCATCTGAGCAGTTAGATGGAGAAGACTGAATGTTTACAGATTGCTGAGTTGACTGAAGTGGCAAATTGTCACTTCTGTCACCATCAGGGTCGACTGCTGGCTTGTAATCAGAGCAAAGGGTTTACAGCGCACCTGCAGAGAAACTAATGCTTCCCATTGTTCTTAAAGTGACTTTAACTTGCTATTTGAAAGTGTTTGGAGAAACTCGTGGGCTCATATTGGATTTGAGTTGTCACTTTTGACCTCTTCTAGTCGATTAAACGCATTTAGAGAGAAGCACTGAGAACACAACCACAAGTCTCTTGGAAGCTGTCTTCATCCACAAGCATTTCCTGGCTCCTTTCTCCTCTTCTTATTGTTAATTGTCAAGACTGATAACACTTTTTGTGTTGTTCTTACTGGAAATTGCAAGTAAAAACAGTGCAGTGTGGCATTTTTTCATGCTTTGTATTATCTGGTTTATAAGAACAAGCGGCATTGAATGAATGACTTCATTGCAAAGTAATGGTCATAATGTCTATTACATGGTAATCTTTTTTTTTTAAGTAAAAAAGTTCCTAATAGTCTGCTTTAGTTGGAGAGGGATTTTGTTTTTAGCATTACAGCACTGAAATAGTTGGGTTTATTTTAATTAAATAGACACTGCTCAGTGATAGACTGTAGGGCGTCCTCTGTCTCTCACCCAACGGCAGCTGGAGTAGGCTTTACAGCTGGGAAAGGAGTGAAAATGTTAGAATAAATCAAATCAAAGGTGAATGATTAAACCTGAAAATCACTTTTCCGTGGCTCGTGGCTTTGTTTGCTAAATGCAGGATAACAAAAAAGAAAATCTAGAATATGACAAGCATTCACCCTGGACTAAATTCAGTTTGTCAGAAATGCCACTGACTGAATCATCGGTTAATTAGCACCGAGAGTCTCAAAACTAATGAGAAACACATGCCTGGTTTGGGTGTCTGTTGAAATTAATCAGACTGCAGTGAACTGTGTCAAATGTGACACAAGACGAATCAGACTAATCGAATTTTAATTTGTATTCAGTGTGACTACTTTTGATTAAAAGTACAATTAAGTAACTATCTTCTAAGCATCCATTGCCTACTTCACATGTGCCCACACAGAATGATAGTCTATACGATGGTATACATTTCCTGCCCCACACAGAATGATAGTCTATACGATGGTATACATTTCCTGCCAAACTGCAGAGGTGCTTAATGTGCAACCCAACCTTCATTCTGACTAACCTTTGGTTCTCAGTGAGGTTAAGATGGCGTTTGATATCCAGCAAGGCTTCCTTAAGGAAGGTCAGCCTTTTGACTTCATGCTGCTGGCATTGGTCAAACACCTGCTCCATGCACTCCATGTACTGAGGCGTGCACTTGCTTAGCTCCTCCAGAGACTTCTCATACTTTTCTTTAGCCTGGAACAGAAACAAGAAAACACGGTGAGTCATCTACGGACAATAAACAGTGGAGAATAATCTCATATTGGGCTTTGGAGCAGCCCTGTCTGTAACTTCCTTCTGATTGACTGCCCCTTGCAAAGAGAACATTTGAACAGCAGTAGCATGGGGTTGCTCACAGAGCCAGAACTCCCCTCTTTTTGACATCAGACAGATCCAAGAATAGAAGCGAACTGTCTAAAACAGCAGTTTGAAGCCTGGCTCATAGGGATTACTTGCACACTCGTTGACCTAATTACTGGAAACTTTTGGTCAGAAAAATCAGGAAAAGCATAACAGGCCCACTTTAAGGTTATTACCTTCTGCGTATCCTGTTTGCATTTGTCCACTTTCTCGTGGAGTTTCTTCTGCTGGTCTGGTGTGACAGAAGCTTCAGTCTTGCCATTGGCCTCTCGGGTTGCAGCCAGCTTCTCCTCCTTGCAGGCCATGTGGTATGTTTTCTTAGCTGCCTCCATCTGTAGATTCAAACACGGACATTGCTAGTATCACAGATACAGAACATGATCTGATGGTTTTATTAAAGGAACACAAGAATAGAAACTATACAGTATAAAATAGGTAACTAATTTAATGTATTTGGTTAATACTTCTATTTAGGATGCTTCAAATCAGTAGTGAATGATATGTGCAATTTTCTCCAGCATGAATGCACAACCAGTATTTGCTCCTCTTCATTGATTAGGAGCTCGCCTTAGGTTGTTGGTCTGGTACTTGTGCCAGGAACTGATATCAGTACACAAAGTTTCTCCCTAAGCAGGAAATCAAGACTTCATCCAGTGACGCATAGTTAATTAACTCACATAATGTTTATCCTCCTGAGACCCAGCCTATTCATTTATGTCCTCTGTAGTGGACACACAAATCATAGAAAGGTTAAACCAAAAGATACGTTTTTTCCCTCAGTTCTCAGGAGGTTGCTTGAAATGCCGCATGGGAATGAAAGTCATGCACAGTAGTTGAAGATTTAAAGAAAGAAATGTGCTAATATAACTAACATATGTATGTCATGTGCCACCATTTAATAAAGCAACTCTAGGACATGCTCTTCACAGATATCGTTTGGTTACCGTAACCACAACAACACATTAACACCTTTCAACCAGCGTCTGGCTAACCAGTGGATAAAAGTCCAGCATTCACTCTCTTTGATCATTTTAGCCTCCACCTATTTCTGAGGGTAATATCTGGCCCTTAACTCGCTAATGCTCTACTGCGTTCAGCAGTTAGTCACTTGCTCTATCTGCTATTAGAGCCTTTTCACTGATTTCAAAAATAACTTTATTCAAACTACTAGAATAATAATGTTCCAAGGTCAGCTGCTAAAACTAATAGCTAAGGCTATTTTAGATTCAAGTGATCTCTTTCACTCATCTTTTAATCTTAATGTATATTTTGTGAATATATTTATTAATTTCTGTAATCCTGTTCAGTTTTATAGAAAAGGGGTTAAATAATAACTTAGTCAATAGCAAATGGTCATAAAATCCTGCTTCAATGGCTAGCAATGTCTGGCTCCCGTATTGCTATCCCCATTATGATTACCATTTAAAGTTTAGTAAAAGTGTGATGGATGGGCAGACGGTCCTGTGACCTTACAGAAAAATAATTTGCCCTCATCTTCCTCACCTCCTTGAGCTTTTTGGCCCATGGTTTCTGAGCCTTCTTGAACCCTTCCTCTGCCTCCTTGGCCTCTTTGAAGCCTCCAATCATTTGCTTATGATACGCTTCTTTCTGCCAGTTCTTCACTTTTTCAACATCTTCGTTAAGGAGGTTGTTCTTCACTTCTTGGTGTAGCTCACTCGCTCTCTCCGCCTCTGTCATCACAGCCAGCCATGCCCTTTCCACAGAGCCATACTGTGGACCTGCGAGTTGGATTTTTTTGTGATTCCAAGTAAAATTTCAGGGTAATATTACTCAGTGAAATAGTGAAAAACACATCGAAATAAAAGGACGCATGGTGAAAGATAGCGGTACATTTGCGCCTTCTTATCTTGTTGACACTTTAACAAAAGCTGACCTTTCTCAATGAGCTGTCTCCATCTCTTGGACCAGGCAGTTAGCTGATCACCATAGGCTTTCTCTATCTTGGCACGTTCCTGCAAGCAGCCCATAAGGTCATTGCAGAGCCGATGGCCGTCATCGAATCTCTTGACAGCACGTTTGTAGTTCCCCACCTGAGGACAGAGAGTGACAAATGAAAGGACTTGTAACCAATCTGCAGTACATATATAACAACCATAGAAATATACAGAGCTCGGACATTTCCCCCCCTGAGAATAACTGAAGTGAAGGCAGTTCGATGTCTCTCTTGTAAATTTACTGAAAAAAATACAAAGAGTTTGAGAGACTGCAGTATGACTGAATACTCGGACCAAGCAGCAGCATTCGGGGTGCAAAGGAGTAGCAAATGCAGTCCCTCAAATGGTCACTGTAAGCTAGCTCCAAAAAGTATGTAAATCCTAATGGACTCAAAGGTAAAGTCCCCAACTTTACAGCAGAAATAAACGCTATTACATTGTCTTAATGTCAACTGTGCATAATTTTGTAATATTTTGTAATATTTGCCAGGTTAAATTGTATTAAGGCTTATTATGTTTGTATAATTTCACAACTGGCAGCTAGTATAAATAGCACTAATTCACATTGTTGTATCTGACCACTATAACACCCTGTTATCCATAGATGACCACTTCTAGCTTGTACAACCAATCAGTGTTGACATAGTAGCTACATCCATCTTTTATGTACTGTTTATACATTCAACACAACATACATCAAAATGTGTCAGCAGCATTACAGAAGCTACAGCAAATCAAACAGCATTTAGGCATGCCCTTTAATCTGGAGACTTGATAAAAAGTCTTCAAAAGAAAACATGCTTTAATACACTGTTTCACTAATAAACTGACAATTGAGTGTATGTTTCATTTATTGCATTATACAATATGCTACTCCATCTAAGCAGAAAGCTCCAGCCAACTTCATTATTTAATTAAAAATATCAAAGCTGTTATGCTACCTCGATATTTATTTTATTGCATTTTCTTTTACATCTCACCCCCTTAACTTGGACTACCTTAAAAAAGCAGTGCCAGGCTGAGCGGCTCCGCCTCTTTTGTGCCTGCAGGGGGGTGTGCTCATGGTGCATGATGAAGGGAGAGGGGTTTACCAGTGCCTGTGCATGTGTAGTTATGCAATGACACGGGCTTGAGTTTGTGTCTGTGGATGAATGTGTTTTAGTGAGTGTATGTGTGTGGGTAGCTGCTTTAATCCTCTTGAGAGGCGTAATGCAGTCAGATACTCAGGGATAGATGACAAAGTAAAGACAGAAATATGTGTGTGCGTATAGGTATAAATACATAGTCATATACAGCATAATACAAACACAGATCATGGAGTGCGTCTCTGATGTGCTCGCTGGCTGTAACGCTGCACTCTGATTGGTCCTGACGTGAGCACGCATGTTTGGTTACTGTTTGAGATGGGAGCTGCAGGGAGGCCATGAGACAGGTGTTTAACGGTATGAGTTTTGTCCTATGTGACAGTTTGCCAAGTCACACCAACAACAACACGTTGGTGTACTGGTTGTACACATGAAAACACACCTGAGCCCCTCTGTTTGAGCCGCAAAACCATTCTGTGTGGATAAAACACAAGCCTTCCTGATGACAAAACATGAGGATACAGCATTTTTATAGCATTGATAAACCATAAACTGACTCTAGCTGTGCTGCTAGTATAGAGACGATATAGGCAGGTGCATGTGGTGAAAGGCTGCCTCAGAGAGACTGATGACTGAGGCTCTTTGTCTGAGTCTCTGTGGCTAAGAGCCACAACACAAAGAAGACTCTGTACTGAGGGAATTCATTATCACTAAGTTGGGGGGGGTTAAAGTGCAAAAACACACACACACATGCACGCATGTACGCACACACACACACACACACACACACACACACACACACACACACACACACACACACACACACACACACACACACACACACACACAGAGTTGTGCTTCCACCAGGGGACACAATTACTACTTGCCTAACTGTAACCCTTAACACAGTTTGTATGATCTAAAGCAAATTTGATTAACAGTGCATTCACTATTATAGAGAAATAACAACAAAAAAAATGCTGAAGAAGTGTCTCTACCAGATTTATATTAAACTCTTAGATTTTCAGCAAAGAAAAAGTTATTATGAAACTGGCCACAAGGAAATATGCTAATATCCTTAACATTTATCTACTGACTTTATCTTCAGTATTAAAATTTTCATATATAGTGCTTTATGATAATGCTATTTAAAAATGTTTTTCTTTTCATAAAGAGGAAACTTTTATGATGCCCTTTGGAGCAAAAGAAACACACTGTGCTAAAATGCAAATTAGCCTCCTATATTACTTTGCTCTCTGGTTTACAGCTTGTCTTAATGCATTACGTTTTGCCTTAAGCATGCCAGTTTGAATTCCCTTGCTGGTGAAAGGTTCATAAACAAACCTGCCTTACTTTTCCTCATACTTCATAATTTGTGTCTAATAAATTTGCTTATTTATTTTGAGTACTGTGAGCGCTCTGGTAGCTGTACTTCCATCATATTAGATGAAGGCGTTTTGAAGCAGTCATCAAACTACTGCTCAAAATGACCCCTCTTTTGCAGGGTTTGAAGTCCATACTGAAGTCATCAGTATTTTTCCACTGAATATGATGGTACAAAGATGATGAAGCGTATATAATGGGCAGATATAAGAGAGTCTAATTTAACTTTTGGCACTAAAGCAAAAAGCATCAAACCCTCCTTTAAAATGGACAGCACAAGTGGCCCTCTGGCTTGAAACTCAATGGGGATGGATATCAAACAGCCTCATTAAGATGTGTGTGACGCATTTACTTCTAAGAACAGTTTCATGATTTCACTGATAGCATTGCTTGATTTCAGAAGCCAAATCAATAGAAATGGAGGGTGAGAGGTTTTGGTACAATTTGAAAATCCATGAAAACAGACACGACGGCGGCTTTACCTCCCAGAAGCTGTCCATGGTGTCGTCACCACCTGCACATTCATCGTAGGAGCCAGACATTTTCCTGGATGAAGCGAAGCACTCTAATGACTAAACCTGTCCTCTGCAGAAGAGCTGGGTTCCTCATGCACTGAAGAACGACAAAGGAGAACAACAATAATGAGAGACAGCGACACCACAAGAAAGCAAAAACTTTAGTTATAAACACGGCCGAGCTGGACTTAGTGTAACAAAACTGTGACAATTTATTTTCCTGGTAACTCAAAAGAATCTTTTAAGGTAGAGTTTCTATCTCAGACGTTTATAATAATGAGGTAAAAATAGTCTTCTCCGCCATGCATGCAGCACTGTGCCCTGAGGAATGAGAAGGGGGTTCTTAGATTGGTGTGTCCTAGAAAAGACATCACAGTGAGTGGAGCGTCACACAGCTCAATTCTTCCACAGTGAAAACCCCCATTCTTTTGACACATTAAATCTGAGAATTAGCTGTCACACATACACACTACACATGCATAGTTACACAGTTTAGCTGCCTGGAAATGCACCTTGTGTGTAAATATAGAATCATGTAATTAACGCCCTAAAATAGAATGGAAACAAGATCAACACTCCTATTTATACATCTGAATGTGTTCTTTAATTATGTTGTTTGATTGCTGATTGCATAGTAAGGTGTACATAACACAGTTCCTCAAGTATTTAAGGTGATTGATATTTATTTGTTTGACATTCACTCAATGCCCTACCACAGAGGTGCAAGCAGAAGAAACTGCTGGCCACTATATTGGTATTGAACTCTGTTTGAAACCTAATCTATTTTGTCCTCATGACTAATGTCTTTCCTTTGACAGAGAGCTCGTCATAGCGCTGCAACAGCCGGTATGACAATGAAATTTATAGCCTCCCCTGCCACGGTTTCTTGGGTCTTTATAATTACAGTGGATTTAATTATTATCTAATTCTGTATGTGGCCCAACAGAGCAAAACACAACTTTTAACACTACTAACACTTTTAATTAAAATGATAAAGAGTTTTGTAAATTATTATTAAGGAAGGGTGTGATTAATTGATTCTTAGTCTGCACAGTCCAACCTGAGCGATGGTTCAACCTTGGATGCGTGTACATTTCACAATTTGGAGAGGCAAAGCATGAATTGGACATGGTTGTACACGTGATACACGCTTTATTGTGATATCGGGTTGGATGGTTAGGTATGCTAGCTATAAGTCAGAGCAGATGAAGGATGAGTTGTGGCCATTTCAGAGAATAAACTGACTCAGCGCTCTGCAGCTGGCTGCATCACAAGGAATATTATGTTCAAACAGTAGCCTAGCCCTTCATGCTTCATCCTTCAACCTCCATCTGCTGTCAAGAACAAATTAATTCCTGCAACAACCTTCATCCCTGGAATGAGTCATAAAAAACAGCTTTCTGTATTTGGCTCAACTTGAACTGGCCTGACCTCACTTTCTATATTAACAACATAAACAACGTAATTTTCCTTGTGAGATGAATAAGAGGCTTCAAACCACAAGATCAAGTCATACAAGGAAAGGATTGTCAGTAGTAACTTTTTTTTTCACAGAAAGTCTGGACATGAAGACATTATCAGGGAGTTCAACAACACATTTGCACCCTACGTGACTGAGTCTGCTTCCAGTTCAGTCAGTGTTTCTACAGACGACAGATAACTGATTTAGCTATGCTGTATTCATCAAAGCCCTTGGTTACTATCACCAGACTTACGCCAGTCTTTGAGGCTCTTCTGCAGTCAAGGCTTTCATTCATTGACTATTATCAAGAGTGCACTCTCTGCTGGTTGCAAAACAGCAGAGCTATTCTAGGAGTTAGCAATTTTACTGTCACAGACTGAATTGAAGACAACTTGAGCCTTTCAGTTGCAGCGAACAGTTCCAGGGGGAAAAAAAGGTGCAATGTCTCCTTTCTGAGTGAGTGACACATTTCACAACTGCACATATACATACACAGAAATACTGAGCTTTGTTTTGTTGTTGTTTTATGGATTTAAATACTTACAGAACTACTGAACCTGTGCAGTGGTTCAAGATAGACATGACATTATACTTCATGTTTTCCCATCCAAGGCAAAGAAAAAAAAAGTACTGCCTAAAGCACTACCACCAATAAGTTTGTTCAGTCAGTGCCGCTTGTATTCCTTAAAATAGGGGATAAACTATGTGAAATAAGACACACAAAGCTTTTAATGCATTGACATGCAAAGTGTGTTTGCCAAAATGTAGAAGATGAATGGTAAAAAATGCAAAGACTTGAATCTGTAGTAGCAACTTACCACCCTCATAATAAAGATATTGAAGAAAGAAAAATATTACATTAGCATGAATATCATTTTGAGTATGAATCAGCTTTATTACAACTAATGACTTAAAGTGGTTGGGAAAACAGATCCCTTAGAGGAATATGAGACAGGAGTGTAAAGTTCCACCAGCCTTTTCCCCATATATATAATATGTTATATGATATTGTACAGCTTGCAGTACTTTCTGTGGAAAGTGTGATCAGCAGGGGAACACCCACAGTAACCCACTTCTCAAAACTGAGGACAGCTTCCATTTCTGTCAGTCCATGTGACACAGAGAAAATATGTCAGCCATGCTCACCACTTGCCCAACAAATACAAGGACTTTTAGTATTTTACAATAGATGCCAGCCACACCCAGCATAACTGAATGCTGTCCATGACAACGAAAAGACTCCAATTACCTCTCTGTCCTTGTCACAGACAAGGAACTCAATCTCTCACAACATCCCCTTTCTTTATGTTTGGAAATTGCGAGCACTTTCGTTGACATGTGAGAATACTGATTATATTCTCATGTCCCCACATGAACCATTACCTCATGCCCTTAGCTTAGCTGTCATTAGCTTATGGTAAATGGGAGGGTTGGCCTAACTGAGAACAGCTAGGTAAGAGGTAGCTTCACTGTTAGATAACAAATTCCAGATATCAGGACATTTAATGCTCAACTAAGGCTTGACACTTTTAACTTTTTAAAAATGTACTAAATTCCAAGTTTAGAATTGACATGTAATCCCTTTAGTCCTTTTCAACGAACCATCTTCATGCTATGCATGCATGCATACAGTGCTGTGAAAAAGCATTTGTTCACTTCCTTGTTTGTTAGTTTTTTTCCATATTTTTCACACTTTTATGTTTTAGATCATCAGACAAATTTTAATATTAGACAAAGATAATCTGGATGCATAAGAAATGCAGTTTTTAAACTACAATTTCATTGATTAAGGGGAAAAAGGTATACAAACCTACCTGGACCTATGTGTACTTTTTTAGTTCCACATCTAGATCTGATTACTATTAGACTTGTTGAATCAAGAAATCACTTAAATAGAACCTGTCTGACAAAGTTAAGTAGGCTAAAAGGTCTCAAAAAGCAGCACATCAGACCAAGATCTCAAACAGCTGAGTCATTGACATCTATCAGTCTGGAAAGAGTTATAAAGACATTTTTACGTCTTTGTGAATCATGTGAACCAGGATGAAAGTGATTATCCACAAAGAGAGAAAACTTAAAACAGAGCTGAATCTTCCTAGGATTGGTCAGCCTACCAAAATTACTCCAAAAGAACATTGACGACTCATCTAGGTCTCAAAAGAACCCAACACAGCATTTCATAAAAAGAGCACCATAAGAACAGTCAAACATGGTGGTGGAATTGTGATGGTCTGGGGCTGCTTTGCTGCTTCAGGAGCTGAACGACTTATTGTAATTGATGGAATCAACGATTCTGTTTTCTACCTAAAAATCCAGAAGGACAATGTCCAGCTGTCACTTCATGCCATGACGCTCAAGCACACTCAGGTTATGCTGCAGGACAATGATCCGAAACACACCAACAATTCCACCTCTGAATGGCTCAGAGAAATAACAACATGACGGTTTTGAAGGGACCTAGTCAAATTCTAGATTTTAAACCTGATTGAGATACTATAGCATGACCTAAACAGGTCATTCATGCACAAATACATTTCAGCATGGCTGAATTACAACATCCTGCAAAGTGAGTCAAAATTCCAAGGTATTGCAAATGCTTGATTGCAATTCTTGTTGTCAAGGAGGAGACAACCAGTTACTATGTTTAGGGAAATTTACTTTTTCACACAGGGTAAGTTAGGTTTGGACAGAGCTGATAAATTGAATCATTATTTAAAACTGCATTTTGTATTTACTCAAGTTACCTCTGTCTGTTACTAACATTTTTTGATGATTTGAATCGTGTGAGGGGGAAATTCCTTTTCCATAGCACTGTATATGAACACAAGAAGAGCAAAAGGGCAGACCTCACTTTCTAAATCAACATGCAAACGTGCATTTATGTTTAATGAAGTTAAATCCACACACTGTAAACAGTCAACTTTATGATGCAAGACAACCTCATGCAGCTCAAAATTTAAGTAGCCCTAAAGTAGCAGTTCTTAATCCTAGCAACCAAGAAACGCCATTGGTCCAGCAACCTGTCCCACAGCCAAGTCACCCAATAAGCTTTGGCATCAGTGACTACAATACCTAGTGACATCAAAGCCAGTTAAGCTCTGGCACAATACCAGTGTCCCACCTCATAGCCAAACATGGAACACTAATTCAATATTACACAATGTTAATGATTAGAAAGTATTAGAGGTAATTCCACAAGCATGTTCACAAATTCCTTCAGACATCCAGGAGCGTTGCTGTAGTCAAAAATGTCTGAGGCATTGTTTTTAGTATTTATGACAGGCAAGAACTTTGAAGTGAGTTTAGTTATTAAACAAAACTCATAAAGAAAGTAATAAAATGATATTGGTGAACATTTTATGCCCAAGAACTCAAACGTCATCAGCCTAAACTTAGAAGGTCCAACAGCACAAAGAGTATACATGACAGAAAATTCACAGTTTTGGTCCACTGTGAGAGTGCTCTGTGTCCCAAGAGACAGAGGGGCTTATACTCCAGTTATTGAGGTTAATCCACCTGAGTGGCTGTGAACACACCTCTCATTCCCTTGTGATTTAACTGGGAGGAATGTCACAGAAAAAAACTAAACTGTAGCATGGTAAGCTTGGTACAGATGGTGCTAAATAATGAAGGCCTGTATAATAACTTAACACCCAAAGCATAGCAACACACAAAAAAACATTACAACAATAATAGCTGTTTTGTGCAAATCCATTTAAATGTGTCTTGCAAATTGAAAATCACAAACAACCCACACACTGAAAAATCAAAAACGCTGACAAAGCAATCCGTTTTGTAATCTTAATGTTTTTGAAACCTGTTTTGATTGTGGACAGAAAAAAGGACATAACTGAGTGCTACAATCCAGTCTTCTGCATATTTGTTAGTAATTACCGCTTCTTCTGCATATTCACGTACCATGTTTGACTCCATCACTGTAAAAGAAAAAAGAAAACCAATTCCCAAATTTGAAAACACAGCGCAGCTCCTTAAAACAGCAAACTCCTTAAACTGTAGTCCAAATATGCCCTTTACATCAGCTCTTAAAACGATAAACGATATGTTGCAAATTTTATTTCTGCAGCTTTGACCTCTGTGGCCGAAGTAAACCCAGAGAGGACGATAAGTCTGACCAAACCAGCGTGTCTCAGAGGCTGAGGGATAATCCCGCAGTGTGCCATTTGAATAGCTTTAGAGGGGGAGGGAGTTCACGAGCAAGAAGAGCAAAGAGGCGGGTAGGACAAGTGAGACAGAAAGACGAGAAGTGTGAAGAGGAATTTATTGTCGATGAAACATGAAACTATAATTAATTGCACTATATTGTACACCAACAGGATAGCGCTATTGTGAGACTCCACATTTGTGAGTTTTGTTTGTTTTTTTCCCAAGGAGTTAACTTTTACCAGCATTACAAATGCACTGCTGGCACACCATGGCTCAGCACTCCTGTTTACAGTAACATAACACATGTGAAACCAGCCTGTACCTCATGAGCAGAAACTGCTTCCAAGAGAATTAAAGAAAACTGCTGATCCAAGTGTCACAAATGTTCTTAATGCAGTCAGAAGGCCCAGTGTTGACAAGCCTTTTAAAGCACTGAATGGGAACCACAGCCAACATGTAAGCTTGTTACAGTAAGAAGATTTCAGCGAGATGAACTAACTTTACTCCAGCACATTACCAAGCCATCTCTTTCCACTCTGAATATAGACAATGGCATTTTAGAAAGGCAAAGTTGGTTACCCAAAATAAATTCTGTAACAGTTTCGCGCTCTACAGTAATCAAAACGACTAATATCTTAAATCAAAGAAACTAATAAAAGCAGCAGCTTGTGTTTTCATATGCAGTTGGTTTTTGTTAAACTATGGTTGTTGACTGTGTTTGATTGAGCTCAGCATGCCATCCCCTTCTACTGACTGAGTAAAAGAGGACGCATGAGAAGAAAGGGAGGCCTTTCACTGAGAGAGAGAGTGACGCGGACTGAGAATGAGGAGAAGAGAAGAGGAGGAGATGGAGCTCCAGATGGAGATAGGGAGGGACGTGTTAGGAGAAATGAGGAGGGACAAAGGCTGGGAGAAAGTACAGCACGGTCAGGACAAAGTGAGGGGCTGGTCAAGCAGCCAGGCTGCTCTCCAGCGAAATAGAGAGAGAGCCACGGAGCCAGAACGGCAGCTGACGGTACAAAGATGTGATTCATCTCACGGTGCAGCACAGCATAAGCAGGCTGGTGGATGTTGCCAGGAGACAGAGCTGCCTAGTGCAGACTTCACACACGTCGTAACAGCCGAGGCTGTCGTTATAAGCCAGCCATGTGACCGATGCTTTAGACAAAAGCAAGAAGGCTGGTTCGGTGACGCTCTGTCAGCTGTCCATCCAATAGCCAAGTTGTAGGAAGTCTCTGAGTGTTAGCGCCAGTGTACACAAGAGGGTAACTCGAGGAGACCAGTGGTGCACTGAACTGAAATGGAGAGAAGAGACCTTAAAAAAACAGCACGCAAAACAAGGCAGAGCAATAGACTGAAAGACAAACAGGAAGGGAGGAAAAACCAGCGAGGATGGAAGGTGAGGAGAGTATTATTTCGTATTTATCAGCTGAACATAAAATGCTGTGAGCCCTAGCACTGCTCGCTGAAGCATGGAATAGGAGAGTCAAATGTAAACTGACATGTTGATCCAAATGGGGAGTGTGCAGCAGTATTTGGGAATGAAACACCCTTCATGTTCCACTGTTTTGGCTAACGGCTAACATGGCCACCAGAAAAAAAGCAGCTGAAACTGCAAAATATTAACAGAATTTTCCTTCTGACGAAAAGGAGGAAAATTATGACAGAGATGAGCTACACAAACATTTTTTTATGTACAAATTCTTGTTCTTATGTACGTAAACATCACTCAGACCTGTGCTACTGCATTGCCGATGTCTTTGCAAAACTGGTGCTTTGTCTGAAAATGCATATCTTAAGCATAAGTATGTAGACACTGACAAGTATGGCTTAGAAGGTACATTGGAATACGTGGGCTGTGTACTCACAGTGGTCAAAAAGTTGGCAATGTCACGCTATACTTCTTTCCATCAATGGTATCCATCCTGGGGCTATATGATAAATGGAAAAAGCACTGAAAAAGATTCAGCTATGTGTCACTGACAGTGCCAATGCTAGATAGCTAAAGTGGCAGATTTTTTCAGGAATAAAGTCAGATGTGATGTGGAATTACTGGTGTTTAGTTTTTGCTAAACTGACTTTTTTACTGTAACAGAATTTAGTATTATGTGTGTTCATAGGCTCAACAGTTAGCTAATGTTCACAAAAGGTAACATCTAGAAACAAAAAGGTAACCTAACATCGTCAGTCATGGTTAGCAGCCAGCTCACTGTGTTTGAATTGAGGCAACATTACCCAGGCAAACCTCATATGGAGGTAAGTTTTTAGTAAACCTAGTGTACCGTGTGAAACTATAATAACTGTACTTTTTTTGTCAAGCTTTTGGAAGCTGCTAATCTTTGGAACTGTGGTTGAACAGGTTGTTGTGTTATTTAATGTATATAGTATAAGTGTATTTAGCATGACTTTTTAAGAACACCTTTATGTTTTATTGTAAAGCACTTTGGTTTTACATGTGCTATAGAAAGACAATTACTTATTTATTTACATTGTGGAATTTTAGAGCTAACTTTCTGTCATTTACAAGGATAATGGGCATTATTCATGAGTCGGAGATCTAACTTTATCGCACCGATTCTTCTCATTTCACACAACTAACTAAAACTGCAATCAAATCGAGTGTTTAGTAAGCCTTGTAAATATATTATTTAATTTATTATATTTATATATTGTTTAATTTAGTTCAGTCTGTTACTGTTCTTATTATCTTGGAGCAACTCTAACCACACAATTAGTAAAGGATTCTGATTCTCATAACCAATAAAACTGAACTGACTAGACTTGAACTACAATTGAATTAACAGCTATCAGCATATTTTTCAAAATAAAATAAAACACAAGTATCAACTTTATTATGGTACAAGATAAAGTCTTTAGGACTACTCTTCTAGGAACAACAATTTTTCAGCCTGGAAGAAACATAGTCTTAGCCAGCCAACTTAGCCAGTGTCAAATCATAATGTCATTTTACCTTTCCTGTCGGGCACAACAACAACTCATGCCCCCCAATGATTATTTAAGACCTAAAAAAGGTGCTACTTCAACAACCTTCACCAAAAGCCAATATTTGGCAAAAAATATGCAAGAAAACTGTTTCTGCTACACTTGGTAGCAACAAACTTGCTTCTCTACTTCAAGCACAACTGGGCTATTAAGGAGGCAATTCTATAAATGCACAACCCCAATGGAAACAATGACTCCACCGAGCATTGCTGGAACACTTGCTAAATGCACTACATGTGACATAAAGAAGAAACAGTGGATGAAGTTACATGGTGGTAAAGGAGTGCTTTAAGCCACCGGGTAAAGCACTCAAGCCAAGATAGAATATCCCAGGTAGAAAATATTTTTCAGGTTTTAATTTTATTAGATGACGTCTAAGGAGCTTAGAAAGAAAAGCGTCTGGACTTCTTTGAGTTGCTTGCAGACGTTTCACCTCTCATCCGAGAAGCTTCTTCAGTTCTAAGGGTCAAATGGTGATTTAAACCCAGTGGGAGTTTCCCCCCAAAGAGGGACAAAGGACCCCCTGATGATCCTCTACCTAATCACATGAGCCAAGGTGTGAAAGCGGGTGTGGGTCACACACCCGTAGTTCAAGTCTAGTCAGTTCAATCTTTGTCCCTCTTTGGGGGGAAACTCCCACTGGGTTTAAATCTGGGACTCTCCACCATTTGACCCTTAGAACTGAAGAAGCTTCTCGGATGACAGGTGCAACGTCTTCAAGTAACTCAAAGAAGTCCAGACGCTTTTCTTTCCAAGCTCCTTAGACTACGATGACCTGGATGACTGAGAACCTTCACAGATTTATTAGATGACAATATTTTTCAGGATCCTGAAGAGTTACAAAGGAAACTAAACAATTCTTTTCTACTTCACATTTCAACTGAAAAACACTACCTAGGTTACTTTTGTACTTACATTTGACTTATACTGAGCAACTGTATATAATGCTTGGTCATTAGTATTGCACTATAATGCTGCTGCTGGCACCTTGAGGCAATAGATTCACACTTCGAATGAGGTAGTCTGCCATCAATGACAGTCGCTAATTGGAAAAGAAGGACAGAAATGCCCTTCATGTTGTTTGCACTAATTAATGCTGCTGCCTGTGAGCTGCAGTCAGAGATAAAACATTTCATAGTATTTCATAATATCATCATTGCAAAGGTCCTTGAATTAATCCAATAAAATTTTGAGGTTATATCGACCCTATCGTGTTCTTATTGTGGCTAAATACCAGTAATGTTTCATTCATAGTTTCATCAGAACGTATAAAATCAGAAGGCAAAACATCTCTTGTCTATTGGGGACAAAATAACTACCAGAAAGTAATGAAGGAAGGAATCTGCTTCATCCTAACCTACTGTGATGAGGGCAGACCTGACTCTTATACCCTGAAGCAACAGAATGCTGCTTTCAATCTGTCACCAGCATCAAACTCATCAAATATTCTTCCAGTTAATTTGTGTTCATAACTGCAGAGCAGTTACTTATCACCAGCTTCAGATTTCTTTATCTGATCCCAGAAGCTACATACTATGAAGTAAAATCTAAGTCCCTGCTGGCCTTTGCTTGTGCAGAGTAGCTGCACGGGTCATCAAACATGCACAGGATGACTCAGCTATCTGATGTGCTCTGTGCTATTGCACAAGAATACAGTTTCTGCATAACTTTTGGATGGATTATATGATTTTAAATCAATATCTATTGTGTGCATAATAGTGTGAATCAGCCAGATCTTTTATTGTTCAGCTCCCAGAACAGAAGCTCACACAGTAGTTCCTAAGCAGTGAAATGTGACTAATGCAAAAGAATTATTAAAATTTTACTACAGTGATTTTATATGGAATTTTTCTCTCTCTCTCCACAGGGAGGTCAGAGGTTATTGCCATCTACAGGTCACATGGAGCTGTTAGGGACTGATAGGGGTAGATGCTGACACACCAATGCTGCCTGTTATATGACAGCCAACTGTGTGTCAGTTTCAAACAGTTTAAAACAGGATTCGGGTTCAATCGTTTACATGTAGTTTCAATTTCACCACAGAGGGAAGGTAATGGCCTCTCTCAGTGAGACTAATTTGCAAAGCACAAAAGAAACATAAAAGCTATTAACAATATTTTTAGCAAACTGAAATAAAAAAGAATAATATCTGTTTCAAAAAGTGAATTGATCAACCACTAACCAAGCACTTAAATAATAAACAATGATTAAACACTGACAGTCAGATGTCCACAGTTGTCGTGGCGATGCAGTGGTTATCCACGGTTCTCCAAGTTGGTTGGATTTCTGCATTCGAGTCCTCTCCTCTGTGTTGCGGCATCACTGTCTAACTAGTTGATCCTAAAACCACCATAGATGCTCAATTGAGTTGAGGTCCAGTGATTGCTGAGGCCTTAGCAACGATTCATTCATTTTTATCCTCCACAAGCCATTCAGTGAGTGCTAGTGGGGGGCATTATCCTGATAGAGACTACTCCCATAGAATAGAGAAAAGCTTTATTTATTTTTAGTGACCCTTCCTGGTTAAGCAGGCCCAAACCATGACCGCAAACTGCACACAGCCACTGGAGGATCTCCTCACTGTAGGGGTCAAGTATTCATTATTTTCTCTCTAATTTATCATCGTCTGCAGATCGGAAGGGACAACTGAATGAAGGTCTCCCAGAGGTCTCCAGTCTTCAAATGCTTTTTTGGCAGAAGGATACATTTCACACTCGGCAGCCCATATAGAAATACACACAAATACAAGCACACATTTGCTACAGCATTGTGATTTATCACAGTGTCCGGAGCACTGCTGCAGTGGTTATGTAACTATCAAGCCTCTTGCCACAAGCCTCCTGGTGACAGTGGTGAATAAGAGGGAAAACAACAAGGGGAGGGCAAAGAGAGATGGACAGGAGAAGCAGAACAGAGTAGAGGAGGGGGAGACAGACATGTTGTCATGGGGTGTGATGAAGAAATGAACTGCAGACATGCAGCAGTGCCTGAATGTTGCATTAGAGAGGATGGAGGCCTCTGGTTCCAGTCCAGTTTCTGCTAATGTCCAGGCAGTTAGAAGAAACAGAGGAAGGCAGTGAATAAATAAGCATGGCAATAATCAATCTGGGAATGTAGCTCTTTAAACCTACCAGCTTTCCGCCTTCTTATCATTTAGTTGCCAGATGCTGCTCTGAATACTGATGGGCTGCCTTTCAAACCAATGTCTGTACGTGTCTATGTGCATTTGTGAGAAGAGGGAGTGGGAGGTGCAGTTATTACAGAGAGGGTGAGTGTGCTGCAGATTATTTTAAATTCGATATTTCAAGTTTGATAAACCATATCTATCTATATATATGTATAGTGAGAGAGAGAGAGGGAGAGAGAGAGAGAGAGAGAGAAAGAGATACAGATGGGCATACTGTAGATGGTTAAACAATGGGGCATGGTGCAGAAGCAGAGGAAGACAGAGGAAGACATATACCAAATGATACCAACATTAAGAAGAAGGAACATGGGGACCCTCGAAAAATACTCAGGGCTGAGAGAGGAGCTAGAGATGGTGTGGAAGACAAAGGCAATGGCAGTTCCCGTGGTAATCGGAGCACTCGATGCAGTGACCCCTAAAAGTGGGTGAGTGGCTCCATGAGATCCAAGGAACAACATCAGAGACCTCTGTCCAGAAGAAGAGTGTAGCACTAGGAACAGCAACAATACTGTGTGTGTGTGTGTGTGTGTGTGTGTGTGTGTGTTCATAGTGTGTTGACGAGGTACAACACAATGCTAAAGGAAGGAGGAGCCCGAACATCAGTGGGAGATATCCTCATGCATTTAAGGTGTTGAATGCGAAAGCAGCTAACCTGACAGAAAAGATCATGACTAAGCTGGAAACCTGGACCCTCTGTTGATGGCTGGACCAAAAAAAGCAATTTGAATGGCTGAGACGCACTCTGAATGGCTAACTGAAGGTTGGACAGTCCTAATCCCCATAGAATCTCCAGAAGGGACTGGTCCCATCCAACTACTGGCCAATAACGTGCCCCAGAACAACATGGAAGCTTCTGTCAGACATCATACCAGCTAAGATGAACAGGCACATGGCTCAATACATGAACAGGGCCCAGAAAGGAACACCAGAACAGAATCACCAGAAGTGAAAAACCCCAGCTCGTAGCAGATAGGGCAGTCACTCAAGACTGCAAGACTAGATTAACCTTTGCACCGCCTGGATTGACAGCAAGAAGGCGTATGACTTAGTGCTACACACATAGATCCTGGAATGCCTAGAACTGTACAGGATCAACAAGATCCAATAGCTTTTATTAAGAACTCATTTGGCCGCAACATTGGAGGCCAACTTCAAACCAATAGCACAAGTCAATATCAAGTGCAGGATTTACCAAGGAGATGTTCTGTCACCACTGCTTTTCTGCAAAACTTTGCATCCTGCTGGGATAATAAGCTGGCCATAGAGATAGAAGTCATTTACATCAAGACAAGAAAGCTCCTTACCATGCATGGAAGGTTTCAGCTCATGTTCAGTACCCTGAGACTACGTGGAAGGATGGAGGCAGAGGACTAGTGAGTTTCAGAACCATTACCCAGGATGAAACAACAAAGATCTACGTGTACATCAGGGAGAAGGCCACAACTGATCATGTGCCCAGTTAATACCTCAGACAGCAGAAACCTGAGAAGGGAGAGGAGCAAAAAGACGAACCATCATGGAAGGACAGGCATGCCTGCATGGCATGTACCACGGGTAGATAGAATTAGTGGCTGATATTGAGAAATCCCACACAGCTGGATTGAAAGACAGCACAAAGGCACTAACCATGCCAGCGCAGGAACAAACTCTAAGCAAAAGATCCATAGAGACTGGGGGCTACCACACCAGGGAAGACCCCAAGTACAGACTGTGCAAATATGCCCCTGAGACAATCCAGCACATAACAGCAGGGTGTAATATACTAGCAGGCAGGGCATACATGGGACCCCAGAACCCAGTGGCTGGAATAGTATGCAGGACCATGCATACTACACCAAGCTACATATACACATAACATAGCTATACCAAGTGATAGCAAGATCAGTAAGAAGGAACATGAGAAGCTTGAAAAAAACCAAGAGCTCAAAGAGGAGCTAGAGAAGGTATGGAGGGTGAAAACAACAGTTTCTGGCCCCCAAAGTGCATAGATGTGTTTCACTACGGGTAACTGAGTAAAAGGATTTGCTTCTAGAAAGAGTTTGTGTAGTCATCTGTAGTCAGAGACAGTGCAACTGAAACGACCTTTCCTATGATCATATCAGCAGGAAACTGACAGGAGAAAATAAGCAACACTAGTTTATCCAGAGATGTGTCACAGTCCACTGTGTAATTACTTTACATTCCTATTTATACCCACTCACAAATCTCCCCATGTGTCCAGTTAAAGAGCTGGGGACTGAAGATCTGATACACAAACCAGACCTGAGTTACAAAAATTTAGACCAGGACTTGTTGGATCAGAGTCAGCTCATTTCCTGTTTGACTACTTAAAAATATGATTTGTCAACTGAAACGAAAATGTAATTAATCGAACTAATTGATCAAATTTCACAATTTCAGACCATGGCAAACAGCAGCTGTGGTTTGAAATATGATTGCTTTTTCATACTGCTTAAAGTTGGCACATAGCACTGTCTTCCGTTAATGTTTATTAAAAGTATTGACAACAAGCATTGCCAGTTTGGCTCACAAAGTGCTTCATGTTTATGTCTGATTATGAGCCAAGGCAAAACTGGTGGTTGCTAAATGTGGAAGAAAGAAAAATATGAATCCTGGTGGTGGCTGCCACCAGCAGGAAACAGTGATCAAGTGTAAATTTAAATTTGTAATTAGGAGAGGTTTACAGGCATTGCTAAAGGGTGTGGCTGAGATCAGACAATACAGTGAATAAAGAAGATTAGGGTTTTAATGCTAGTGGTTTACACATTCACCTAACAAGCAAAAGATCCCACCTTGATATCAGGAGGAGACACAAATCCCTTTGGGGTTGTGTCAGGAAGGGCATCTGGTGTAAAAATCTGCCAAATCAAACATGTGGAGGTACCTGCTGTGGTGACCCCTTGTGAATAAGGAGGCAGCAGGTGAGTAACATGAATCCATTTTGCCCATATAGTGCACTATAATGGGGAAAAGTGCTATTTAAAGGTCAGTGATTTGTATTATAGCTTGTGACTTAACTAGACAGAATAATGACACGAGTTTTATAAAAGTCTACTATGGCGTAGGTCTCTTCCTGATTATGAAATACTGAAGAAAATAGGGACATTTTAATTTAATGCAGTTGATTAAATAGAAATCATCTAAGAAGAATTGACACAGAGCAAAAATGTAGCTTGACGGTAGTAACACTGAAAAAGACAGCGTGGTTTAAATGGGAAAAAGTAGAAAATGAAACAGAAAAGCTAACAGGTATAATGAAAGAATGATTAAAAAAAAATGTGTCAATGATCTTCTATGTGTGCTACATCTTCCAGGATACTTTGTTTACTAATAAAAACAATCTATATAGGTTCTTCTGACCCAGCTTTGTCTTCCTCCCAGTCCAAACTCCACAACATCCCAGGAGAAGCCTTTCTGAGCTGGGCCATCATGTTCCAATGAGCCTTCTTGCATATACAAACAACAGACTGTGCTCGTCAAACAGATGCTTAACCTCCCTGGCGCAGTGAAATTCTGTCCCAATGCCCACAGAACAAAGAGATCAAACAAGGAAAATCAATAGCTCCTCCTGGGTAATCATTCTTTCCTGTGAGACGGGGAAATCTACTCCTAGTGAGATAATAAAAATAAAATCTGAGATAATCTCTTCTAAGAAAAGAACATGAGAATATGTTGAGTCAAAACATTAATGCTACCATAGAGAGTACAAGTCAGTCAGTTTGATTGTTGGAGTAGCTAGGAAACGGAAATCCAACCCTTTAATTGCATTGTAATCCTACATCTAATCATGCAGTACACGACACAAAGTGCACCACTTAAGGAATAATACAATTTAAAAGTCTCCAATAAGCAACAAAGATGACCTGACCTTCAGTTTGCCCATAAAAAGGCTGCAACAGTCTCATCAAATATTAACACCAGTGTCAAAGAGCTATTAATTAACTCAAGTGGTGCATTTAGCATTATACATTAAAAAAACTGTTCAAATCTGTGGGTCTGTGCTTGGCATCGTCCCTTTGACATCCATCTGCATCTTCAGATTAAACTTAGATTTCAGCACACAGGACAATCGGCACAAACACGAACAACTCACCTTCTCCACCAGTGGGAGGTCATGTTTCCATAAACCTAAGAGATAGTTGTCGGTCCCCTGCAGGAAAAAAAAGCATGAGTAGCTCTGATCTTTTTTCTTTTCTTTTTTTTTAACAGGAAATTGGTTAAAGTGCTGCTACTTCACCTAATTGGAATATAAATGAAAATCAACCCAGGGTGTGTCAAAACAGAAGTCACCTTTATGGCAGAAGGTTATTAAGAAATTATCTGGGTTTCAGTTTAAACTATCGCAGTTATGGAGAGATTATAAAACTCTGCATAGAGCAATGGGGTATATTTAATAATACCAGTTTCTTTTGTACACTTTGTCCACTAATGCACCACCTGCTGAATATAATTAATGCTGGGATGATTAGAATCTAGTCAAATATAGTAAACTGTGGTGAAAATGGTGTGGGAAAAATGACTAATTTTGGTGTGAAATCTGCAATATGGTTTGGATCGGTTGATGCAAATGATAATTTATATGTTCAGCATTTGTTTTTTTTACAGATTGAAGTCTTTCTGACACGTGTGACTGCCTCAGGCCCACACAGAACACAAAATTCAAGAATAATGTTGAATCTTAGAAAAAAACAAAGCTGAGCACCAATTTAGCCGAGTTGGTTTCCCAGGTTACATCAGTGTCTAATTAACTCATATTATTTTGAAATTTAAGTTTCAAGCTTAAAAAATGCTGTTTTCCATGTATGCCTGTTTAACTTTATAGAAAAAGTTTAACAAAGTTTACTGTTACAACAATGTATCATGTAAGCGAGATTGTGTTAAAACCATTTTTAAACCATATTTTTGACATGTTTCATTCAGTAGGTCATTTTATTCTATGCACAAATTATTCCTTTGGCATTTGCCGGTATTTTTATTTCCAGATATAAATATAAAAAAAGCAAATTACTACCCAGTGTGAAACTCTATAATTAAAAACAGAAGTGAAGCTTCAGCTAATGCAGGCACAGTCAATATTTCCACAGAGAGGAAATTAATTGACAACATTTGACCATTTATCAAGCAAAATATTGAAAGTCCACCGGTTCTAACTTGAAATGTGATAATTTGGTGCTTTGATTGGTGTATTAATCATTTAATAAATTCTGGTGTAAGGAAATATCACAGAGTTTGAGGATGTGACTTTAGCCTTTAGAAATGTCTGAACACCATAGCTGACAGATCTAATTATTTAGTAATTAAAATAACAGTAAGCTTGGCTCCAGCATCATGCTATCGTGCTTATATCGTACAGCCACCTTGTCTTTAATACCAAAATATTCAATGCTCAATGTCAATGACGCTATAAGTAGTTCAATTCAGCTTTACTTTTCTTCAAAAATGTGATTGCTTTTGGAAATCATCTGTGCTTCACAGTGTGCTTGAATCTTTCTCTGTGTGTACCCCTCACTGTGTGTGCTCAGCTGAGCTGCTGCATCCTATGACCATGATAAGCAGTTTAGGTAATGGACGGGTCGACTGAATTCAGGCAGAGAAGTGATGAAGCAACCCACACATCAAATGAAACAGCCTGAGAAATGCCAGCTCTATCCGATGCCTAACAGCAAGCAGTCTGCTTGTTATGCTTCAAATTCTTATAAAAATGCTGATTCATGGTCACTTCTCTGTGACCACTGGTGCTTTTCAACTGAGTATTTATATTTCTCAAGTTCCAAAGTCTTCTAATTGAAAAATTCCAGCAAGCTTTGTTGATCACTTAGTTATTGAAATGGCAACAACAATAAATAATCATTGAAACAATTTTTAAGCTAAGTTGTCAGATACTCTCTTCTTGTAGTGTTGTTCTTTTTCTGAGCTATGTAAGGCAGTTAATTAAATATGCTGGAGTCTTAGACTGTTGGAAAGGCAAAACATATTCAAAAAAAATGGTGATTTTTCACTATTTTTTGATCGAGAATATTGAGTTTGTTGATCCAAGCTTGAAGCAGATAGGCTACAGCAGCAGAGGACACCACTGGGTGCCACTTCTGTCAGCTCAGAAGATGAAACTGTGTCTACACTTTGCAAAGGATCGCCAAAATTGGACAACGGAAGATTGGGAAAATGCTGCTTGGCCTAACGGGCCTTGATTTCTGCATTGATATTGAGGTGGTAAGGTCAGAATTTGGCAGAAACAACATGAATGCATGGATCAATCCTACCTTGCATCATCTGTTTAGGTTACTGGTGGTGGTGTGATGGTGTAGGTTTTATTGGCACACTTTATGCCCTATTGGGAATGTTCCTCCCTTTATGACCACAGTGTACCTGTCTTCTGACGGCAGCTTCCAGCAGGATAACACACCATGATACAAAACTCAGACTATCTCAAACTAGTTTCTTGAACATGACAGTGAGTTAACTCTACACAATTGGTCTCCACAGTCACCAGATCTCAATTGGATGTGGTGGACACTCATCATGACAAATCTACAGCAACCGTGTGATGCTATCATGTCAACATGGACCAAAGTCTCTGAGGAATCTTTCCAGCACTTTGTTGAATATTTGCCTTAAAGAGTTAGGGCAGTTCTCAAGGCAAAAGGAGGCCCAAGCCAGTATAAGAAAGGTGTACCTAACCAAGTGGCTAGTGAGTGTAAAACAGGCAACTGCTCTCGGAAAACATAGTATCCAGTTAAGATGACCAACAGAAAAACATGTGGCTCTCCTATTCTCTCTCTGTGTGATTATGTTTATGAGGGAGACACCCACTAGTGTTCAGCCCTCTCACCCGACCTTCTGCATCCATGTAATCAAAACAACAACAAACCTACTGATCTAGATGTGAAACCATTCATAACAGAACTGATAAAACTCCAGGGATTCGTGCGCTGGAGGTGCACACCAGGACTCCATTTTGAAATGCCCAAAAGATCACGACACAAACTGGGGCTTCTGCTCTGCCTCAGGGTGAGCCACAGCTTCAAGATGATGACTCAGAGGAGGCAAACACCGACATGTTGTGATGACGCTGCATGAACGACTCCGGGTAACATCGATGTAATTCATTAGGGTCCACCACAGGGTAAACACTTCTTTTTTAAGAACAAGGAAAGAATAATGTTACCTAGTGATATGTGCGTAGTGTTTCTCATCATGTTCACATGTACACGTGTGATCAAATTGTTTCCTCCTAATTTTTCTTTAAATAAAATCAACTCCACTATGATGGCATCTCACTTTTCTTAATATCTCTGGATTTGAGCAAAAATCATAGGCATGGAAAGAGCTTCAGAAAAACAAAATGAGAATCCTTGTGTGGTGTGAGAAGCACCGCAGATGTTTTTGATAATCTCTAATGTCATAAATCTTGTGCCAAGGACAGGAGTCTTCCCGGTGTGTGTCCTCCTCTGCACGGAGAGAAATGAGACACTCCGGCTGCCCTTCAGACTCTCTGTTCTTACATTGGCTCTTTTTTCACACCTTGTCAGACAGCACTATCTCTTCTTTTCACAGAGGAACAACAGCCCTTAACCCTTTCATCAGCAAACACATTAGAGAAGGCCCCACTATTTCACACGTTGTCCTGTTTCCCACACCTACGTTGTTCCAGAAACACCGGAGACTAACAACAACAAAAAGGTCACCAACAACACCTCTTTGTGAGACATTTAAACAGACAGAAACAGATCCGACAGAACAGTGTTTCAGACTATTTGAATGCATCAGTATTCGGCACCCATTCCTGCATTAGCCTACAATTTGTCATGATTTTGTAATAAAAGATCAAAAACACACTGACTGAAATAAAAGCTCATCTGAAAACAAATTGCTGTGTTCTAAGTAAAACGAATTCCCTTTAATTGGCATGGAATGCATTCAGCAGTACTCTGTATTGATCCTCCCCTTCCATTTAGCAAAGCAAACCTCCATTGGGAGCGGTAGAGCCCATATGTCAGATATTTCACATTAAACAGAGGAACAAACAATCAAATGACAATAGCTTTAACTGCAATGCAACTCATAAATCCCACGCTCGTGTTAATCCTTTCCCATTCATTGCAGACAAGGCCAAAATGGGGGGAAAATGAAGTTGGATTAAAAACAATCTAAAAAAAACTTCCTAAAACTGTTAGTTAAGCTTGAATGGGCATTCCTGATAAAATGTTCACATAACAACTATTCTATTAATGGTTAAAGAAAACCACAGATCAAGCCACTGATTACATGATTGCAAATCATAATTAAACTCAAACACATAGTTCCTGAGCAGGAGGATGTTTGCCACAATCAAAAACAAAACAAGCCAAGCATGAAAACAGAAGGTGAACAGCAATGCAGACACACTGTAAACACTATGGGAAGTGAGCGCGGGCAAACATTTCTAGAAATTAAACATGCAGCTCAATGACACGGAATAATCTCTGAATTAACAGCTCACATATATAGAAATAAAGCAGCTTGATTTAAAGAGTGGAATTACTCTGCTTGTAAGCTTGTCTATTTATTTATTTTTATCATAGCTGGCAATGTGTCATCATATTTTCATCATCATATCATTTTGTCAATATTTAACTCTCAGAACTAAAATGTACAGTGTTGAATATACACAGCAAACAACAACAGAATGAGCCTGTTCAAACAAAATTGTCTGCCACACATAAATATGAGTATTTCAAAAATTCCTATTGGAGAGAACATCACACACATCACAAATTGTGGATATCATTCTAACGCAGACTTTTCCTTCTAATTAAGTTGATTTGCATTTGGTGCATGTCGTCATACCTGGGCAATATCTCGCTAAACGTTGAATGAAAATGTTTTTTCTCCTCTCATATTCAAGCCTTAATATATGTGAAACCATTCAAATGATTTGGACTGTTTTAAGATAATATTTTGTGCCTGACATGCTATAGATAAACTATAAGTTTCTTACCTGCAAACAAATGGATTTTACAGTCCCTTAAATGGATTTAAAGCATCCATCATTCTTTGTTAACTGAGTTTTATAGATAGATAGATAGATAGATAGATAGATAGATAGATAGATAGATAGATAGATAGATAGATACTTTGCTGAAGTACACAAGAGTTCCAAGCAATACACTTTCAACTTGTCTCGACAGTGAAAGCTTAAGAGTCTGCTAATAAATAGCAGGTACTCTTTAACTCTCCTTTCTGCAGTACAATTGGATTAACCCCCCTGAGAGTATCATCATCTCGTCTCTGCAGCCTAGTGTCAAGCTCTCTTGGGGGCACCTTGGATGCTGACAGAAATGCACTCCAGCAAACAATAAATTCAGCACCAGGGACAGCTCCAAAACAGGCGAGGGGACACAAGTGAGCTGTCTGTCATCTGCTACTCCACCGTAAGAATTTAACTCTAGAGGATTTCATTTAAATGAACACCATCACTACCACCACCACCACCACCACCACCACAAACAACTACAACAAAACACAAGTTAGCCTTTTAATCAATCATGCAGTCTCACAGAAAAGCTAGCTGTATGGTTTTAGGCAGGAATGGATGTTTTGGTTGAAGAGAGGGGGGAACAGGAGCTACACGGTTGGAGAATGTGATGCCCCAGCTTCCATTAACCAGTCCCTGCAACATATCATCATCATCATCAGCATATCTCAGCACAAGATAACATGCCTTTTGCCAAACGCATAACTATGAGACGCTTTAGTCAGCTGTAAGCCTGGATGCATTTCAGCGGGAGCAGATTTGATGAATGATTAAAAGACCACATGCACCTAATCCCATGTAGAAAACAGGATGCTCCTCCTCTGTGGTGCTGTTGGTTTGTGAGAGAAAAACAATGACGCTAGAGATGGCTCCTCGCTGTGCTGTGACAACCAATTACATAACGCCAGAGCGGAGTGTTCTCATGAGCATTTGCGTCCATTTCGCCAAGAAACCATAAAATACAGAACGAGGCGATTTTTGATTACTATGCAACTTATCAGCACACATCAAAGCACCCTTCATATAGATAGAACACTTAATTATACGACTTCTTTGATCGACGCAGTTTAGATTCCTGGTCTTGTTTACCAATTTGGCGCACGGAAAATAAACATAAAATGGCAATCCTGTCTTAGTCTTGGCTACTGTCTTCATCAGCAATAGTGTACTTAGCATGGAAACCGTATTAATGTCTTGTAGAATATTTAAGCAAACCGTATTGCATTGCTGATACAACTGGCACGCTGGGGTCAATTTTGCTCAGCCCGCCAGTGGGGCAATAGAAAGAGCTGCAGAGTGGAAAAAAACAGCCTGCACCATCCTCTAATTTGAAGGGAATGGTGCACATTAGCTTGACGGTGCAAAACCATAATATACGACTCTATGATACAGTTTCGCTTGTGGGTAACGCGTGCAATAGTAATTCTAGGTGATGCAAGATGGTCATCTTCACCCTTGGTGTTCCCAAACAACGGCACATCGTGTAACATGACGCATGCATAACTAAAAATTTGTTACTGAATCTGTAATACTTGGCAAGTGTCGCAGCAGAAGGGGGATCAGAGTTAATCCAGATGACAGGAGAGGATGCGAGACTCCTTTATCTCTGCGTCGCCCTTCGCGAAAAGGATGCTCAGCTTCTCTTTCGAGTGCAGCAATGTGGCATCAACAGAGAGCAAAACACACCAACTGACTTACCAGAGATGCTGCTCCTGCTGCTGCCGCTGAGGTGCACTACTGCCCGATAGCCTCTACTGCAAGTTATTCAGTATTTCCCCTTGCAGTGACAGAAGGTGACCCTGCGTTCTCTGCAAGACGCTGCATTCACGAGATCACGATGCACGCAGCAAGGGGGAGCTCCACAGCACAGGCGTGCGTCGAGGGGGATGGCCCAGCTTTTCCTTTCAATGGACGACAGGAATAGACAGAAGGGAAACGAATGAGAAAATATAAGATGGAAAAAACGGCTTTTAAATTCCATCTCCCAACACTGGCCACGTGGGCTTAGGAGAATTTACACTAGATATACACCCTCGAATCATTTTTATTGTTATATTTTTATTATTTCATTTTTAAAATCAGAATTAAACCATTACCTATGTAATTATTAGCCAGTTGTAAATTATTCTAATACGCATAATATCACATTTATAAATTATAAGCTTTTAAGAAATGAGGAGACCCCCCCCCAAATGTAACTTCCATTTTCCAACCAATAGGGAAAGCACGTGGTATGACATGGCGTCACCGCCTTCCATTTAAACCACGCCCACGTTGCACTACGCTGCAAGGGAGGGGGATGGAGTGTTTTTGTGTTTTGGCTTCCTGACAAGCCCACTGACTCATCCACTGTTTCAAGTACACAAGAAAAATCTATTCACCTGCTGATTTATATGAGTGCACAAAATAAATAAATAAATAAATCCCAAAACAAAACACTGTTTTCTTAATGACGTTATATGATAACAAAATGACCAAAGTCATAGTAAATATAGTAATGAAAATCAGTGACTGATCCACAGACAGGTAATATTGGACACCTTTTTTAGAGAATGTGGTGAAGTCTACTAGGAAAATACTTAAGCTGGTTCATCATTAGTGACAATCACAAATAAAAATTACAAACAAAAAGTTTCAATCAATCATTTAAGAACTTCCTTGTTTTTGTTTTGTTAATTATTTGAGTTCCTGTATATATAACCATTACTCTCTCACAATCCATTACATCCTCACAGTGCAGACTCTTTCCATTACAACTGCACTCTGAGTTAATGGATTCCATGAGACACAGCACCAGCTGCCTTCAGCCTCTTATGGACAAGAGTGTAACAGATGAAACTGTAACTGACCAGTTTCTTACAGAAACAAATGGAAACACAACAATTAGATATCAGCAAAAATCTCTGTTGAATCAAGGAAGATCTATTTGTTAACTTTTTTTCTTTGCTTGTTTGTCGTACTATTCTTTTCAAGGCTGGGTGTAACAAAATGCCCTCAAGATACCCAAAACCAAACAGGGCGAAGAGACAATCCCTTTGCTTCATGGAGACGATGTGGCCGGAGAAGCAAACACCTCCATGCAGATTAATCGGATGCTGTTTTTTCTGACTCTAATGAGCAATGATTTCATACTGAGGATGTAATTAAATTGCAGTTAGTACAGACTGTCTATTTCATCACTCCACTCACATGCTGCTGCCCTAGTTTTAATGATCAGAGTCTGAACAGTGAAATTAAAAGGCTCAAAAGCTGCAATGTTTGATGCCAAACCTTAAATCGTAGCCTACACAACACATTAACACCATCCATTCGCCATTTTCTTAAATCATATTTACTTACTGACATCTAGTGGCAATTTACTGACAGTGCAAAATTTGTAACTGAACATGATATACATGCTTGAAGTACAGTGTGAGAGGCTGCTTCTGTCCTGTGTCACATCATCAATAAACACCAGTGTCCCAGTGCCAGTGGAAGCCATGCACGCAAGCCATCATATTGCCTCCACCGTGTTTTACAGATGATGTGGTTGTGCTTTGGATCATGAGCTGTTCCACATCTTCTCCATTATTCTGGTAGAGGTTGATTTTGTTTTTTGTCTGTTCAAAGAATGTTTTTTCAGAACTGTGCTGGCTTTTTATTTAGATGTTTGTTGTTGTTGTTGTTGTTTTGCTTTTTTTTTTTTTTTTAAGCAGCTTTTCTATTCTTGAGGCCTATGAGTGGCTTGGATCTTGCAATGAAACCTCTGTATTTACTTTCATGCAGTTGTCTTTTTATGGTAGACTTGGAAATTGATGCGTGTACCTCCTGGAGAGTGTTGTTTGCTTGGCTGGCAGTTGTGAAGGGTTTCTCTTCACCACGGAAATGATTCTGTGATCATCCACCACTGTTGTCTTCCATAGACGTCCAGGTTTTTTTTGGGGTTGCTGATTTCACCAGTACTATCTTTCTTTCTCAGGATGTACCAAACTGTAGATTTTCCACTCCAAATATTGTAGCAAGTTCTTGGTTGACTTTTTTTCTGTTTACGGAGCTTAAAGATGGTTTGTTTCACCTGCACGAAGAGCTCCTTTGACCACATGTTGTCTATCCACAGCAAAATTTTCCAAATGACAGCACCACACCTCAAATCAACTCCAGGCCTTTTACCTACTTAAATGATAATGACATAATGAAGGAATTGCCCAACCTGACCATGAAATACCCTTTGAATCTATCTATCTATCTATCTATCTATCTATCTATCTATCTATCTATCTATCTATCTATCTATCTATCTATCTATCTATCTATCTATCTATCTATCTATCTATCTATCTATCTATCTATCTATCTATCTATCTATATGCATATAGATATATAGAGATATAATTTATTTATTTATAAAGTAAAGCTATAAAACATAATGCATAACACAAAAGCTAAGTAGACTCTCACTGTTTCCATGGAAATTAAGAGGCCATAAAGCATCCAGGTCAAAACAGATGCACTTGATCAACTGATCCTCGGCAAGTGTGAGTATCCCTGTGAAAAAAAGAAGTGTTCAGGTGTTTTCAACACAACACCAATGAGGAAAGATAACACCAATGTTCTTAAAGAAACAATTGTTGATGCATTTCCGTTTGGACAGGGTCATGAGGCCATTTGGAAACATCTGAAGTCCATCATTGTACAGTGAGAAACAAGAGGAAAACACTGAACAGTTTCAAGTCAGCACAGCTTCGTTTTGTTGTATTTGAACAAACCACAAGACTTCTGGCACAGCATCCTTTGAACAGACGAAGCCAAAGTGGAGATGTTTGGCCATAATGCATTGTGCCATATTTGGCAAAAAGCTGAATATTAACAACATATTGTACCAATTGTCAAGCACAGCAGTGGAGGGGTGATGATTTGGGCTTGTTTTGTACTCAGAGAACATGAACTCCTATGTTTACCAAAGTATTCTAGAGTTAAATGTGAAGCTAACTGTCTGATAGCTAAAGTTTGGCCTCAAATGGGTCATGCAACAGGACAATGATCCCAAGCACAAAAGGAAATATATTACAGAATGTCTGAAAAAGAAAAAAAGAGTCAAGGTGCAATGGTCCAGTCAAAGTCCAGATCTCAACCCGACTGAAATGCTGTGGCAGAATCTCAAGAGAGCTGTGCATAAACAAATGCCTGAAAACATCAATGAAATGAAGCAATGTTTCAAAGAAGAATGGGCCAAAATTCTTCCCCACACAGCTTCTGCATTTTGGCTTAAAGAATGACATGATGTAATATGTTAAATTTATTTGTTGTTTTTCATTTTGAGGTTCTATTTAATTGTAATAATAATTGTAGAAACTGTTAAATGATAAATAATAGTTAATCTATATGATGCAAATTATCTTTAAAAACTCTGATAAGTTTGTGGATTTTGATTTAGACCAGTCCAAAGTTTCTCCAGGTAATAAAGCAGCAAACATGGCCATGTTAAATAGAGGTACAGTTGAAATTCCCAATTTAGAATTGTTGTGCTTTTGAAATCAAATGCATAATTTATTCAGGAAGTGCTCAGTGTTTACCCTTGACTGAATGAGGATATATTTAAAGCTTTTAAGGACATTCAGAGATTCACCATATTACCGCAAAAGTACCTCCTTATTACAAAGGATATATTAATCATATCACATCATAGCACAATCTCTTTTACTTTACTGCTTTAACACAAATCAAACATTTATCCAAAGTTATTCAAAATATTACAGAATTAAATCTGATAAACAGATGCCTCCGTAGATTCTGTTCTCTTTTAGAAACCAGTGGAGTTCTAGTGTGAAAAAGGTATTGAGCCATAGATGAGGTACTGTCATTTTTCCCTATTAGGGAGAGAAAACAAGAGGCTGTCAAATATGTTCGCTTGCCAGAAAGCTACTTACTTACTTAGTGCATGTTATTTTAAATGATGTCACTTGAATCCTTGTTTTTTCCTTAAAATGTAGCTGATCAAGAAAGCTGCACAGAGGCTGCTGATTGGAATGCCTGTGAAAAGCTGATGAAGGAAATGCTTTAAGAAGAGGATTATCCCAAATGAAATCCTAGCCTGTTCATTCATTACAGGGTGCCATATAAAGCCCATCAACAATTCTACAATCAAACGTGCCTGTATGAGTAACATGTTTAAGACTGCATATCAGACCTTCGTGGAATATAGGCAGACAGCAGTCAGTATTGCACTGGCTTGTGTCATGTGTCATGGTTGTCTAAATGTAAACATGAAAGTGTATATTTATCCTCTGTAAACAATGAAACTGCAGCCTCAGAGCACAGGAGGAATCACAGTGTAGACACCAAGGCTTACAGCCGCTAGTGTAGGTGATGATTTATGGGCTTCCTTCCTTCTTGTTTGTGCATCATTCTGACTCTGAGGGGAAATACTGAGTATATTTGAACAACATTATTTATAGGGCACTGCTTAATCATATGCATCTTTAAATGCACCAAGGTTTCACAATGTGTCAGCCTGCTGAGAAGGGCATGTAAAGAGGAGAAGCCACCAAACAGAGCAGTATCATTGCATAAGATAATTTACTGCGGTACTGCCACTAATCCCACAGGCGAGGGTCAAAGAAAAGGCACTTCCAGTTATGCAATATGAAATGTTACACAAAAGTACACAAAGCTAACATATGATATCCCTGCACACTAAATGTATCATTTCACTCATTATTAATCAGTGTAAGATAACACTGATGTAGATTAATACATTTCTTAAACCAGCTTTAGTGGTCTAGAATAAGAATGATAAACTATTAATAAGACTTCATCTACTTACTTTCTTTATATTTTGATAGAGGCAATGTGAACAGAATGTGAAAATTTGAAAGGTTTCACTCATTTTATGCAGCTATAGTTTAATAATTAGCTTACTGCCACACATAAATATTATGTGTGGAGCATAATAGCTCATTAAGTAATATAGTGCTAATACTAATACTGTGTTGCAATAGACTGGCGATCTGTCCAGGGCGCACCCTGACTCTTGCCCTGTGGTAGCTGGGATATGTTCCTGCCCCCCATGACCCTGATAAGGATAAGTGGAAGAGAATGGATGGATGGATAGAAGTAATACAGCCATCTTGCCTCTTCTCTTGCTCATGAGGAGAGTCCATATGAGTGCACATTTTTAAAATGGTTACAACCTTTAAAGTAAAAAACAAAAACAAAAAAACAAAACAAAAATCACTTACATCCTGCAGAACAATAGCAATCTGGCAAAACACAGGCGATAATTTCTTGTTGATGCCAGAGGTCAGAGGAGAACCACTCAAATAACTGCTTTTTACAGCCAGGGCACACAAAAGAGCATCTCTGACTAACATACTGAACAGAAGACCACAGTAGGTGCTAGTTCTGTCAGCTAAGAAAAGAAAACCAAGGCTCACAAAATTGGAAGAATAAAAAAATTGTTGTTTGGTCCTGATGAGTCTCAGTATCAGCTTTGACATTCAAGCGGTTGGATCTAAATTTGGTGTAAATGACTTAAAAGAATTAAAGCAGTCTTGTGGGTGATATACTGGCAGGTGTTATGACTCACTGAGCATCGTTTAAACACCACAGCCTAAGTGACTACTGTTGCCTAACTTTTATGTGGACAGCGTACCCAACTTCAGATGCCTAGTACCAGCAGGAAAACACATCATGGCACAAGGCTAATTTTATCTTAAACTGGTTTCTTGAACATGACAGTGAGTTCAGTGCACTCAAATGGCCTCCACAGTCATCAGATCTCAATCCAATAGAGCACCTTTGGGATGTGGTTGAACCAGAGATTCATATCATCTATGTGAACCAAAATCTATGAGGAATGTTTCCAGCAACTAGCTGACACTCTACCAAGAAGAAAAAACCCCAAACGGATTTTAAAAAAGCTGATAATGAGGAACATTTTTGAGACGTGATTTCTGACGTCATCAATACGCTTTTATTGTGAAGGATTCTGCCTGCCTGGACCTGCTGCTGCTAGCGGAAGTGAAGCTTCTGCGAAGCACAACACAGCATTAACTGAAAAGAGAGGCTATGCACAACACACAGTGAGTACGGTTTATTCAGTTATGTCGGAATTTTAAAAAGATCGCTTTGGCGTGTAAGAAATCAGCCCAGTCTCGTTTGTATCGCTGTACAACCTATAGTGTAACGGTGCAGCTAACGGTGGGTACCTTCGGCTGGGTCTCTAACAGCTCCATAGACGCGGGGAAGTTAATGAAACGAGTGTTAAATTATATTTTAGCCTGATTGACTAGAACAGGGAACACTGCCTGCCTTAGTTAATTGGCACTTTGGCAAACGCACAGAATACTGAGCAGGGGAATAGTGGCTTGCTAACAAGACATTCAGTGTTTATGTTGTGTGTAATTGGCCCACTGTTTGAAACGTCCATTTCATTTACCACAACGAGTTTACTGCATGTTTTTTGTTTTTCCAAGTAACTCATCTGCCATTGTGTGAACTCACAGTTTCTTTGGCTAACCGTGCAAATTCTTTCCTTTCCCCGTGTCCTCAGATTTGTAGCTGATTAGGGAGGTCAGTGATACCATGTGGAAGTCACATGAGCGACGAGGATGAGGCAGAAACAACAAGGGGGCAGCTTGAGGAGTGATCCGCTGCACAGTGACTGCAACAGGGAGGGTGTCTGCTGCTCGTAAAGGCCTTGCACAAGCAGCCCCCTGTGTCCCCTTATCACTTAACATTTACAATGAACAGTACTACTCAGTCCCCTGCCACCATAGATGGGAATGTGGCTGTCAGCTATGTGCTGGTGCCATTTTTCCTCATAACCTTTGCTGGGATAATTGCAGCTGTGGTAAGTGGTTGGAACACATGGCATAGGATGATCTATGTCAAGTTGAGCCATTGTGTTATGAAGCAGTCCTACATCTTATTAACTTAAAAGTCAAGTGTGAATTGAGATCCACCCATACACACAGCGGATGTAACATCTTTCATTTTGTCCATTTCAGATAATGTATATTCGTAGGAAAAGGAGGTAGGATTAAAATTTATCCATCAACATCATTGAACAGGTTTTTTTTTTTTTTTTTTTTTTTTTTTAACTTTATACCTTCACTGAATCAATAATGTTTTTTTTTCTTGGTCCCTCAGAGTTGACAGACTGCGTCATCAGCTATTACCAGTGTACACGTACGATCCTTCAGAGGAGATTAATGAAGCTGAACAAGAAATGTTGTGGAGAGAAGAGGACACAAGGGTAAGGCACATCAGTTTTTACAGTTTAGTGTTCTTTACTTGGAAGTGCAAGTGGTAAAGCTTGCCATTTTTATGTGACTCTTTCAGTATTGCTCCCATTGGAAGACATGGATTCTTGTGCCAAGCATATTTTAAAAGTTGCACAACCACATTTTCTAAGAAAGGCAGAGTGAAAACATTCTCTTAATACTGTTTGGTATACTGTCTAATTATATTGGTTGCGAAATTTTCTTTAGCGTGCACCAGTTCCTCAACTGATTGGTCAGTTCCTCTATTGCATTCAGTTATAGATAGAAGTAGAGTAGAAAGGATGATAGTTTTAGTATTAGTAGTAGAACGAGTTTAGCCAGTTGTAATTTTATGGGAATATGGTGGTCAAATGACTCATAGTTACTAATATCTGACCTGAAATCTGCTCCATATAAATTAAACAATCTGCCTTTCTGGTTTAGTAATATCTGAAAAATCCTTTTATAGTCTTTTTTTTTTTTCCCCTGACAAGTATGCATGTCTTTTCCCAACATAGAATTTTAACATCAGCTTATTTTTCAGAAAACAAAATGACAATCCTTCTCATTTTTCTCAGTCTGCCAGTAAAAAGCACTTTATTTTGAGCTGAGTCGTGCACTGAATCCTGAGGCTCACTAGATGGCGATGTTCACTTTGTCCAAAAAGTTTGTCAAAAAGTTTTACTTCTTATTTGTCAAGTCAAGGTGGGGTTGTATAGATGGGAAAGGGACAAATGTGAGCAGTGCTTGAAAAAGCCCTTAATGGGTCAGTTTGACCAAATTACAAAAAAAAAAAGTCACATACTCCTTATGATAGGTAGCCATGGAAAAAGTTCAGGTTTTGTCTGCCTGCGTTTTAGCGATAAATTTTTATCCTTGTTGTCTTTAATCCAATACAGGGAGAGCAAATTAAATTTCAGTTAACTCTGAAAGTCCTGTTATGGAAGATATTCCACGGTTGTGCGGTTTCGGAAAGACATCGGGCTTTTACTACATGAATCGAGCTTGGTTTACCTCCGCTGTATTGAAACGATGGTGGAAGTTTGACATACAGGAATTTTATAATTTCGTTATATGAAACTGAGACTACTGTCAAATCATCATAGCTTGGTATAATTTGGTTTGAGTGCGAAACTTTTGTTCAGTTCAAAGCAGGTTTTCAGGTCCTCTCATGAGAAGAAATTTCACACTTGAGTAAACGTTTTTGCTCTTTCAAATAACTTTGTTAAGCTTTATGCTTTTCTTTTTTTTTTTCCCTTTAGATTGTACAAAGTTGGGCGTCAAGTTATCAACAGCAACACCCTCTTCTGACCAAAGACGTCAATGCATGATGTTGGTAAACCCTGACATTGAGCACTGTGGGGTGTGACGACAAACCTGCAACCACAGAGATCAGTAATTTTTATCGTGATGTACAAACAATCGTGTACAATACTTCTTTGCTTTTATTTGCTTCCTTTTACTGTCATCTCTGAGCACATCGGTGACGATGAGCATTTTCCTGTGTTCTCTTTTATGTACACTTTGACTTTGAACTTCTGATGCCAATACTGTGTGCCTAACAGTCTCGGTACCTTAAGATTATTTATTTGAAATTATTTATTTAAACCTGTTTTTATTGAAAAATTCAGTGACATGACTCAAAGTTTCAAAGGTACAGGTACCTGTAGATTTTTAATCTGTTGTTTACATTTGCTATGTTGTTGTGGGCGACGTGTGGCAAGCTGTTATGTTCCTGTGGGTTGCAGTGAGCATTCGTACTAGCTGTGCTCTTCGTGGCACGAATGTGCTGTACCCTTTAAAAATCAGCAGTCCTGCTGCGAGAGGAATTGTGATCATTGCCTGCACTGGTGATTTTAAACGAGTTGTGTGCAGTGCATTAGAAAAACAAATCATCCTCTGATAAAATGACTAGTGTAGCGTTCAACAGTTACATTGTTGCAAAACTCTCAGAAAGAGTTTTAAACATGAAAGCCTCATATTGCTGAAAAATAAAATTAGCAGCTAAGATCAAGCTGCTAAATTTGATTTCAGTTTCATTTTCAGTGAAATGATTGAACAGCTTGCTTTAGTTTTACTTTGCTTAAAGAATGCCTGGAGATTCACATCTTTTTGTGGTTTAGCCAAATCCTGTGACTCTTATCAATGGCATGAAAAGCCAGATAGTGGAAGTAAATAACACCAAACTCTCATCCCTAAAATGAGCTCTGACTAGCTCTCAAAATATTTCCTGTCTACAAGGCATGGCACCAACAAATTTACCTCCAGCTGAAGAATCTGTTCAGATGAATGCCATAAGTCTGACTGTTTTAAGCACTCAGGAAGTCTTGCTCTTTTTTTCTTTACGAGTCATAACCTCCCCGGTTCCTTTTTTGCCTTGCATTTGTGAATGTAAACTAAGAACAATTGAACTGTTTAACTGCCCTCAGATGGGGGAAACATTACTCAGTCCAACAGCTAATGTATTGTACTGAGCATGTAATGCTCAAACATATCATGTTATCAGTTATGACATCTAAAAGTGTGGGCGGCATGGTGGTGCATAACAAGCAAGAAAGTTCTGGGTTTAAACCTTTCTGTGTGGCATTTGTTTTCCCACTGTGCTTTATCCACAGTGTCAGAAGAAAATCCACACTCCAGGGCTGGCTCTGGGTGTGACTGTTGCTGGTTGTCTCAGCGCTAGTCCTTGCTTCCACCTGTCCAGGGAGTGCCCTACCTCTCCGTGGGTTGGGCTCCAGCCCCACCCTGACCCTCTACAGCTGTGGTTCTCAAAGTTTTGCTTACCATTTGGTGGTCTGTCATAGCGGTGCACAAAAAGATGTAGGAGCATTTCTATTAAATTACAACACATTTAGCTGTAGTTATCATAGATGAATGAATCTTATTAACACTGACAAATACAGATGGTGTAAGGCGATGTAATATCCACCTCAGTAATTGTTAAAGCCCAGCAAAACACACACAAAAAAGCAAATGCCAACATGAAGCACTATTTGCTGAACAGCCACTTTAAAGTGTGGATTTTTCCTGGCTAGTCCACTTACAGTGGCTCCCTAAACTTTGAGAACCCAGCTCTGCAAACTTGGGATGGCCAACTAGTTATTATACCCAGAGGTGCTTAAGTATCAGCCTAATTGTGTTTCTATTCTATGCATTGTCTAGAGTTTTTCAGCTTTTGTGAAGAATTTTATGAAATGAGCCATTCATCTTTAAAATTGTATCCACTGTTGACTTAGATTTGCACAGGTGACACACCAGAGGGGTTCTACTATGAAGTTCAACATTGCAAGGCTTTCTTGACAAAACCTAAAACCCCTGTCAGATAAAATGGGTAATGGTGTTTTTCAACTGTTAAGGCAGGTTTTCTGCTTCAGCTTCTGCGAGTGCTCACATAAAAGTGGCGTTTCATCATGTGACTGATCTTCTACACAGAATTGATCCCTATGAGCCCAGCAGCTGTAGACGTTATCAAGCGGTGGTGCACTCTCAGTGCGACTGCTTATTTCTAACATGACGACCGCACATTAGAGCTCTGAAACTTTGGATTGATTTAAATATAAAGGTTACTGTCCCATCACCTAATGAAGTGAAATTAATTTTATTGGTTGATAGAGATTCTTGGTTATGTGGTATAGTATCTGCAGAAGAAACTTGGCTAACTCTTAAATCTCACTTTGTAGTACACCCCTCTGGAAAACTTTGCATGAAAGGCTGTGCATTCAGGTGATGTTTGATGAGATGGACTGATGCAAATGTAATTTTGGGAACATTGTTACAATCTTTCTCCTTTCAGACCGTACATCCATTGGTTCAAGAGACTTGGTAAGGTATTTGAGACACTGGAAATGTAATTATTTACTTTTGTAGATAGTTGCAATGCATCATTGTAGCCTGCATGAGCTGCACAGCAGAGTGCAATAATATGAACAAGTGACAAAGAAAATTCTCTTTATTGACCATTTTCTGATACAAATTGTTGTAGGGCACCATAGAAATATAGACATTGTACATTTATATACGTGTACATTAAAAAGAATGATCCCATCCTATTGAGTTTACAGTATATAAATCAACGGATGACTGACGTTACTATGTAAAATGACATGATATCGAGACTAGGAGGAAGTTGATAGAGGACATGAAATGACCGTTGTACGAGTATGGTGAGGATGGCTACGTGTGGCAGTGGTAGACACACGGTGGCCAACGGAACATGGAAAAAGCGCCCAGTCCATCACAAACATTTGTCCATGAAAATCTGAACTAACATTTCAGTGCACCAGAAGAATTTTTCTTAAGGATAAAAACACACTTGCTAATCTACCACAGTCAGCGAACACAGTCGTCAAGCTGACAGGTCTCCCTGACTTGCTTCACACATTTACTCAAAAAAACAAAACAAAAAAAAAAACCTGTCTGCAAGCTCCGGTTATGAATGAGCCAAGAAGTGTTGGTGTCGTCACACAATCACATGCTCGACCTCTTGGATCTCTCATTACAGTCAGGAGAGGAAAAAAAAAAATACAAACATTGTCAACTCATGCCAGAGGTTACATTTAAAAAGAAAAAAAAAAAGAAAACCAGTTGCAATAAATGGTAAAATAAGCCGTTTGAGTGAGGTATGAAATTCCAGGCATTGTCTTGCCTGTTTGCAGTTTTCCGGGTTTCGTAACTGAGGTTGTAGCAGCTTAGGTGTGTGGAAAAACCCAGTTAAGTGGACTGTGACTGTGGGTTCCCTGACACTTAGAAATACACAAAAGTTTTCTTTAACCATAGCAGACGGCATACAACACACATCTTCAAAAGACTAAGGAAAAAGTTCTTTTTATTATTACCATACTAAGTGATGACAGGAGGACCAAGCTAGGCGAAGCAGTGAGATCTAGATGGAATGAGGGGAAAAAAAAAAAAAAAAAAAAAAATATAATAATAATAATACAGCCCTGTTGGATAGTAGTGCCACCAACTATCCTGTGTTACAATCAAACTCCTTGTCTGACCAATTGCAGTTTGCCTTATGAGTGATTGAGTGAGGGCTTGGAAAACTGAGGACCATGTGAGGACAAAGACGCCAATGTAACAGCATTTGTAAAAGCTCCCTGAAGAAACGACACTGATGACTTTAAGCCTAGAACTCTGCCAACCTTAAAAAACACATACGAAAGAGTTTTATTATAACATGAGAAGCAGCACACGTGTTTTAAAATGTATGTAACCCGAAGGAACAAAAAACAAAACAAACAGTAAGTCAGATCGAGTCTGATGACTAATGATACACTTTTACATCTCTCCACTATACGCAGAGAACTGAGAAGGAAGTCTGAGAAGCATCACTAAAATCTAAACTGTCCTACAGGAAGAGGGCTAAAGATGGTTCTCCTCTGATTGGGTGGGTGAAGTCAGTTATGCAGATTAGGAAAAGATACTTCTACCATCAGTTACCTATTCTCATCCTAAATGCTGAAGCTCAACTCCATCTAGAATACAATGCAAAGGATAGGTTAACCACTTCACACAAACACTCAAAACCAAAAAAGAAAAACTCTGAAAAGGAAAAAAAAAGAAAAAAGCAAGTATAGGTAAAATTCACCTTTGTCCAGTACAAAACACGGAGAAAAATCTATATGCCCTACCATCTCAGATGCGGGTACAACAAATAAGTAACATTAAGCAGAGAAAACATCCTACAAACCATCTTTAGGGGGGAGGAAAAAAAAGGAAAAGGAGGAAATGTCCAGGCTCCTTGGAGAACACCTTTTTGTCCAGTATAAAAGACTTGTAATAACATGACATGTAGAGAAACTGGCTGTTACCTTTCATGTAATTCTTAGATCTATGCTTGAGCAAGTCCATCGTTCTATCCAGTGCTGTTGCATGATATATGTACTGTGTTAACCCTCCTTTGGCAAAAGGGGGCTTTGTCGTGAACAGTGGTCATGTGGTGGCACTGGCGTTGGAGATACAGCCCAGTTCTGGTTAACAGTAAGTCAGTATGTTGAGTGAGGTAGCATGCGTTGTGAATTACTGGTCCTCTTCCTCTTCCTCCTCAGATGATTCCTGGGATGCTTTTTCTTCCTTTTCCTGCAGGGGAGAAAAAAAAAAGAAAAAAAGAAGGGGGGCTGTTAAGTTATGCCTTGACCACACCCACAAGGAAAATGCCCAAAGCACCATCAGTGTTCAACGACAATAGCTGCCTGTGATTCATGCCTCAACGCAACTGTTTTTACTTTAATAACCCCCAAGTACCAACAAGAAAAAGACTAAATGTTATTATAAATCTCTTTGATAAACCACTGTGGCATGAAGAACACCCAAGGGAAGAGTGAGCCATCTGTAGTGAAAAGTGATTCATACACACAGCGGTGAGTCACAATGAGGCATCCTGCTTTTTGCCCTCTTGCCTTTCCTGCTCACACTTACTGCTGCCCAAGATGTCCATTCATAAAAATGAGGAGCCTAGTTAGGAGGGTAACTGTGGGTCATTCCTTTCTGTGACTAATGCAATCCAGACGAGTACGCCCTAACCACTCATGCACATGACACAATGTTACTACAAGACCGCAGTTTCTCCTAGATTAAAACATGCTGCTTTGACCGGCTGTATGTAGTTGGGGGGCTCATTTTGAAGCTCCTAAAAGTAAATATCCTGCTGTCAACATCTGGTTAAAAAAAACAAAAAAACAAAAACAAAACAGAAAACCTTTAAAGACATTTGCCATTTTAAAACTAATCAGTAAAGAGTGGTTGACCATGCAACTCTGAATGAACACAAGACCCCAAAATAGCCAATGAGCAAAAAAAAAAAAAAAATGACTGAGGAACAAGGCAGGCAAGGGAATTAGGAAAATGCAATTTCACCCTGCAGGCAGTCATACCGATCATAATTCAATTGGGAGAGGAACAGCTTAACTGATGTGAACACTTGTTTGTCCATGGGCTCTTACCTCCTTCTTCGGTCTTCCCCTGCGTTTTCCCCCTGCAGATGGGGCTGCCGTTGCCTTCTGTGAGAGAAAACGGAACAAGGTCAAGAGGGTTCCAAGTGGGCTCTAACATTTTGTTGTGATCCTCAAGGTCACTGACCTGCTGATGTGCTAAAAGTTTTGAGGTTTTTTTTTTTGGGGGTGGGCCACAAAAAGCAATGGTGTAAACAATATTTCCTAGAGCTCTGCATCTAGCTGCCTGTAGATGGCAGTAAGGCCTCTAAAACGAGACAGATGGAAAGGGGGCATTGGGTTCATTGGCTATTATCTGGAAGGCCGACAGGAACTGCACACAGGGCACTCCAGTTCGCTGGCCACCTGGTCTGAGGCTCAGAGACAGCTGGTGAAACTGAGCGGAGACACAAACCCTCTGCAGCTCGGCCCTCGCTGCTAAACCTATATCAAAACATGTATGCGCGACTTCCTCTCCCTCCGCCTTTCCCATACATAGCAGTGAAGCCCGAGCGCAGGGAGAGCCGGAGGGTTGGGGCGGGGGAGAAAAATCAGTTGTTGCTATGGTAACGACAGGCAGAGAAGAACTAGGACTGTGTGCTGGGTGGGGGCGGAGGGGTGCTTAGTGTCAGCTTGGAAACAGTCTTGCGGCCTCTGCACCTGCACCACACTTTGCATGACAAGCTGCAGGAAGCTGGAGGACAGGAAGTAGAGGGTGAGCATCACCAACAAAAAAAAAAAAAAAGAAAAAGAAAGTGTGAGGCAGTAAACCAAGGTCTTTACAATGGGGAACCCTAGCCAAGCTATTTCTGACACCACGAGGGGGAAGCAGCCAGATTACAGCCAACAAATATATCTCAAGTAACAGCAGGACATCCTTTTACAAGGATGAGGTTAGCTACCGTTAAAATGTTCATCAACCAAAAGGAATCAGGGGTTTGGAGAAAAAGACAAAGCACTTGCAAGAAACAAATTTACAACAAATGCCACGCTGACGCCGACTGCCCATCTTGGAATTGCAGATATTCCGGATCAGGATGTGCGCTCGTTGCTGTCGAACTCACTATCTGTCACTATGTGAAAACACGTCTGCAGACTGCATTGACTTACTTTGCCCTTGCCGGTTGTCTTGTTTTTGCTGCCCTTCGGCCGTCCTCTGGGCCTCTTTGGAGTAGGGGACCCACTTGGTTCCTGGCAATCACAATCAAGACAAAGTTAGGGTAGTATAAAACATCTGGACAATATTTTAGGAACATAAGCTCTTAAAAATCTGGCTTATATTGCAAGATCAAGGTTTTCAAATCAAAATATAAACATACAAAAAACAAAACAAAGCTCTCTGAGGTAAAGACAGTGCAACTTATGTGCATTAAATGCTAAAAAGGTTGCCATGGTCCAGCAGATACAAGTTCACAAATAACAGATGTCTCATTAAGGGAAATATGCAACAGTAAGCACTTAGGGGATTACCGTCACATGCAAAAAAGCAAGGTACATTCAGCTCGAGGTGAGTTATCTTATTCATGTGTGGTTGTAAGCTTCGTCATGGCTGACGCGCCTCCTGTTGCATTTCTGCTGTGTTTACAACCACAGCTCATAGCAACCGAGCAATTCAATAGTAAAAACACAGCGGGCTGAGTGACAGGTATATGAGCCACTGTGCGCTTCGACTCTGCTATGTCATCCATTACATGGGGAGCAGAGGTGGGTCGTAGGGGGTTAAATCTGGTTTAAAGGCTTTAAGTTACAGGTTGCTTACAAACCAGTGAGACATGTGGCAAGTTTGTTGTTCTTCCCTTACAGTGATAAGGAAGGGGCAAATGGTCACAAGGGCATGCTGCAGCCATTTCAGGAGTCTTAATTTCATTGAGGGATATGCATGAGAAGCTCAGCTGCAATAATATCTACCTGAGCATCAGCTGAGTTAAAGGGTTTTAAAAAAAAATCTGCTCCCATCTTTTTAAAAATATTAAATACATCCTTATTGTAATTTCTGGGATGCAATAATAATAATAATAATGAAAATACAACAGCACACTTTCTCCAATAAATAGAAGAACAGAATGGGACTACTTACGTCAGAGGTTTTTACCTGCGGCTGCTTACGGGGTCTTCCACGCCCTCTCTTTTCTGTGGCTTCCTTCTCTTTCGGTGAGACTGTCCCCTTGTCGCTCATGTTTGCGTAGCTTTTCAGACCTAAAGACATAAATCACACCGGTCACTCTTGCAGCAAGGGGAGGCGTCGAGTTCACACACAGAAAAATACACGGGCTATTAAACTCAGTGACCGCAACAGCAAACAAAAAAACAAAAAAAAAAAAAGGGGGGCGGCCTACCCACACACCGGTAACGCGTTTAACTCAATTAATCCGCGCTTATTTCCAGGTCTATTTCTGTCACAACCGTGCTCCATTACACAGCCGACAGTGCCACACAAACACTGGATTGGGATCAAACTGGCTTGCAAGGTACAGCCGGGACTCGGTAAGCGATCGGAAGCCGAGCAAACCTGCAAAATACTACTGAACCCGGCGCTCCCCTGCCTCCACGACCATGTTTAGAGGCCCGTTTGCTGTAGTTGTTGTAGCCAACAATCGGGCCTGCGCATGAGACTCGCAGCATGTCTGCACGCCGGGGCGACGAAGAGATATCCCCCCTCCTCCTCCTCCGCCGCCGACACACATGCACATACACACAATGGCTAGTGTGTGCTCGTCTGGATTTGCAGGGTAAAGCCCTAGCCTGCATGGCGGCACCCATTTTTTTGAGTGCTATAGAAAATGCAAACAGAGCTCATTTGCGGGAACGAGAGCCCGGGCCGGAGCAACAAAAGACGGCTTCACATCTAAAGCATGCAGCGTCCTCTCGCCGGAGATCCCTCTCTGTAAAAATGCATTTAGGCGGTTGTAGCTTGCAAACTTTAGCTTGCCTTTCGACGTCTTTTTCTTGTGCACTCACCTTTATCGCTCGGTAGCAACCTCTGCTCTATATTTAAGACGAAATGTTTCCTTTAAGCCTAGCTGGTTGTACCCGGCTAAAAAGCCTCGCTCTGATCTATAGGCTACAGCTTTTATTCGTCAGACAACACACAGCCCGCCCCTTTAAAATCCCAGCTCATGCCGCTTTAAAAACAGTTATGAATTAAAATGAGAGCGGGTCAATATATATATATATATATATATTTTTTTTAATGATTTATTTTTAAATAATAAAAATTACCAGCAGGATGAGAAGTTTACTCCAACGACGTCCTATAAATAGCGCACGTGCTCGTCTTGTCTCCTACAGATAAAGGAAAAAGGCGCCAGCCAGGAGGAGTTTTGGGGCAATTTAAAGAGCCGCCCTCATGGGAGCTGGAACATTGGAGGGCGGAGATATAAGTGGGCCACCAACAGTACTACTAGCAGCCCAACCCCCCACCCACTTACGGATCCCTTTAATTCTCCAGGTTCAATCACAAAATATAAAAACATATTTTTAAGTTGCGGGATATACTTTTAGGAACCAAGGAAAGAATGACTACTTACTGTATTTATATTGTCTCATAGTACATTAACTTAACCAACACATACCACAGTCTCCACAGTAAAATGGTGAATGAACTATGACCTTCTCCAATGTAAACACAAGCTGCCTTTGAGCTCGGGAATGATTTACATCCTTTACTCAGGTAAAACACGACTCCAGTAATGCATTAAAATGAAAAGTTAAATATTTACTAAATGAATAACACAGTAATGCGTTTGTTTAACAACAAAATGAATATCATCATGATATAGTGGAAAAAAATGTACAAAATTGTCTCTGTATTGCAGAATATAACATAAAATAATTCAGTTCTGGTTTTAGATCTTAGGTACAGTACTACGCTGATCTATGTGTTTTAAGGTTTGTAATATCAATGTGATGCATGTAAATAGTTCACCTGCATAAACCTCTGTGCAAATAACATTGTAAAACATGGGTGTGATGCTGTGATCCTGGTACAGTTTCTTATGTTTCAGAAATGCCTCTATCTGTTGAGACAACATTTTATGTTAAAATAAAGAGATTAATAAATTAAAATTAAATTATGCTCTTTGTTGTATCATATTTTAATTTTAATTTATTAATCTCTTTATCTTTTTATATTTTCTTTTTAACTGAGTCCATTCTTTAGTCTTTCCAAGCTATTTCACCTTGTTATCTGTTTTTACTTTGTTGAGCGGAGTTTTTTATTAGTGAATTTCCATATTTTTAAATTTGAAAAAAGTATGTCTTTGTCTTAATTTTCCCTTCATCTTAAATGTTTAATGGTTAATAATATAGTATAGGGTTGTGTTTTGTGCTGTTTACCATGACAAAAACACCCCACTAAAAACGACTTTTAATTTTATTAAGCATTTGGGATTTATTTGTATTCTATTTTTTCTAAAAAAAAAATTCCAACATTTGGATATTATTTTTAATATTCCACTGATGGCTTTATCTTAATGATAAAAAAAAAAATATTATCCACATTAAAACCCCCCACAAAATATTGCTTTTATGTTATTCACTCATTTTTCCTATGATATCACTGTAGCGTTGCGTTGTACCTGTTGAGAACAGGCAGTAGCTGTCGCTGTATTTCAGCAAACGTTAATCTGAGTTCAAGGCCACTCAGTTATCCCATCCTGACAATATGCCACCATAGAGGAGTTCCATGAGTAAGCGCATGCAAGAGCCATAAAACTCCCTTACTGCTACTGCTGGCTCTTTTATTCTTATAGTTAAATATGTCGACCTTTCATGTTGCTCCCGTGAAATGGACAAACGTCTGATGTTGATTGCATGGGTGTGGAGAATGCGGATAAAACAACCTAGGCTTCCAGTAGGTAGTAGGCAACAGTAGCCCACTTTCACACAGGGGGTTCTCCTGTAAATGAGCTACCCATGTGGAGTTGATGGGTCTGCTACTATCCAATTGAAAACAGATTTCTGAGAATGCAGTGGGACCTTAAAGTGCTTGTAAGGGGACCTTTCGCCGCCTTCTGTGTGTATTCTACCTCTCTGTTTGTTAGGTCATGGCAGATCTCAAATAACTTACAGCAAACACACATATCAAATGACTCAGACTCCAAAGGCTTTGTTATCAGCGGAGAGCACATGCATGTCAATATACTGTACATATATGACGAGGAGAGTGGGAGTTTGGTGAATAGGGCACTGGATAGAGCATGAATGGAGAGCGCTTTTCTCAATGAGTCCAATGTTCTGCTCAGCATGTGCTTGCCTTGCATGCCACCCCTTCCCTCTCAATTTCTCAGTCTATTCACTTCCTTCGTATCTACTTCAGGCCCATCCCCCAGAAATCTCTGGCATACCCACCCTTCAGTATGTGGATGGAGACAGGGAAATAGGTTCTCTCTCTCCCTTTCTCGCTCTCTCTGCGTGTGTGTGTGTGTGTGTGTGTGTGTGTGTGTGTGAAGAATGCTGTCACTCTCACCACTGGCACCACCTGGAGACCAATTTAGGGAGTGGATATTGTGACTGATTAGTAATGGTGAAAAGCAAATGATTGCTTTATCTTTATATTTAGCTGACATGCAAAATAGTTGGATTTTAAAACCGGGGGGGGGGGGACGACGACGACTAACAAAACAAAAAAAACCAAAACGTGCGCCTTTGCAACTTTGGTTTTACTTTTGCCTGTAAAGACAAAATTAAAAAGGCTTTTGGGTGTGATAGCATCAACCTGCCAGGTATCCTGTATGTCTTTGGTGCACCTTCACTGACCCATCTCATGATAATTTAAACCCTCTTAAACATAAACATAAACCCTTAATAAACATAAACCGATATCTATCTATCTATCTATCTATCTATCTATCTATCCATCCATCCATCCATCCATCCATCCATCCAGAGGAAATCTGTTTGTTAAGCCACTTAACGCTCACCTATAAATCATTCAAGCATAAAAACATCATCTAACTCAAGGGATGAACCAATTTTAAATTGTATCTTCATATACTTTATTGTAGCATCCTGTTGCAAATGCTAAAAATAACCAACCCGTTCTCACTCCCAAATCGTAACATTTTACGCTACGTGACAAATCGTCAACATATTACGTTTTCGGCCACCCAAGGCGTTCCTACGTCACGAAATCGGAAAACTGCGGACACATGAGAACCGTTTGGACTCAATCTACACATCTTCGCTTTTTCCCTTAAAATCGCTTTAGAAAACACTATTTCACCTCATTAAAGTGCTGGTTAAGGTTAGGAATAAGGTTATGGTTAGGTTTAGCGATAAGCTTAGGTTTAGGCTTAGGTATACGGTTATGGTTAGGTTTAGGCATAAGGTTATGGTTAGGTTTAGGGATAAGGTTAGGTTTAGGCGTAGGGATACGGTTATGGTTAAGGTTAGGAATAAGGTTATGGTTAGGCATAAGGTTATGGTTAAGGTTAGGCATAAGGTTATGGTTAGGCTTAGTGATAAGGTTAAGTTTAGGGCTGCAGTACAGGGCTGGAAACCGCCGCGTACCATAACAACGTGGAAGGTCACCTTTCGCGTTCCTCAGGAACGCCGCAGGACGTGACAAAACGTCGGGATGTTACGCCTCGGGAGTGAGAACGGGCTCAAATAACATGTTAAAAATACCAGAAATAGCATTTTTACACCAACAAGGTGCTACTAGATCAGGGGTCCCCAATCCCAGTCCACGAGGGCCAGTGTCCCTGCAGGTTTTAGATGTGTCCTTGATCCATCACAGCTGATTTAAATGGATAAATAACCGTCTTGAAGTTCTCCAGAGGCCTGGTAATGAACTAATCATGTGATTCAGGTGTGTTGACCCAGGGTGAGATCTAAAACCTGCAGGGACACCGGCCCTCATGGACTGGGATTGGGGACCCCTGTACTAGATAAACACCTGATGTATCGCAACATAAACCTCAAAGAAATTGACGAAACTGCACAAGTAGAAGATAAAACAAGTACCAGGTCTACAAAACTGTCTGCAGCAGATGAACAGTATCCAAAAGTCATTTCCATAAGAAATAAGAAAATAAATCCTGCAGAATGGCTGTCAAGAGGTTATTCTTAAGGAAGGGAAATGGGAATCAACCAGCCTAAAAAGTAGCGGTAACAGGTCTCATGGCGTGACGAACCTAAGTTTGAAAAGTCTGATTCAAATAATCATCAATATTTACAGAGGACGACAGGAGAGATGTACAATAGTGACTGCTTACAGTGATCTTTAAAACATGGTAGAGGCTCTGTCATGGTTTGCGCTGCACTTAAACCTGTGGTGTTTTACATTTTGTCAAAATTGGTGGAATTATAAATGTAGAAAAATGCCATTATATCTTTCATCCGCCATCCAATAGAGCTTCCTTTTTCAGCATGACATTGATCCCAAGCACACTGTCAATGCAGTAAAAGCATACCTGGCTAGAAAAACACACAGCTGAACCCTATCAGTTATGGACTGAATTCCCCAGAGGCCTGAATTACTGAAGCAGTCTGGGATCATCTTGACAGAGAACAGAACAAAAGGCAGGCAACATCCAAAGAAGAGCTTTGAATGTCCTTCAGGAAGCTGGGAGAACTATGGCTGAAGACTACTTAAAGAAATTACAAAAAGGCTTGTCAGGCTCTATTGAATGATAAAAGTGGTCATACCAAATATTGACACTCGCACTCATACAAACTCTGTTTTTGATGTATTCCCATTTACGTTTGCATGTTTAAATGAAGTGCTGCACGTGTTTAATATTTTCCCAAAAAATATAAAAAACGAAGGGCACTTAAGACTTTTCTATTAATTAACTACCTTATGACGTGCATCTGAAAAAAAGACCATGCAACAATTTCTGCAATGCATTTATTCATTAAAAACTAGTATTTCCAGGCATTAATACAACTTTATCTATCTATTTGTTTTTTTTTATTTGCGTGCATTCAGGGATTCCCTGGATGAATAAATAAATAGTCAGGGCAAAGCTGTAATAAGAATTCATCTTTCTACAAAACTATCATCTTAGCAAATCTAATTTGTTTCCTTGTGGATTTTAAGGAATTAAACAGGTTTAAACCATATTTCAGTGTCAGCACATTGCATAAACGTGGAGCATAAGTGTATCTGATGATCCCCAGGAGCCGGAATGACTAGAAGGAGAGCACAAAACAAACTTGGAGCCAGCTTGAATTTCAGCACTAATTGAATCTTGGAAGAGACAAACACTTCCACATCAGACGCCCTCTTCAGAGACGTCTGCTTGCTTGTGAACTCTGCAGCAGAGTTTGGGTAGACAGAATCCTATTGACCCTTGGAGGGTGGGGGTTGGGGGTCTTGGCCCACTTTGGCATGCTCACCCCTCCCCCACCCCATGTCCCCCTGCCCCCTCACCCCCTTTTTCTCCTATAGCTCATCTGTCTTCCCCTTTGGCGCGCTCTCTAGCTCATTCTAGCAATCCATTTTTAGGCGCTTTGTAAACCACAAGTGATCCAGCCAAACCAACTAACAGATGTGGACAAAACATCCTATTCCTGCCTGTGCCTGGGTTTCCCCCGCTTGTGCTGCTGTTGGCCCTGGATGAGCCTGAACATGACTAACACACATACACACACGCCACTCACATCCTCCCTCTCATTCCCCAAAGAAGAGATGAAGGGGGCGAAAAAAAAGGACAGGAGCAGGAGAGAGAAAATCCACCGGGAGGGGAAAAGGAAAAGGCTAGGTGGGCGGAGAATATGTGTGTGGGTGTGTTTCTACGAGGGAGCGGATGGAGGTTAGTGGGCGGAGGGTCGGGGGCCGCTCAGTCCGCTCATGAGTAGTATCTGACTCACACAAACAGACGGAAGTAGTGCGTGCTGCTTGTTTAGTGAACACAGCACTGTATTTATGTGATACTCCTATATGGAAATCTTAATAGGAGTTCTTGCACTACCTTATTTCACCTCCTTAAGTCGGTCACTGACTCAGCGCTCCACTTTCGCTTTCAAATGGTTTCAATTCCACATCCTGAGATTTTTGGACACGGGTGGATCAGTCATACTGTGACTCAAACGTTTGACATTTTTTAATGCCATATTTGAAACTTCCTTTGGCAGCCTTGGTACGTTTATAAGTCACTTTTTTATGCGTGATATTTATTTTTTATTTGTCATTCCATGGGAATCGACAGCTTGGAAAAAACCTGCAAATCCGCCCGGTTTTTCTTTATAAAGTTCCTGAAGTCGGTTGACTCACACCCAGTCCACCTAATCATAGCATATAAATGCATACTATACCTAAAGGGGACCATACAAAACACTCAAAGCAAGCATTTACTGGATTTTATTATTTTAACTTTAAAATGTATTCAACCCTAAAGGCAATTTTTTATCTCCCGGTGCCAGAGTGAGGCAAGAGGACAGGGTCAACTTCAGAGCAGCCCCCTGACAGCTACCAGCAGTTATGTGCTGAGAGATTTTTAAAACATAATAATAAGGTGAGTGCTTTTAAATCTAGACTATACCTACACCACCCTTCCATAGTTCGTTATTGAGTCCCCTTATATAAAAGGCATGAGTGTTTTTGAGCGTCTGCAATATGAGTCACCAATATATGTCGCCAACAGGGGGCAGATTTTTTTGGTTTACAAACTGAGGCAACAACGTGTGACATCCTTGAGAACTGACACCATCTTGTGGTGATACTCATACATTATGTGCGCTTTTATGTTCAATATTAAAACTTTTTTTTAATTTAAAATGCTTCTTTCTGTGTAAGATAAAAATTTTATTAGAAAATGCCCACCCCTCCTCCCCTTCACCTTTTTTTCCACAACTATTCACCACGAAGGAGAGTGTTGCTGTGTTGTTAATACACTCCAAGACTTCTCAGTGATAAAACACTCCTTTGCTCTTCATGACAAGTCTCCCGGTAGCCGAGCACTTTAGTGATCATGTCCAGCAGGGGGTAGTCTTACCCTGAAAAATACTTTAGCCTTGACTTCATTGATTCCTCTCCTGAATCCGATAGGTAGCAGGTTTGTTGCCACTAAGGAATTAACAAGCTGCAGCAAACCTGCATCTGTCTGGAAGTTATTCTGACAATATGTTCCCTAGATTGTCCTCCACATCAGCAGCTGCAGACATTTGCTGAAAACTGAAAACTGAAATTGAACTGGCAATATTAAAGCAGTTTTGCAGGTTGCTCCCATTTCTTCATCAAGTTTTGTGAAATAATGAATCCACGGTTTGGATTGTGGTTCAAAGCCTGCCCTCTAGACATGACAATCAGGTGCAGCAGAATGAGGTTACTGCTTAATTCAGCTGACCCTCATCAGGTTTAAATTCAACTAGAGTAGAGAAGGCAAAGGAGGTCTGTCACTCTGACAGATGAGCATATGTTCAGAGAGGTTGGGAGGAGTAATAGATGAGAGTCACCTTGGTGATGGTGCATCTGGATTTTCAGAATTCACGCTACCCCTCTCTGTCTTACCTGATTGATCAAAAGGGAAAAGGGCCCGCCTGCCCATTTTCGGGCCTGTCACATCCCTGCATGGTAGCTGCAGTCCCCAGAGAAAGCATCTGGCTCGAGCTACATCTTTGCTGGTTACTTATAGAAGCGATCTGTGCTGAGTTTTATCGCCGTTTTTTTTATTTCCACAGGGAAAAGAGAGCAGATTCTCTTGGCAGAGTGCTGATGTGATGACCGCAACAACAAATAAGCGCCAAGCTTTACAGTCGAGGATAAAAGGTTTACAAACTCCTCTGTAAAACAGGTGGTAGGCTCAGCTGCAGAGCTGAGTCACTTTAACATTTGTCTTATTGATTGCTTTTTGACTGACATTCCCACAGCAGGTAAATCAGAACGTGGGTATTTTTTCTGTCAAGTAGATTAAACAGAATTAGTATGTGCAAACACTGGCCAGACAGTGACATTTTAAAAATATCACACAACGTATCTAGAGGAAAGGAATTTGTTAGACTTTTCTTGTTTTCTACACAGTCTACAAACTATAATTACATTAAGATTGGTAGCCCAGATATTACGTTTTTTTTTTTCAATTACTTAAAAGAAACAAAAAAACAAAACTCAAAATAAAGGCAGCAGTAAAGTGAGATAAACTCCAAAAACGCACTACACTTTCCATCATTCACTAATGAAAGCATTAGAGCTATTTTTTTTCAGTACCACAGAATAAAACTGTACAAATAAATCAAATTTCATGTATAAAATAAGCCCTCCTTTAAATATCACCCCTGTAACAATGTTGAACTCTCTAAAAAAAAGAATAAATGTCAGTGTAGCATTTTTTGACATTAACTTGACGCCCACAAGCCCCACAGACCAGTTACTAACACCGGTCAGTAATTCCATTGTGTTGGTGGCAGCTCACCAACCCTCGAGCTTCTAGCCTCAAGCATAAATAAGAAGAAGGCTACAGAGGTCTGGTAAACTCACATCTTTCCAATGCCGCACGCTCTAACTTTAGCTTTTTCAGTCGGAACTGTGATCCTCTGGAGCTCCCACAAAAGGCAAACATTTTCACATACCCAGTAATAGTCACCCCAAACCTGTGAATAGACTTTGATGTCTTAAATACCCCTTTAACTATACGATGCATTCATTTGGTAAATAACACATCAGTTTCTTTGTTCTTGCTCTGTGTCTAGACAGGTTAGAAAAAAGACGGGCTAGGTAAGCCGATTGTGCTTGGAGCCTGCAATCCAGCTGTTGTAGCTGGGAAGTCCCATAGTGGTGTCTGGAGTAATATCAGTTGACAGATCCCCTCACTGACACCAGGATGTCCGTCTATGGCCCTGACCACATCACAGTGTTCAGTATCCTGTGTAAGCAGGTGTCAGATTGCTGCCTATTGATGAATGATTAGAGTTGCTGAAGATGGACTGTGGTGCTGCCACCCGCAGGGGTCTAGGCGAGACGGATGGGTCCATTTGTAATGCAGAGGGGGCCCCACAGCTGCATTAACTATTAAAGTGTGGTTATCTCAGGGTAATGGTACGCCAACAGCACTGAAACAAACTATAGCGAGAGAAAGTATAATTCTAATGTTGATATATGGGCCCTTGCTTCTGTATTATGTGCTCCATTCTCTAGTCTGCAGTCTAGATTGGGACGATATGAATGAAACAGCAATAGCCTGCCATTTAATGAACATCTGGTTAATATACGCTTGATACCATAAGAAAAGTAATTGTATATTAAATGTCCATCTAAGGTAATGTTCAAACTTTAAATTCTAAATTGGGTTAAAATAAATTTAATCCCCACTGTTTTCAGCATTTATTAATCGACTTGTAAGGACAGCTTTGTCTTAGCCACACACTCACTTTGCCCTGTGACATTAAAGGACCTCAGACAAAATAGTGTAAAACAACCTTAGCACAGTTGCTTGGCATCACAACAAGCCCGAAATGATATAGTTACCACCGGTCTGCCACACAGCACGGCCAGTAAATGAAGGAAAGACCCATGAAGCAGAGAGGCCAAATGACTTCACCTTTAGCTGCCTCTGGTGTTTGTCTTTACTTGTAAACAGGCACTGGGAGGAAGTTCACTTGTTAAACTTTCTACAGATGGTCAATATCTTTATCTGTTTCCTGCTCCAGCTGGTAGAAGTCTTGAATAGCAGTAAAGAGGGAGAAATTGATTCCACTGTACCTTTCCTCCTCTCATTTTGTCACCCTGAAGTCCATCTTGTAAATGTGCCCTCAGAGTCGATTGGCCTGAGGGATGGAGGAGCACTGGGAGTAGCTGGGTAAAGGAGTGAGCCATCTATCCTTGGTACCAAGAAGGGGAGAGGAGGGGACATGGTGTCGTTCCACCTGCCTGCTGAATAAATCATCGCTTAGGCCATTCTGCAGCTGCAGTCCAATTAACCAAAGGGGACCCTGTGAATGCAGTTAGGTGGTATGATTAATTACACAGTACTGACAATACATACCATAGTTCACAATATCCCAAAGGGCAAACGCTGAAGATGGCTTTACTTTGCAGATTTTAGTATGCCTTTGAAGCATTGCTCCCTTTGGATGTACACTAACATTATTGGAAGTTTTTTTATCATACCTACAGTAACTAATTATGCCTCTATCCGGTACCTTTGAAAGCGGAAACAAACAGGCAAACACATGTACACAATCATAAAACTGAAGCCACTCCAGTAATCTTAAACCAGCTTCAAAGCCAAGCAAACAAGCAAGCAAACATTTTTCCCTCTTAGAAGGCAAGGCTTTCTGGCATACTAATTTAAGGTGCCATTAGTTCCTTTTACATGGCTTATGACATAGCTCCAGTTCTTACTACTTCAGCTCATTTAAATGGTGCCTTTAATTTAACATAAAAAGTCAAAGAAGAAGGTGGAAGAGAAAGGTTAATGGGACTGACACAAAGGGCAGACAGCAGAAGAAGTCTAGCCTTAAGTGTCACATCCTGCTTGCATCACAGCCCATACAAGGAACCAATTAGGCCTGGTCAGTAATTAAGAGAAGTCCAGTAGCTCTGGTCTTAGCTTTCTGGAGGATTAAAGCCTTCTCCAAGACAACTGCTGGTAATGGCCTCGATCCTTCTATCAATGATCTGCTCACACACTGACGTTTGACTGCTGCCACATCAAACAGAAAGGTCACAGAGGATGTAACAAATGAAAACAGAGGAAAGACGAGACAAGGACGTAATTGCAGGAGACTTTGGTCAATGGGAGAAAGACCGCTCAGCTATTGTTTACTTTTAACAAAGCTGATGTTGCAGCACAAGCACTCACCATCCCGCTCTTTCTATTTCCAGCGTGCGTGGCTTGTTTCAGCAGAGCAAAAGAAAGAAGTTAAACATGGACTTGACATTTACAGCCAACGTCTGTTTAAAGGTTACATTCAGTTTCGAAATGAAAACTTATGCAAGATCTCTGCTTACTGAGTATATTAGAAATGCAGCATTTGTATGTGGGTTTGAATAAATTCTGTTATTGAATAAATAACTTAGTATTTTATATTAACTGTGGATCAAAATACCTTAAAGCTGTCATTAGTGATGACAAGCTGGCAACTACGCCACACCTTAGCTTCTTTTAGCCCATTCTTTTCAGTTTCAAACGCAGTTCTTCAGTTCATTCTCACCACTCTCATCTAAAACCATTTCCAACATCAACATGTGGCTGCTCCCAGCAGCCCAGTATTCAGCAGCTAAAGTTCAGCAGTTGGAGGAGTTGTACACCACCACAGTGGATTTTAAATCAAGCAATAGAGATGTAACTCAAGTGCAAACCTTTAGTTGAGGTTTTTAATACCTTTATGACTGCCTGAAGACTGGAACCCATGGCCATAGCATTTGGCAATGCTATGTTTTCCTCCCTTGAGATGCTCTGCTGGGCTTTTACTGCAGCCACCTTCAGTTGCTGATGGTTTGTAAGTCTTTCTGCTTCTTTTTTGTCTTCAGTAACTAAATTCATGCTGTACTGAACTGTGATCAGTGTTGAATATCACCTTATTTGCTTTGAGAAACTGCTGGGTTGCTTTTGCATCATTTGCACTTGAAGCATTGTCTAATGAATTTTGCAGCATTTAGCTGAGTCTGAGCAGACAGTATAGCCCTATACGCTTCAGGATCCATCCTACTACTACTATCAGCAGTTACAACCACACATGCATGTTGCCTCCACCGTGTTTGACAGTGGATGAGATATGCTTTGAATCATATGACATTCCTTTCCTTGTGGATGACTTTCACTTTTTATCATTATGTTACAACTTTATCTTGCTGTCCAATGAATTTTTTTTTTTTCAGATGGTGCAGACTCTTTTATTTTCTGGTATAGTCTGATCTGACCTTCTTGTTCTTGAGTGTAACCAGTAATTTGCACCTTGCTGTAAATTCTCTGTATTTACATTCATGAAGGCATCTCTTAGCAGTAGTAGTCAAGAATAGGCCTACCTCATTACTGAGGAGTTACTGAGCTGGTTAGTTTATTCCTTCCATCTAAGAATGGACCAGACTGTAGATTTGGCTGCTGTTAAGGGGCTTTTTAAAAAAATCTTTACTTTTTCTGTTTATTTTTATTAAATCTTTTCAGTTTAATAATGGCCTCCCTCACATACTTCAACATATCTTAGGACCTCATACTCACAATTCGAGTGAAAATAAATTACTATTCAGGATTTGGTATTAAAGGCATACCTTCTATCTGCTTAATTTACCATGAAATAATTAAAAAACTAGCACCTGGCTTTAAGAGCATTTATCAGTCAATTGTCCAATTAGTGTTTCAAGAAAAGTGAGTATATTGAGCAGCTAAAAGCCAGCGATACTGAAACATATCATGAATGCACGAATGAAATCTGCTGTGAATACATATTAACTGGATGGTGCTGAAGCTGGATTTATTTTTTAGCGTTTGCTTTTATTGCCGAAGACAAGCTGGAGAGCACTGTAATGTATCCCAGCTTGTATTTCCACCACACAAAAGAACAGATGCACTAATTAGCGTTTGAAATCACACACTTGCCTGAAAAACAAACAGACACACACACACACACACACACACACACACACACACACACACACACACACACACACACACACACACACACACACACACAGTCCATCAATAAAATCTATCAAAAATATCAAGGCTCATGTTGATCTGAGAGTCTTATGAAGCATTTTATAGAAAAATAAAAGGGGCCTAACAAATTAATTAATTTTTAAATGCGACCAAATTGTAAACATATAGATACGTCAACATTCAAGTCTTTTACTAATGAATTTTCATGAATAAAGAACACCACAATCACCGTTGCCTTAATATTATAAAATAAATAAATACATTTTTTGGTCTTTTATATTCTGTATTTAAGACTGTTTGAGATGGCAGTACACTGGAAATGGAAACAACAACAACAACAACATAAAAAGCATTTGCACATGTCCAAAGAGTAGTTTTTGTGCTTCCACTATTTCATACATTTATGCCATCTTGCATCTTGGAAAGACACACACCTGATCTCAGGCGATAGTTGATCTGCAGTCAAAACCTTTCCTGTTGCTACTGGCGTTTAGTTATGCATAGGAGTAAGAGTTTTCATGTGTAAATATCTTACAGGTGTACCTCTTTGGTCTCACACAGTTTGAAGATTTATTTCCAGTACACAAACACATTTCTAGCAGTTTTAATCCTCACAGAAGCTGCTGAGGTAAGAACACAAACTGAGTTATCCTCAACACTGCAACAGTAAAGGCGGTTTAGTTTTGATGGACTGGTGAGGAAAATCAGTAGCAAACGCAATTAAGATAAGCTGGAATGCTCACTGTACTTTTTGAGTGTTCAAACCAAGCCACAACTCCATTTAATTTTTTTTCTTTGTGACCACGAGGGTCCGTCTTTGCACATTTACGGGATACTCCATGCTACTGCACTTAAATTTGCATTCCGACAGTAGCTAAATCTTCGTGTATTTTGCTAATATAACCTCAAAGGCTTGTTTTCTCTCTTCTCTAGCTGGCTATCGATAATCCTGTTGAATAAACATCATTTCCACGTGTATATATTTTTGTGGCTTCATCTTAACAATTTCTCTCCCACACGATATAGGTTCATCTGCAATAAAATGCATTGTACTTGTGCTCTGACTGCAGCTGCTTCTGGGGATTAAAACCAAACATGACTTATCCTGCACACTGTGATTGTAAAGGCTGTTTGGTGCCTTTTTCCAGATAGCGTGTCTCAACGTATAACAATGACTCTTGGCTGCAGCTGCAAACATTTCTCTGAATTGGATTACATTCTCACAATACATGGTAGGCCACATTCTCATCCTAGATAAACTGTGGCAATGGATAGAGGAGGGGATGGAAAAAGCACATCTCCGAGGGCAGAAGTAATTCATTTTAGCATAAAATGGAAAGTTCAGAAACTCACACTTTATGATTTTATGTTAAAAACAGAGTATAGAATTAATTAATTAAAGAACTAGTTTGATATTTACCACCTATGGCAGTGTGGATGGTATTTTTTTCACCTTGTGAGTGTGTGTAGGTGTGTGTGTGTGTAGTCATGGTAAGTGACAATTGTGAATTTGACTTCTTTGGCTGGTGTTTATGTGTGTGTCTGTCTATAGATCTCCAAAGGTTGATTCTGTTCATCTGGACGTAGCGTTTTCAGTGGGAGAAACGTTTTGTCACTCAGTCAAATGTGACTTCTTCAGTCTCAGCTCACTGCAGGTTTCCCCAATCTTATAAACAGTACATTTGCATAATGACTGAAACCAGCCCACTGAAGGAACAATGGGCTGGAACGTCAGTTCCTTCATCATGATTATGCAAATTCTCATGACCACTGATCATTGATACTGTTAAGATTGGGGAAAGTCAGCTGAGACTGAAGAAGTCACTTGGATGAGAGACGAAACGTTTTGCCCACTGAAAACGCTACGTCCAGATGAACAGAATCAACCTTTGGAGATTTACTTACCTGGATGATTGAGAATGCATCAAGACGTCTGTCTATAGACTGACACAAGATGGTGTTTAGTTTGAGATTTAGATGATTGCATTCTTGCCAGTGTCATGTTTGGCGCGTCTCAACCAATGCTGCCAAGACGACTGGTGAAATAAGATGAGTGGTTAAATATCCAGCCAGAATTATGCCAGAAGCTTGTTGATGGCTACCAAAAGCATCTGAGGTGCGACTTAACCAAATCTTGATGAGTATGTATGGATATATTTGAACCTGTGTGTATACTTGTGACCCTATATGGATTAGAGAAAATCCAAAATAAAACTTGTTCACCCAAAGTTATTAAATGTATGTCTTTCTCATTTTTACGCTAAAATAGACTAAATGGCTGCAGCTCCACATTTAATACTTAGAAAGCCGAGCCAAAGGTCACCTCTTTGGTTGTAGAAGAAAACAGGAAGCAAAAATATTGCAGACTTCATCCCAAAAAAAATCTTTTGAAGCCTTCTATAATTTGGGACTGTCTGAGCTCCTGCACTGATATATCATTGAAAGGCAAACTATTTAAATGGACTGAGTGCAATGGGTCAAATAAATGAGTTTGGTTGTAGTGTCCAATCTGTCAGACTGGGTATAAGAAATTTCGGGAAATGTCAGAGAGTGCCATCAATGTCTTTACAGCAGCAGTGTTAATAGCAGCGTGACAAAGCACACTACAACAAACATGTTATCGTTACAGCGTTGGAAAACAGGGCAAACAGAAACTTAGCATAGCATTAGTTCTGGCAGGCTACAGAGACAAGCTAAACCAGCAATCCCTGCAGATTTCAAGGCAGTCCACATCAGCTGATGTCTCAGCTGATTCCCTTTTGTGTATCCTTTTGGCATGCTATTTAATCTACTTTACCCTGCATACACTTACAACCCACCTCCAACTCAGCTCCTCCATCTCATGCTATTCATGCTCACTTAATTAGCGTCATGTTAGTTGTCATTGATGCCTGCTCTGAACCGTGAGGGGATCTTGCTGCTTCTCAGCCTTCCTTTAGGCTTTTCATATTTGAACATGGAAAGGTGGGGGTGTCCCAGAACAGAGCCATGATAGTATAATAAGCCTTTTGTTTTTTTAATCTAAAGTGGTCCTATTAGAGATGCAGATGTTGTAAGTGCATTATAAATAAATCCATTCATTTATCCATTCATTTACTTTTAGCAGTGGCGTTATGCTAGTTTTCCATTCTTTGTCATGTTTTATTTGTTTATTTTGTAAGCACAGTCACTTTAAAGGTTTTTGGTCATATATTTCTAAATGACAATAAATAAATAAATTAGCTGTGGCCAGTCACCAAAATTCTAAATTAGGCATTGTACTACTCTGTTTTTGAAGACCAGAATTTATGATAGATGTGACACCTGTGGGAAAAAAGAAAAACAAAGTTTTACAAATATATTTCAGATTGCCTTAATGTAAAATCCAAGTTATTATATTTCAATTACTGAGGTGCACAATGATTTTTCTCACCAGCAGGTGGCAGAATAAACTGTCAAGCAGTTAAAATGACAAGGAAATTAAGGGGTATCTGCTTATTCATGAAGCGCTCCCAGCTTTTAAGCCCGAAGAAATAACATGATGTTTTTTTGTTATTCTAAAACACTAATGCCACTGCAGACTGGATAGTCTTTCTTTTTCTTTTAGTCATATTCTCATGCATTAAAAATTTTTTCCCCCAGTGTTCATCACAAACTCTTTCAGTGTTCATATGGGCATCTGACTATTGTTTCAAGGCAAACCTGGCAAACTGCAAAACTGATCCTTCGAGTGCTGTTTTCTGCCAGCTCTACATATCAATCATAGCCATGTACACCTGAAATCAGCTGTCACGGTGAGACTATATTACTGGGAAGGCTGAACTGCTTTCTGCACATAAATTATTACTGAATTTTGTTTATATTACATAAAAGTGTAATAATAACAGAAAGTGTCAGTAGTTCATGCTGAAGCAATAAACAATATAAAAATCTTTGTGGAAGCAGGAAGTACAGAAACTGACAAACACACACGCCAATAGTAATAAAAGTCTGCATCAAAGAAAACAGGGGTTACCATGCTGTTAAGCAATGCTCGACACTGTGAAGTGCACCTACAGTTACATTTACATCTGTGGAAAACTGTGGTGTTGCCAGGCATTACAATGGGCCAGACAGATCTATGGCCTGATGCCCAGAACTCTGCTACTCAGAGTCCCAAGGCTCAAACTGCAACTCCCAGTCTAGCTGCTAATGTAACCTCTCCATCCCCTCTTCCCACAGTACGCATGACTGAAGGTGTGTGTGAGTGAGTGAGAGGCGAAGGTACAGAAAAACTGCAACACAATCAGTCGCTGTTCTAACGTTTCATAGCCGTGGCATCTCATTAATTGACTGTTGATGTTTTGGTTATGTAACGAGCCGCACATTCCTGATCCATCTGTGACTACAGTAAGGTGCAGTCACAGATGGATACTTTCATCTGCTGGTAGCACAGCATTGCAAAACCGCCATGTGTGTTTACAGTGTGAGCAATTGGATTTAAGGTTTTTGCTGTCTTAAATGTGTAATTTTCACCCTTCTCTGCTTTGACAATATGTGTAAAAACATGTCTAAAGATAATAAAGACGAGCACTGATTAAATAAATTGGGACAACTAACAATGATGATCAGTGACAATTTATCTGAAACGATACGTTTTGACTCATTATGAGGTTGTGTGACCTGTTTCAGGTTTTCATCTGTCAGGCTCTCTCTCTCTCCTGGAACCATGAAATGCTATGAATTTTTTCAAGAAGCTTAAAATGCTCTGTTTGTTGTGCTATGCTGAGTTGCAGCTCTCTCTGTGCTTTCATTAGACTTGCTGGCCTCTCCTTTAGCCTGCACTGAATCACAACTCTGGCAGGGCATAGATAGTTGCAAATATGAGCAGGAATACCAAATATCACATACCAGCACCCGTCATCTGCTAAGTAAGTGCTTCATTCCACTGTGAGCAACACCAAACCCAGTAATTACCAGTCTTATTCTAAAGGTATGCAATTCATTATGATTTACTTCGTATTTGGCTTTTAAGCCCAGGTGTGATTCTGCTTTTGCTCAGACTGAATCACTCTCTGAATCCCAAAGTCTGTCACTGGAGTGCGAGAGCAGAGCTAATCAAATCCTGGTGCCCACCCAATTGAGATGGATCACAGTTAGGGGAGAACAGAATAATTCATGGACCCCCAAGCTCAAGTGACTGGCCAAGGTGAAAATCAGTAGACTTTTATTGCAACCATGATTATTTATTAATGCCGCCTTGGCCTTCATCAATTCAATAATTAAGACTATGCAGCACTATAGTTAGTTTTACATTTTACACTTCAAAATTTATAAAACTTCTGCGAACACTGTTATGCCTTCCAGACTTAATGTGTCATTGTGTTAGACACTATTTTTCAAAGTGAGAATGCTCTTATGGGGGGGAAATGCATTTAGTCTATAACTGTTGTAGTCAAGAGGTGAGAAAGATCTATAGCTGGAGCTCAAATGTAACAGCTTACATAAAGAAAAGAATCCCTGTGCATTTCTTCCAACCAGTATTTTATAACTGTCTTATAACTGTGTTCCTCTCAGAGTCTAAAGACATGCAAGTTAGGTTAGCTGTTGATTCTAAACTGACTGTAGGTGTGAATGTGAGCGTGAATGGTTGCCTGTCTCTCTGTGTTAGGTCTGTGATACAGCGGTGACCTATGCAGGGTGTACGCTTCCTCTCGCCCTATGACAGCAGAGACTGGCTCAAGGCCCCTCGTGACCCTAAATTGGATAAGTGGTAAAAAGAAAAAAGGATGGCTGGAGGGTGAAGCATCCATATAACCACCAATAATGACTTTAGGTAAGTTTGATGCCATTCTCTAATAAACCACACCTAAGAAGGAGCTTATAGCGTGCAGTTGATGGGTCCTTTCATAGACTAATTATTTGATTCAGTCAGTAATAAAAAAAACAAAAAAATAAAAATAAAACGTTGGATTTCCAGGCTGTGCAGAATCTTCCACTAGTCTGCTGCTTTTTTTGTTCAGCTTGCTCTTCAATATATTATGAAGAACTCTCAAATGCTTCTTGAACAGGGCTGCATGACATCTGAACTAAAATCCATTTATAGATTTTCTAACTTCAATGGTTACGACTGCTTTCTTGGTTTTAGTGTCCTTAACAGCCTACTCATTTATCGAGATGCTTAGGCCAAGGACGAATGAAAGTCGTAAGCTTCACTGTTCTTAAATTATGTAAACATTGTAAACCCCCCCCCCCCCCCCCCCCCCCCACACACACACACACACACACATTTACTTGATGATCTATTTTGGTCAATAAAAGATTTACTAAGTGCAAAAATCCTGACAGGTGCTTTGATTGTTTCTACTCAGATCATCTCATGCAAAGAGTTTGTATAGGTGTACGACTGCTGTTAATCATTATTTTGAAAGAAAAAAAGTTAAGTTATAAATGGGGAGATTCTCCATCAATTATTCAGTTGTTTGGTAAAATATTAGAAGGTTGTGATCAATGCTGGTTGTATTTTTACAGACCCTCAGGCAATGTCTTCCCATTACTCGCTTCCCAAAACTAATAGAGCAACACTTGAAAACTTGCAATGATATAAAACATAATAAAGCAGAATAAAGTCCTCTGATGTGAAAAATTTTACTTAAAGCCCAAATTCATTGTTTACTTTTGACAACAGCTGTTTGACACTTCATGTGAAGATAACACTTTGTAAAAGGTGAAATGCTGACTGTTGTTTCATCATATAAAGTTAAAAAAATATAAATACAGTTAAAGAACAAGAAATAAGAAAGGTTTCACTGTAATTTAAGGCTTTAATAATGGCCCACAGCTTCCCTTCTTTCACTTGTCTTCAGTTATGTTATTAAATTATTAAGCTAAAGGGTTCTTAGACTAATCTATCAAGCCTGCACTTGTGAATATTAACAAGTAGTTCACAAATGGATTTTAGGGCTAATGACTGAAAGGTCCATTAAATGAATGGAAACAATCAGCCACCCAGTACATTGCTGTGAATGTTAGTAAGTCATTTAGTAGCCAAAATAAACTATCAATTATTAATAAATTCTTGAATAACCCTCTTCTAGACTAAAAAATTCAGACCAGCTGACCATTTCAAGTTTTGAAAGAGGATTTTCCTCATTAAGTCATTATTGAACATTAAGCTTAACTTACACGTGGATATTTACTCGTGCAAAGCGGGCAAATCATGTTTTTAAGCTCACGACCCCTAAAAAGTATAACTCTAATACTGGAAGTTCTCTGACAGACACAACAAACCGAACCAAAATTAAAGTCCAGTTTGTGACTGAAGCAGCTCGATCTCCTCTGTTCTTTCATTAATGAGAGAGAGAACGGTGCAGCTGATTAGACTGATGAATCGATAACTGCACGGTAATGACAAAACTTATAAAGAAAAGCGATTCCAACAAGCAAAAGGATCCTTCCCAGGGGAGGGTCCGAAGTAATCACTGAACATAAAAGTCCAGAGCAAGGCGTGTGAGTGCGCAAGATTGCGTGCTTGTGCGCGTGGTGGGATGGCAGCATAAAAAAATGGAGACTGTGATTAAAAACTTTAAAGATTCCTCAAGTGCTCAAAAAGACAAACAAATAGCGCCAAGGAGCGACGGCAGTGGAGCTTAATATGCGCTAGTCGGCGCCTTAAGAATGAAATTTAATGCCTGCGTGTTGCATGTGAATTCAGGCAACGGTGCACTCAGAGGAAGACGGAGTGACTTAAACCTGGAAGGAAGCCCACCCTGCACAGGTTTGCTTAACGCGGTGTATCCACGAGCAACAATCATGTCCACAGAGAGTCTGAAATGGCGATAACGCACACAAATATGCTTCCACTGCTGCAAGCATCGCGCATACTTTTGTTGTGTGTATGTGTGTGTGTGTGTGAGGATGAGATGCGTCACAGCCTTACAGTAAATAATCTCACCCTAGCAGACGCCAGCAGCAGGGAGAGCCAGCGGGGCTTCCAGTGAGGAAAGTGTGATGCAAATACACGAGAGCGCAGTTACAGTTTTACGCCTAAATCTTTGCAACAGGAGACTGACAGCAGGGATGGAGACAGATCTTTTTAAATCACCTGCTCACGCATCATCCAGGTGCATTTGAGAAACGGCACAACTCTTGACATAAGTTGTCAGCTGCTTAAATCGAGCGCACAAGGACTCTTTTCAACCTGAAATCCTCCTCCTCTTTTCTCTGCTCCAATTAAGTGTCCACCTCGGGGGTTTGACTTATTGATCCGTTTTTCTTTAAATGCAGCTGATTTCAGTTCAATTGATCAAGCAACGGTTTCACTCACTCACTCAGTCCCTGTCCCTCCCCCACCACTCCCCCCCCTGTCGCTTTTTGCGTTGCCAATAGTGTCAGTGCTTGACAACGTTTTGTTGAAGCGCTTAAAAAAAGATAGAGGAGAGATAATTTTCAGTCGTGCGCGGTGGGAGGGGAGATTTGTGCAGTCAAACAGAAGAAGCAGTAGACGAAGAGGAGAAAAAAAGTAGGAAATCTCTGCAACCTCTGGAGTCTCATTCAGCACCGCTCGCTCCTGGACAGCGTCTGAGCGGCGGAGTTGATCGAGAAACAGGGGATTTGTTCAAACATCCAATCTGGGAGTAACACTGCATTTAAACGGGGCGCTTAATTTTCTTCACGACTTACAATCCACATTGGCATGTTCACTTCCCACACCTGTCATGCTCTTCTTTTGAATTGAATCTGTGCGGCAAGCAGCGTTTCAATAGCGAGGGAGTCCAGAACTGACTGGAGCTGGTGCCGCCAAACAAAGACGCTGGAAGAAAAAGAAAGAAACCTGGACGGCATCACAGCTCGCAGAAGTTCTTCTCCTCCACTTTGGGCTCACTTGTATCAGGAAGATTTAAAGGTAACCAGTATTCTTTTCTTTTACACTCTTATACTGGCGTCAGCGAGCTTTAGGAGTGGTATGACAGCCAAGCATCCCAGAGTTACGCAGCTGTGTTGTGGTTTCTGCCTGTGAGAGTATGCTGCACAAACAGTCTAACCTATTAAGCTACTTAATTGGCATCTTGGTGTGCTTTGGAAAAGAAAACACACCAACAATTAAGGCAGTCGTATCTTGTTTCATTGCCTTTTGACTAAACCCAATATCAAATAGTGACTTTACAAATCTCCTGGTGTGTATGCGTGCATTGCAAGATTTAGTCCTGTTTTGGGGAGGCCGTGGTCTTTGTCTGGTCACATACTCAACAGATGAATCACATTTGCTGAAAGGCTTTTGGAGGAAGAACGAAGCTGGTGGTAGTCGTGGAGCTGATGGGGGGGGGGGGGCTTGGCAGTACAATGAAGCCCTTCATCAGCTGTATCTATAGGAGCTCCCGCTGCAAACCCCTATCTCTTTTCCGCTCCATTTGGCTAGATCCTTGCAGAAACAAATCGGCGAAGTCTATAGGAGTAATCAGTGAACACACAAGGTAATCTTAAAGTAATGTATTCATTTAAGATAGATATGAAGATGCTGCTAATGACAAATATGCCAGCTTTTACATGGTTGTCTGGAAGAATAGGTGCCAATCCATCTTTGCATTTAATTATTTTCAAGTGAGACTTGACGCTCTGGTGGGTGATGGTGACGCCTCTCTGATAGGCTAATGCACCTCTGTTGGAGAATGCATTGATTAGAGCTCACGTTTCTGCTACTCGCAGGTTATACATGATGGTTGTTTCATTATGTCGAAACAAAGTATACATTGATTTCTTGAAGATTTTCTTCAATTTAAGTGATAAGAAGTGCAATTTCCCTCTAGATTGATAAAAAAATAAGAAGAAAATCTGCTTAAACACTGTTCTGATATGAAGGGTATTATTTTATCCTTTTATTTTGTTCCACACAGAGGTTTTAATGGATGTGCTCTGTTTCCACTTTCTTTTTAATTTTTATGACAGTCTGGCTTTTGCAGGTTTATTAGGTTCCACTCTAAATCTCTCCAGAGCCTAACCTCCTCATCTACTTCAAATGCCTCACTGGATTTCAATTAGTGAGAATGATTTAATTTGAGCTGATACTCTTCAAAACTCACACAAAATGTGAAAGGCATGTGGTAGCAAATGACAACAATAAAAATGACTTGGTATTTGCACACGGTTGGTCTTTAAAGACCAATTAGATGCTCCTTAAGCACTTCTTGAATCGGCTGGAAACACGCAGACATGTTCCACCGAGCCTATAAAATTGAAACTGAAGCATTTAATGTATTTTTATATATTTTTTAAAGGCATATGGGTCTTTGAAATACCCATCAGAACCGTTAACAGCAACAACTCTTTGCCTTTTTTTAAATTCAAATATTCATTGAGACAGAAATCTGACTCTCTGGATCTTTGCTGCACTAGTTCTCCATCTAGTCGACAGTTTGAGTAATATTTCACTGTCTACAGTGTATATTTCAATCAGTAGTCACAGTACATGTACAACAGTTATTATTATAAGAAGAAAAATTTGTTTTCTCAGCCTTCACAGTTCTTATTTATGTGCAACTGTGGAAAAATGAATTGTGGTATGAAGTCAGGTGGAATTTTAGATTTATTATAGTATAAACAAAAACAGAAATGGTGAATTTTTTGGAAAGATCAAGTCTTACCGACAAACGCACCAGAGTATTTGCCCAACAGGAGTTTTTAATGTGCTAATCTTAAATCCCAACAAGTCACACTAACATCCACAAGTGGGGACAAAGATTTTTGACCTCCCGTTTTTGTTTTCATGTGTTTTTGGCCTTAATCAGAACATAAAGTATTAAAGAGCCATCCTGGCTTTCTGAATGTTTGACCGGTATTATCGACTGTGCTGGGGTTACCATTTGGCTTTGGTACTTTTAAAGACAATAATATCAAATTGTCTTTATCATAACAAAGACAATAGGATTTAAATAAAGTGCACTTCTTCAAACACGTGTCATAATTTTCCCAAAGACCTGACCCCAGAATGTGCAAAGATGACCATTTACTGACCCTGAACTGAACCCTGTGAAGCTGTGCAGCACCCCTATTAAGATCTACTGATTAAAGGTTTACATTAGTTCAGAATTCACTGTTCAAGTTAGGGGTTACCAATCAGATGTGAAATTTTAATGCAACCTAAGAAGAAGTGCCGTGCCAGAGGCCAACCCCAGCGAAAGAACAATTCCTTCACACGTTTGGCAGTTTAAAAAAGCTTGCTTTCCAAATAAAAAAAGAAAAAAAAAAATCTAAAAACATCTATATTTTTTACACTTCACTTTCAGAGTATACATGTTTAATGGTGCGAGACAACATCCAGTATTTCCACTCATTAACACACAGAAACCCCTCTAATTTAGATCGAAATCCCAGAGAAGCTCGACTAAAAAGCTCACTGGTTAAATAAAACCTGTTAGTTTTAAACTTTACATCCAAATGGGCTTTCTTGTACTTTAAGTGTTTCAGACCTGATAATGTTGCCTTTATACCCAGAAAATCATCCAGGACATGTTTACTGTCATTTCCCTCATCTTATGTATTTAATTTTTCATGCTGCTAGGAGTTAGCATGACATTAGAGGAACAGGGCAGAGAAAATCATTTTCCTCACTGGCTTCTCTTCCTTTTCCTTTTCACACTGTGCTGAAAGCAAGCGCATACGTCAGCGCTGAAATTCACATCCAGCAGTGCATAGAGACCGACAGACAAGATGAGGCAGGCAGACAACGCTTCTCTCTGCCTGTTGGAAGACTTTTAGATATCCATTTCACTGTTGTTCCTTATCACTGCTTCTTGATCACGGAGTGTCTACATTCTGGATCACCTCCTCTGCTTTTCCTCCTGGCTGTCCATCTGTTCATCGGGGGGCCGTCTGTGTGGCCTCGCTGTGCTGACCACAGTCTGATGATCTCCAAAACAACAGCAGAGCCATTCCTCACACATTCCTATTTTCTAAACTGCTGCTTCTTCTTCTCTACGATCCTTTAACAAGCTTTCTGGTTTTCGAAAGTCTCATTTCTTCCACGTGTGTCTTGTCTGGTAAAAAATTGTTTTGTCGCAAGCTTTGCGTACTTTTCTTGATGATATTTTATAGTCCAGGTGCTCTTGTGTAAAACCACCATGCTATAAGTAAACTGTCTTTTCACAGAATGTGTGCGTAAGAGCTATAACCCGCCTACAGTTGGAACATCTTCATTAGAAGCCTGTTGACACTAATCAGGGATGACAGCCACTGACACTCTGGTTAATTTACAAGATTTACAACACAAACAATAAAGGAAATAATCTTTCCATTCCAGCAAGCGTGTTTTTCATAATGGAGACGTATTTGACAAGGCGTCGAATTAATCTTTGTTCTTATCAAATGTTGTAATGCCACTTGCTGGCCTCAGCAAAACTGGCTTCAAACTGCAGTTTAAACCGATGCTTAGATTTGTTCCCCTTGACAGGAGGAACTCATTCAAATAAGTCAAGAGCATAATGGATCCATATCACAACGCACTTGTTATGACTCAGACAACAGGGTTTCGATTTAGCCTTCAGAGTCATAAGATGAAGAATTACTCATGATCCAACTTAAACGCAGAGTCATCAAGGTCTTTTTAAAAAATATATCAGTTAAGTTGATTAAAGTTGCAAGAAAACATTCACAAACTCTTTGGACTGATCATGGATTCAGCACTAATTATTCTGAAAATGTGTTATGATCCTTATGTCACCATTATTGCTGAACAAAGCGTAAAAACACACAAACAGCGGTCCCTTTCATGTCTTTGTGGAACACTGAATAACAATTAATAGTATAATACATGTGTTTTAATAACACTGTTCTAATAAATTGATAAGTAATTCTCAACAATAATGGCTGTTTTTGTTTTTTATTTGAAAAATAACTGCTCACTTTGAATTTAATGAAAGCCACACAGTTAAAAACTGTTGGAACGGAGGTGTGTTTCCTCTGCATGGTATCACCTTCTTTTCCAAGACTCTGCGGAGACCAATTATTGTAGTTCTGAAACCAAAAATGTTTTTCTTTTGCTTAAAGTGGGATTTTTAACTTCTCAAAACTTTTGGACTCCTCTCTCATATTTTTCTTTCTCCCTCCCTTGTATTCCCTTTTAGCCTATATTTTACGCAACTTCTATGAAACTAGGGCTGCAAATGGTTTCGTCACACTCATGTTTTCCAAGTAGGACATGGTGCTGTTCCTTGGGCATCAGTTATGATGTATAATTGACAGATTTGTTGATTAGTGTTGGATTAAAGTGTAATTTCACGGGGGAAGATTTGGCTGAGTTTTTCACAGCATATTCCAAACACCTAAATCCAATTCACAGAAATAAAGGACAGACAAAGATTAGGACACGCTCTAAACTGAAAGTAAAAAGAAGCTACTTTTGGCTGCTCACTTATTCAAGAGGGGTCATCACAGCAGGTAGCTGTGCATGTTTGATTTGGCAGAGTTTTCTGCAGGATGCCCTTCCTGAGGTGTCTCCCCCTGGGATCGAACTGGGCATCTTTCACTTGTTAGGCAAACTGTAAGCGATAGCGTTAAATTAACCAAGCATCTAGAACATCTCATATTTAGCTGTTATGACTACAGATTTAGGTGGATGCTATAATTAATCAGGTTGTTGACACCAAAAAATAAATATGTCTATTTCCTCATTTTAGCCGCACACACACAATCTACAGTTAGCGGTTATAACATGCAACTGTTCCGATGTGTCGTCAGGACATCATTTGTCAGTGCTTTTCACAACATTTACAATTCACTGTTTAGGAAATGACCCGTCACTGTAAAGAAATAAATCTGTTTAAGTAACTGACACCAACTCACATGCACATGGAAATCATTCTGACTGAAGATTTGCAGTCTCGCGTTTACATGCACTGACACACATAATTGGGACAGTGTGATGCGCACAAATGATGTACAGATCCTGCATTTGTTTAACCTTAAAGGCTGTCTTGTCTCGTCTTCATCATTTTATTTGTGTAGCTGCTGTTATTATTCATCCATACATTTTCTTAGCTGTTCCAGTCAGAGTCATGGAAGGGCTGGAGTCAATCCCATGACTTGCTGATATGGTGCACGAAGCAGGGTACAGTGTAGAAATGTAACATGCCTCACACAGGCAGGATTTCACACATACATAATGAACCACTCCTTGGCAAATATAAGTAGCTCTACTTTGTGACAAATAAACAATGGAGCACTAATCACCTACTTCTTCTGAGTGTATCCTATCTCGTGGTTAGACACCTGCTCCCCCATGTTGGAGAGAGTTATGTTCATGGTGTTAATAATTATGTTCAGCAGCCCCAGTAAACTCGATGCAGCAGATGAGGTGCTTCTTCACTAGGTGCAGGTTCTGGCTAAAATGGTATTCCAGCTCACATCAGATCTTTAAAGCAGCAGACCTACTGTCACCAAATGCCATCCAAGATAGTTCATTTGGAATTCGTCTGACCGAGGGGTGAGAGACTCTTTGGAGTGCCACAACGACCAAGCTTGTTGGAGGGTAAATATGAGAAAGAAAGTGTCAGCTTCCTCAGACAGATAAAAAAAAAATTATATTCATACCTGGGTGGGCATTAATATAACTGGGTGGTACCCCCAGTTAAAATCTTGTTTGGCTATGTAAGCCTAGCTATAAAGGTTTGGCAAAAGTTTTGTGACTTATAAGACACCCTCAGTAAGGAAATATGGATGTTTGCATTGATATTTACAAAAGTCTCTTCTGTAATCTGCCCAACTACACAAGAGCTCATTCCTGTAGTTTGAATACCAAAACTTTGTCAGCTGGGTTTTTGGAGGTCGTGGAATGAGCACCAGCCATAAAAGTAGCAAAAGCTACACGTTTTAAAAGGAAAACATATTTATGTGTTTGTACCCTTAACGTGTGAGCGGAGCGGAAGATAAACAGGTATACTCGAGCTTCCAGGCAGTGACCAATTTGCATATTTATAGATCTGTGCATACTAAAAGAGGGAAAGGCGTGGAATTACATCTAAGCCATTTGAAAGCATCACGGGATAATTTTGATTGAAATAAAAAAAACCTTCTAAATATGTATTTCTGATGAACAGAGATGAGTTTTTAGGGATTTAATCAGTACCAGGAGAGGAGATTTAGGACCTTAGCCATCTGGGTAATAAAACGCTTGTTTTTAGCTTTGGTAAGATTACATAAAAACCTATGTCAAATGTCAGTGCAAAAAGAAAAACAAACATAATCTAGGGTGCTTAAGTTCAGCATTTTGTTGTACTGTCTATCCGACTTCCTCCTCTGCAGCCTTTGTGTCTTTAGAAAAATAACCCAGTATTATCTCCCTTGCCTTAGACACGAGCAACAGGAAACTATGTCACTAGAATCTAAACAAATGTTATTTTGCTGAGTGAGTGCTACTGTTGTTTTTCTTGGAAGGACAGCGTCAGTAATCAGTTTGTTGTTTGGTGTGAGTAACATTGACAAACCATGTTTTTATTCATGCTCTCCCAGCAGTCAGCATGAATTAAACAAACTTTTAATTGGTTACCTGTTTGGCTGCGTGCGGTGAAGCTGCGCTGTTTTTCAATTTTCAATTTTAGTTTCAATCACAGAGTTCATGGGAATTATTTCATCTTTTCTATTAGGAGCCTTAGTCAGCACTTAACCTGTTGTTTGGTATGATGTCTTCAGGTCATTTGGATCTTCTTGACTTTATTTGCTTAGAGCAGAAATATCAGCTTTAATGGTATTTTGGTTAGGAGTTTTTGTAACACTGGACATGCCGCTTCCTTTTCCACATTCCCTATTTAATTGTATTAGTTCTAACATGCAAGCATAATAGAGGTAAGAGGCTAGTTCACATTCTGTAAAACTTTGACATGGGGTCCAGAGGTTGTGATGCTGCTTGGAGGGTGATTATAACAAGGCTTTTTTCCTTATATGGTTTCATAATCTTTGTTGCATTCAAGACATTAACCGTCTGCTGTGCCCTGTTTTTATGCTCTTAAAAAGGCACACAAGGCTTGTGTTTAATAAGGAGGGCTGCTTCTGCATTTTCATTGATATTCACAATGCGTGAGTTGAGGAATTTTCCCGCTTTCTTTGTCAGTCTGTTGAAGCCTGCCCACTACTCATGAATATGTATGAGCATATTTTAGACTAAAGACTTTTAGTCTACGAACTCCCCCATGAGCCTTAAAAACTAAATTCTTTTGCACCGTCAAACTGATCTTAAACCAAACAATAAAATTAATAAAATCCAAACATAAATGTATTCAGTATAAATGTTCTAGATACAATAAGTCTACAGCAGATGATTGAAGAAATGAGTGGGAAAAATGATCCCCACCCTTTCCATAATACATGACTTCGGGGCCAGTTCCTTTTAGCTGCAACAGACCACTACAGATTAGTCCTTGTTCTGCACACCAGCGCCAGCTAGAAATCTCTTGCCAGCAGCAGTGGGAAGGCTCAGATGAGTTCCTAAATCCTGCAGTCAACAGCCACCCATCTCTATGTGAACTATTCCTGGCCTTGATTACAATTTGTGTGCCACAGTGACTGGCTCCAAAGAAAGAACCACAAGGAGATATTCAATTATGTGCGTAGCGGGGTGGGATGGATGAGCCTTTTGCAGCGACTGAGAACATTCTAAATTCATTTAATGTCAAAAAAGATTTTTAAAAATAGTTCTGATTTTGGCCACTTTTCATGACGTGACAACTTGTTAAGTCATAGCGAATCTCGCAAAAAGATTGCAAAGCAAGCACTAATCCCTTTTGCTCCTGTTCTGTTCTACAGTGAATGCTTATAGATCCACCATTCAGATCAAATTTTCTAATTAGCCTGAAAATGCCTCATAGGAAGGCAGACGTAAAAAGCGCTCATCCTATACCCTACGCTCCTTCAAAGACCAACATAGGTATAATGATAGCAGACAGTGGAAATGATTTATTTGCAATCCCCCGCTCTGCTTGTTTTGCCTAAGTCAAATCTCCACAATCTAATATAAACGAAGCAAGACAGGAAGCTTAGGATAAGTATGAGGCAGCACAGTAGTATTGCTTCTGAGCAAAATGCATTAACATATTGACTTTGCAGAAGTGCATGCAAGCTACCTCGGGTCACAGTTGATTGGCTGGTGCAAATGAGCTCAAGTAAAACATGCAAGCAATCAAAAAAACAAACATGTTGGATGATGTTTTATTCAACGTCTCCCGCACTCTTTGTCAACAGTTCAGCGCAGCAATCATAATTCACTCTTCAACAACATCCACAGAGCTGTGTTTAACAACATTAAACTGTAAAGGGAGGCTGCCATTAGAGGCTTTAGCTGTTTCACTTGTTGTGTTTTGCTTCATAATGGGTCTGTAGGGCTACTATGTGCGCTGCAGGTCCACTTAATGGTGTGTTGATCTTTTAGAAGCCATTAGTCAGAGAATCCTTGTCATTGCCCCTGCCCTTCCTGAATATGACACTTCAGTTCACTGGTAATGAGATGTCTGTATCTACACCAAGTCCTGATTACTAAAGCAGAGGCAGCATAAGGGATACCATGTCAACTAGTCCCAGCTTTCATGTATAGAATTTATGTGTCGGGTAAATTAATTTTTAAAACACACACAAAGAACTGGACCTCCTGATTTTATCTCCTGAAAATAAGAAAAAGAAGAAAGGAATAAGTAAGTAATTTCATTCATGTCTTCTACAGACAATGGTTGGAGATTCAGGCCAGGAGTGTATTCCCTTGCGGACAGCTTCAACATCAGGTAGGCCCAGTTGTTCCTTTTGCTCTACTTCCTAGTCCATTTGGAGGAAGCATGTGCAGCTGGTGCCTTTGTTAACTAGCTGCCCTAACAAGTGCGGTCATGACAATGGTGTGCTTGAGTGTGCTCCATTCAGTAACTCCATCATGCTACTGGGAGACTTCAACGCTCATGTGATCAATGGCATTGAGGCTGGATGGGGTGTGATTGGAAGGAATGGGCTGCCTGATCTGAACCTGAGTGCTGTATTGTTATTGGACTTCTCTACAAACCACAATTCGTCCATAACAAACACCATGTTCAAACGTAAGCATAAGTGCATGTGACACCAAGACACCCGACGTTGCGGATCAATGATCGATTTTACAATTGTATCATCAGATCTGTGGCCATATGTTCTGGACTTCTGGGTAAGAGAGGAGCTGAACTGTCAACTGATCACCACCTGGTGGTGAGTTGGATCAGGTGATGGGGGAGGAGGCTGGAAAGACCTGGCACACCTAAACCTGTAATGAAGGAGTTCTGGGAATGTCTGGCGGAGGCCCTGGTTTGTTTGTCCTTTAAGTATCTTGGGTCTCGTTCATGAGGTTAGGAGAGCAAGAAATTAACAGATGGATTGAAGTTGCGGCTGCAGTGATGTGGACGATATACCGGTTGGTCATGGCGAAGAGTGAGCTGAGCACAAAAGCAAAACTGTCAATTTAGCAGTCAATCTAGGTCCCTACCCTCACCTATGGTCACGAGCTCTGGGTAGTGACCGAAAGAGCAAGATCGCAGATACAAGCGACAGAAATGAGCTTTCTCCAAAGGGTGGCTGGCCTCTCCCTTAGAGATATGGTGAGGAGTTCAGTCATTCAACAGGGGCTTGGAGTAGAGCTGCTCTCTATGTCGAAAGCACCCAGTTGAGTTGGTTCGAGCATATAATTAAGATGCCTAATTGCCTAACATCACATGTAAATATAAAGGAAATATGACGTATTTACTTATACTGTAATAACAGTGCTTAAATGTTTTAAAAAGATGCCCACCTACTGTTTATTTTAGGAAATCCCTTGCATACTACAAGAAGGTCTACAGATTTGTACACAGGTGTGTGTTGCATTTTCAATGGGCTGTTTCATGATTCAAGATACCTGAAATCCATCTGACTTACACACTGTGTCCTGTCTTTGTTTACAGCACAACTTTAATGGGGGCACTGTAGACTCTCCTCAGTCAATACAAACACTATTCCAGACCCCAGCTGCTTCACAACTCAGCAGCATGAAGCTGAACAATGCACACACACAGCTGTGTATCTGTTACCTCTTAAGACATTGCACTGATGTATGATGGAGACTTAGTCTAACTTTAACCCTAACTACAGATAACTTAACTTAACCTTAGCCTAATATGACCCCAGAGGGCATGGCTTCACATTAAAGTTTAATTATCTACACTACTTGCTTTCTTGTTCCTATTATCTGACTGTGCAAACAGATTTAGGTCCCCATAATGTGAGCAATACCCGAAACACACACACACACACACACACACACACACACACACACACACACACACACACACACACACACACACACACACACACACATTCAGTGGTACTGTTAGAATGCCTTGGGCTTTTCTTTTCTGGATGTCTTACCCATGTAGAGAAATATCGGTATGTGGCATGCAGTGCATTTGATATATTTGGGTGTTCCGCTAGATTAAGTACTACTGGTTCCACCAACATACTCGATTGTAAGAATAAAAATATACATTGCCTTTCTGAAAAAACAAACAAGCATAAAAAGGCACATAAAAGGCAAATTCTGTACAAGTTGCTCTAGTTTTGTTTTGGAGGACATACAGTACTCTGCAAAAGTCTTGAGCCACCTTCATTTCTTTATAATACTTCTTCTTTTTTATTCCTTTATAATTTGCTTCTAAGGACACAGACTTGTAATTTTTAAAGCGGTCTTGAGCATTAGTTTTGAAGGTCTTTCAAAGTATTTCTTTCAACATTGGTTGCTTTGTCCATAATTTTCAGTCCAGTCTTTGTACCTGACCATTTTCAGAAGAATGTTTCTTTTTATCTGTTGAACCACTGATGCTGATCTTTCATTAAAGCATAAAAAATTCACCCATCTCAGGGATGTTATCAGTGTTGTGTCTACACATAACAGACAACTTGGCAACGTACCCATTTAAATAGTATCTTTAGACACTTTATTCTTAGCAGCGTTTAGGAAAAAACATATAATTTGCTCTCATTTCTTTCATTGGATCTATGAAAAATGCCAAACATAACACAGTTTGACAGGCATAAAATAGGATTTTTGCACCAACAAGATGATTCCTAAAGAGCTGTTAGCCAAAACCTTGGCATATCTTGGAATGGCATGCCATTAAAAATTTTAGAGAAACCAAAAAAGTAGGTGACAAAAGCAAGTGTCAGGCCTAACAAAGCAAAGACCTGACACAGGACCTGGGAGATGCATCTGACCCTTCAGTTGATCCAGCTATTGTTCGCTGATTCCTGATCGGAAATGGTTTGAGTGGATGGGTGGTTGAGGTATGCCAAATTACACAACAACAAAGTGGCTACAGGTCTTACTGAATTTTAAGTGTTTGGTTCAAATTGACCTCAATATGTATGAAGGAAGGCACAAGAGAGGAGCAACAATGAGTATCTACAGTCGTCTGTATAACATGCTGCCAGTAGAGTAAAAGCATGCTTAGATAGAATTTATATAGAATCTTTTCTTCACAAAGCATCAAGAACTATTTCGAAAAGAAATTACTTCTTAAAGAAATTGAAACAAGAAATTGTTTTTGTAGTTTCATGGCTTTTTGGTTAAAAAAAACCAAACAGACATGAAACCAGTCTTCTCTTTGAATTAAAATGTTCACTTTCTAAAACCCATGTATAAGAAGGTAGGGAAGTCATTATAACATATTTGATATAATCTGAACCAATAATGCACAAAGATCAGGTCTCATAATTGTCAGTTAGGCTTTTACTTGCATATCAATAGTAACCAAGTTCATGTACAGTACAGAAAAGAACTGCTTTTAGCCAAAGTGACATGACTTCTGTTCCTATATGAATCCGTTTTGTGCTGTTTTCACTTGCAGATCTTCAGCTGCCTTTTCCTTGGTATCTCCATTTGAGTCCACAGTCACTTCTTCCTACCTGAACTGAATTAGATATTTAAATGAATGGCTGTATTGGTATTTTGTATATATCTGCATACTAAGAACAACAGTAGAGAACAATGCATTATATTGGAAATTTGAACACTAGGAACAAGTCTGGCTATTTTTTCCCCCCAATTTAAATAATATGCAAAATAGTGCTGACTCTAAGGAACTTTAATTGTGTGAACCAAAGGCCATCTTCCAGGTGTACTGTGTAGGCACTCTTAACTTCCAGTCTTCCATCAAAGCGTCGCACTAAACCCACCTGTACAGACTTGATTCAGACCTTTCTAATGAAATGATCCATCTCTGTCATCAGACTGCTCGTTTCACAATCTATTACACCTTATACATTCATTGCTCTGGTATACATTATATGCCACTGACTTCTGCTGTCCTGCTGCATTGTTTTAATTATGAGGAGGAAGGGGGTTACTGCTGAAACTTCACCAGAAAGTCATTTCATTATTTTCCATTTTATGGATTTTTTTCCATGGAGTTCAGCATGTTTTCCTGGGTAATTTCACCACCTTGTTTGGTGGCCTTCTCTCTGTAGCAGCAATGATAACTAAAGATCAGTGGCTAATGTTTAATGCATATGCATTGGTGAGTTTAGTTTTCTCTGATGTTAATGTGTTTGCAGGGTTTAGCATCCACCAGTCCAATGCACAACACATTTCCTCTAAAGCTGCACCCTTCATAAATGACCACAGGGTTGAATTCTGGAATAATCTCCACCGACAGATTGGTGGTGCTGCATGTAATGGAATAGCTTAGATGTTTATTGGAATTTAGACCAGTGTATTTGCCTACAAGGTACAAAATAAATTGCAACTTTAGAGCTACTTGGGCCATCCAATGTGACAACATGGAGAACCAAAAATATTAGTTTGCAAACCTCAACATGGGAGTTAATGAGTAATACATTTTAGTAACCGTAAATCTCCTTATTAGTACTAACTTTTCTCCAAAGCATATACAAAACTACATGTATGTATAACTTTTGGGTTACTTGAGTATCTCTTCTTAATTCCAATCCATGGTAGTCTGCACTTGATACCTTTATAGATTTCTTTTCAGATCAAAAAGTTTTATATGAAAAAACATAAGTAGGACAACTGGGCATGTATCTATAAATTTTGGTTTCTGGTCTTACTGCCTTGTAACACCTTAGAAGGGTCCCTTGTGATATTTTGGATGTCCAGGTTTTCAGGGCACTTCAACCAAAAAGACATTTCCTCTTAATCTTCTCAGATTCCACATTTTGATGTTTAAGGTGTAAATGGGTATGTTTTACTTCTGTCTTACTCTTAATTTTCTTGCAGTACACTTCAGAGTAATCCTGTGACAGCTTTTAATCCACAGGTTAAGAGCCTGAAGAAATCACATGTGTTTCATCAGTTTTCTCTGAGGCTGATAGCGTTGACATTGTCAGACCAATCCGATAATGATTTTTACAGGACTTTTTGCAAGAATTGACATCAACGGATCCAAATTTTTGAGGACTTTGAGCACACCATCAGATTTGTTTAGAAAATAGATTCTGCCAACACAAATACAGCTGTCTGTGGAAACAGACTTAGATGGTTATTTTAGACAAACTTATATTTTCATTAGATATTTTTAAATAAGAACGTTTGATCTTATGGCATCACAGCACTGATAATGGAACAGCGACAAGGTGATAGGCTCAGCACAATGTCTAAACATCCAGATGTCTGGATACAATTCAATGGAACGACCAAAAAATTTGCAAAGCTGAGTACAAATCACAAACAAACTGCAACATTACTAACGACTACCAGATTAGTCATCTAGTATAATTTGTTTGTTGCCTAACTGTTTAAGAAATTTACAGCGAAGATACTTGTTAGACAAATATTTATCTAAAAACCTGCTGTACTTAATTATTAATTGCAATACTGGTTAACAAACTCATTAAACCAGAGTCTCTGCGACAGAGAGCTGCCCGTTCCCCCGAGCCTCGAGTGGGATGCACAGGATCATTAGAGGCTAATGTAAGTCTGGTTGAGGTCAGCTGCTGCAGTAATGGAAATATACAACCTTAAAGCACAACATGCCAAGCTTTAGATAACTTGTGTAGGATTTTATCTGTATTTGTGCTGTTATATGTTTTTATATCTACCACCTACACAAGAATGTACAGTCCATAGGAAATGTTATTAGATGACTGATCTCAGTATTTTCTCATCTTATTTAAAAAAAAACCCAAAACAGTTCTGAAAGGTTTTGCAGGACACCAGGAAAATTAATCGACACCTATTTAAAAATAAGAATAATCATTTATTCAAAGTCGAAGAAGAATATGCTACCCACTTCCTCATTCTACCCTCAAAAAAGATGTGCTAGATATTTTAATGTGAGGCTAATGTGGCGTCAGTCATGATGATAATTGTAACTTTTCACCTCTACAATTCTCTCAACTACTGAGCCACACTAAACTGATCTGCTCCATGAACATCTACAACTCTCTGATTACATTTACAATCTCTTATGACAGCCCTCGTAATTGTAAAGAGATCAAGCAAACTCTTAGCCAAGCTATGTTGTTGCTTAAATGATGAAGCCCTGTGAAATCCCTTTATGAATTATTTTTCCTACACTTACACCCCCCAACCCCACCCCCACCCCCATCCTTCTCTCTTTGGTTGTCGCATAGAACATGTCTAATCTACTTAAAACAAGTTGAAAGACTGGTAATATAAATGAGACTGCTTGGCCATCTGAGGATCTGTCTTCATTAGAAGTGGATCTGGACAGAGTTTCTATTAGCTCACTATCAAGATGGGGAGACTGTGAGGAGGAAATTACGCATGTCACAAGACAAAGTGCGGGCGGCCCAGAGCTTAGCCCAATGGAGGATGAAAAGCCTTAATCAACGACAAGGACTACCGGTGACAGGGCACCATGATCTCCCCATGCGTCACAATGTAGAAGATTATATCCAGCCTCTGACAGATTGACACTTCCTCTGTGAGTTCCTGGCTGAAAACAGAGAAGGATGGTACTGTTTCTCTCTTCTCTGCTCCTTTTCCTTCCTTTGTTCTTTACAATCAAAGGTCTTCCCCAGATTTGGGTCATTATATTTTTTTTTACCTCATCTGCAACGGTAACAACACTTAATATTCTTTTAAAGATAACAGCACTAGAGCGCACCCCAGGAGGACCATGTGCGTATCTTGCCAACACTGACAGTAAATTACAGTTATAATGGAACTGAAAAGTTCAAAATATCAGGATGTTGTCATGTGGAATATTCAATTTAAAGGTCATGAGCCCTCTGAAAGAAAATTCTTGTTGTTATGTTTTTCTTATCTGTTTCTTGTTTCTCTTTCTTGTCCTTGTCACATTAATCTTATGAATCAGCCAGTCAGCACCGCTCTTAAAAACGTTCTTCTGTTCATTTCAGGCATCCGTGTAGAGTATTTGAATTAGTCATATGCCATTATCACAGCTGCACTATAAAGTATTTTTTTTAAAACTCATCTGCAGCTAAAAATGGTTCTCTGGGGGAAAGCAATGGCTTTTCAAAAAGAAAGAAGGGCTCATTACTTTCGCCTGACCTTATTAAATTACACACAAGATACATTTTTGAGCTACGCTTCTGCAGACAGGATGCTGAATTGAAGACGAATACACAGGTATGACATCATTAAAAGAAAAACCTGCCTGTTGACCACAACTGGCTGCTTCATCCATTGCCAAGGTTACTGGCCACAAGTTCCTTTGTCATTCCTCTTCGTCATGGGGCACTGTCTGATAATTATCTTGATTTAATAGCTCTGGTCCTCTGAGGCAACTGTCCTAATTAACAAACAAGGAGCCAATATTTTGATCTTGCCACCAAATCAAAAGGGTGCTAATTGTACATATCATAGCCTAAAGCTTAGACTGTTGTCTGAATGCTGTAACTGCACCAGCGGTTAAACCTCGTTGTTGTATTTTGTGCATTTTTTTCATCTATATGGTACTCGAGAGATTTAATATATCCGATTGCTCTTTTATTGAACTCAATATTTAAGCAAACTGCAAAAAGGTACAACTAACAGCACAAAAAAGTGTGTAACTTCAGCAGAGGATTTCTCTAAAGTCTGCAGGCTGCATGAATCAGGAATCAGCAGTTATATCCACAGGCTGACAAGCTAACAAGTACTGAATCTATCACCTAACTTTGGTACAGTAACAAAACTGATAAACCCTTATGCCTCAGAGCGTCAGAGAGTCTGTTCTGCATTTCTGGCTTAAAGGGGATGGGAAAACATGATTCAGTTATTCACTACCTGCAATATTTAAGCAAGCAAAAATCTGGCACGCAGTACATGAGTGTGCCTGCAAAGAATGTGCATGCTTACTTACATGGCTGGCAGCTAGTTTAGTAACATAAAAGCAGAGCAAAAGCAAAAGCTTTTGTATTGCATGCATACAGCTATTTCCCAGAGTTTTGCTTAATTTAGTTTATTTACACTCCCAGATTTCTGCAGGTACAAACTTGTAGTCTTCTGCCACAGCTAAATTCGACTGTGTATAAAAAAATGGACCAAGCCACCATCATGTCACCCGGTGGTTTGTGCACTCTTTAAACCAAAACTATGTTTTCTGCTTGGCTGTAAATGCAGTATACCTGCAGCATAGCTGGACCTTTTAACAAAGGTATGTAAGCCACTTGGGGTTGGCTTTTTGAAGAAATTCAAGGAACTGTAGGTTTTGATATTTCCACACTGGTTTAGTTTTCTAACTCTGCAAGTTGCTGCTTGGCTCAACTGACACTGACTCGTGTTACTCAGACTTTTAAGGGATTATCACTGGATGCACAAAAGTTGTTTTTATACCCGTATGCAGTCAAATGTGATTTTGTCAAATTAGTTATGCTTTAACTTTACATTTTTTCAGGGAAAGAAGAGATTAATTAGCAGTTAGTAGAAACAATGACAGAGGGGACCGACTCAAGCACTGTATTCATATCACTCTTGGGGACTGGCTTCATGTAGAGTGTAGTCTTTAAATTTCACAACAGCTTTTAGTAGTGAAAATGTCATTAGTCATCTCTAAAGTAAGCACTGATCTTGCAGCAGTGCAATGTTTTGGTAAGTCTCTGCTTCAAAAATATTACTGTTAAAATTTCAGTTTAAGTTAACCTAAAAAATTCCAAATTAGATTTACAAAGATCAAAATATTCCAAAGAAAGAAGGGCAGGAAGAAGAAGAAAAAGAAAAAGAGGAGGACTGAAAGGATGAACTTGATGCAGTGGGTTGAAGTGAGGACATTAGCTGCAATAGTACTATCACTGAGCTGCCTATGAGGCAGAGAAAACTGAACAAAAGGAAGAATATTAGGCTAAAGTGGGCATTTAATTATTTAGGCCATTAGTATAACTAACTGTCTGTACCTTCAATAGCTATCAACAATGTGATATAGATGAGAATGTAGTTAAAAGACACATTTTAACTGACTTTAAAAAGGATCAAGACAAAAAGGAAAACAACAACATCAAAGCATTAATCAAAAAAATAATAATAATGTCACAACTACAAAATCAAATATGAATCTAATGATACACAAAATCACAGAATCTTCTCATTTCTAAACATTATATCACATGTCTGACATATCAAAGGCCATTTTCACTGCAGCATATTTGCCTCTCTCCTATTGCTGCATTTTTTACTTTTTGCCAGTGGTTATGTAATGAGGCTTGTCACCAGAGGTTTGGCCAACACAAGAGACCCTGCTCTCTTCCTCTGAGTAAGTGCCAAGAAAGAAAACCTGGGGTTACAAGGAAGAGGCATAGAATGAAAATCACTTACACGAGATTTAATGACCAGGATCGCAAACAACGGTCTGACAAAAGCAAGAGATGCTGCAGATGCAGCTCTTTTGTACAAAGAGCCAGAGTATACTGCAACACAGGTCAAAGAGGTACTTAAGGGATAATAAGGTGTGATGGTCTCTTCTGTGTCTTTACTCATCTTTACAATAAAGAACTTGCTAAAATAACCAAGTTGGACAATATTCCCTGTAGGCGGTCAAGGCTGTTGTTTTTGGGGAAAGAGATCAGTATGGCGCAGTGACGCTTGTCATCTTGAATGGTTGGCCAGGAGTAGTGAGAGTGCACCGTGAGCCCATGGTAGTCTGTCACCTCTCTCCACCCAGCCACCTACAGTGAGTAAAAATGGCAAGACAGCTAAACCCTCAACCAGAACCACTCTTGAGGGTATAATGTCATGCTCACTTGTAGGCAGATGTCGAATTTTTTAAAAAAATTATAAAAAAAAAAATGCTGCTTCCTCTTCCTCACACAGTCTTCATACCAGCCAGAGTTGCAAATTAACACTGAGAGATCTGACACTAATGAAGCGATTATGCCTATCCAAGGGACGGATTGTGCCGTTATCATGTAATAACAGAGCTTCTCTGTGGACTGATTCTTTGTGCTCTTTATTGTTTTACACTCTAATTAAATTAGTGGAGTGATTTCCTGAATGCGCACAGTGTGAGTCTCGCATTATTTGTATTTGGAGGATCCAGCGTCTTCAACTTACTTGAAGTCTTTAAGGATAAGCACCAGCTCTTCACTTCAGGCATAGGATCTGAGCCATGAGGGAGCATCAGGATATATCTTTTGCTTTGAAGCTCTGAAGGGCTGTGCAGAGTTCACCAAACTGCCAGTTTAATGGATTGAGTCTAGCTTTTCAGAGGTGCCACGGAGACAGAGCTATTTGCTACACTGGTTAAAAGTCGAAAGACATTGCCTGTCTTGCTCTCTCTCTACTCTGCCATAATCTGTTTGCTCCATTTATAGTAGGCAGATACATTCATTTATTCACTGTGGAACTGTGAAACAAGCAAGTAAAAAAGGAGTTTGAAAATACTGTATGTGTCACTCCTACATTTGTTAGCCCCAATCACAGTAAAGCCAGCATTGCATATAGTCGCTTATTGTTCCAAAATGTTATTTTTATTTGATGTTAGATTTAAGGATTTTTGTCTTTTCAAAGGCATTTCCATTTTAATACAATAAGAAGTTTCAGCAAGGGATATTTACTGTGTGAAAGCACTATCGTTTCTCCTAACTAAAGGGCTTGTATTAAAGCATATTGCATTAGAAGTGTTTGAGAGATTAACATTTAATTATGCTGCATCTGGTCGCCAGCAGAATAGGGAGGGTGAAATAACGTCAGATGAGAAATGTTTTGACTTTTAAACTAAATAAATCCTCTACCCTGACTTACAGATGAGTCCAATTAAAGTGGCGGCAGACAACTTTTCAACATTTTTAGTCGTTACTTGTTCATTTGAAGAGCTCTGGTGTCTGCAGCAAATGCACTTCAGTTGTGCCATAGATCATAAGTATTTATGTTCCTGGGATATCTCATATCTGGTGATACAACTGCACAGTGTGAGGATCCAGTGAAAATCATTAGTGAAAGTAAAAAAGAAAGTGTTTCCATCTTAAGGTGAGTGGTTGAAACAGCTGTTTCAGTTTGTGGTGCTGAAAACATTCCTCAGAGATTTTAGTCCATATTGACACAATACCATCACACAGTGCCTGCAGATTTGTTGCCTGTACATCCATGTAGTGAATCTCCTGCTTCACCACATCCCAAAGGCACTCTATTGGATTCAGATCTGATGACTGTGGAGGATATTTGAGTAAAGGAGGCTGAAGTACCCAGGGAGAACCTGCATAGACAGGGGGAGAACATGCAAACTCCCCACAGAAGGGGCCCAGTCAGCCTTTAAATCTGAATTCAGCACCTTCTTGCTGTGAGACAACAGTGCTAACCAACGCACAACTGTGCAGGTGGAATATATTTTGATCAAAGTATGTTTTCCTGTTGAGTTGACTGCTCATTTCCACCAACACTTTTGATTCATCTCTTAATTAACAGACATTGATAAAGACAGTGATTGTGCAGCAATAATATGAAGGCTTGGGAGATGACACCCTGCAAGTTTGGAGTAATTACTGTATTGACATAATCTGACTTTAATTCAGGTTTAAGAGGCATCCTGTTCACTAGAACCATGCATTAGGATGAACTATACGGGCAGCAACTTATACCCTAGTTTCCAACAGATTGTTGAAGATCAAAAATATCACTCCATCCACACTGAAACAATTGATTTAACTCTAATAAATTGTGTCTAAAGGACAGCTTTACATCTACAGATCTAATAAAAACTAACACTGTGGCATGGTTGCATCAGCTGATCAGGAAAATGAAGGGTTAAATATGAATACGCTTAATAACTTGAAAGGAGTCATAACATTTAGTTTAAAAAGTTGCAGAAACGGCAGGACAGCCTATAACCTGTCCGCCAAACAATGCAGAATTTAAACAGCACCTGTTTGTTACACTGTGAACAAAAACTGAACAAAAATTGCTATATACTATAAACACGAGTTACTCAAAGTTGGTTCCAACCAAATGGCAGCGATTTAGAAACTGCTTTGCAATCACTGAATGTGAATGCATGTATGAAGCGAAACATCTGGATCATTTAACAGTAGGAACAAAAAGCTACTCCACAGGGTTTAGAGTTACAAGAAGAAAAATGATTTGAAACCATAATATGCAGAAAGTTAAAAACAGCGTTGGATCTATGATGGTTTGGGCAGCCATTTAGTCAGACTGGCTGTTTAGCTTAGTGACAGAGTACAAGCCAAAGATGATTAGGCATTTTTACAACAGCAAGCAGAAGTAGTCCTAGACACATTCTTTGCTGATTATGTCCATGTCGCCTAAGAAAATGTCACCATTCACACTGCAAAGCAAATTCTGCTGTACCTTCACAAACACCAAGATGAAGTGAAACGGCTCCTGTGAACTCCACAACCGCATGAAACCTTTATGAGATGTTCTTGAGTACAGAGTGTAAAGCACAGACCCACCTACTTCATTCTGCAAACAGCTGGAAGCTTTCTTTCTCTAAGGAAGGTCAAACATCTCACTACACATGGCACACACACTTCTGCAGAAGTTGGCATTCAGAGGACTGAAGTAAAATGTCAGTTTAGTTCCTTACCAGGTAATCGATATATTTTAGTTGGAGAGCGGTGATGCAAATTTTAAACTCTACAAAATAAATAATTAATTAAGAAAAGTCATAGCATAGACACAGCAGCATAATAATGCAGAGCCCCTTATTAGACATGCACTAATTGCATAAATGTACTGGCAAACAAATCTGATTAACATAAAAGAGACTGGAGCAAAATGTAGATAAATTAAGGTCCTGCGTTGTTTGCATGACTAGGTTAACAAATGTCTCGGTAACACCTTATGATAATGATCACTAATAATCATTAATGATCATTATCATTTATAAATACTAAACTGAACACACAAAATCGATCTTAAAAACCTATAAGTGGCTACTATAATAAAACAAAAAATATATATTTTATGACCGTCAACCTGTTATATTTGTTATTTTTGGTTTTTGGAACAACTTTTATGCTTGAATGATTCAAAAAATGCTTGAATACAAACACAAAAGCTTCATATGGAAATGGTAAGGTACAAGGACTGGACTACAAATGAGTGAAAAAGGAGCCGAATAAAAAACTTCAGATAGTCTGAAAAAGTGCTCGAGACCACTTTAAAATAAATAGAAATTTTGGCTCTTTGGAAGCATAGTATAAAGATATAACATAAAATAAAATAAAAAGGTTCAAGACTTTGGCATAGTACTGCATATTTACATTTTTATTCGTGTGAACTGCATTAAAAAGTGAATATGTAAAAAAACAAATTGGAATTCATCACTTGTCAGTCCTTAGGGCACTATAAACACAGGCAGCAGTATTCTATAGGAAGTGAGGTAACTGATGCAAAAACATATAAAAGCTGCTATAAGAGGTGGGCGTGTGTGCCTTATTCCCACAATGGTAATTTTTCAACTTGTAAATCCATCAGTTATACAACCTGTGTGAGGCCTTGTAAGAATATCCTACTCTTTACTCCCCACTGTTCTGTACAATTGCCTGCCAGATGTCAAACACCGTGTGAGCACGTCGTTCCTTTAATATATACTCGAGAACCCCTATAAGCAGTTAGTACACTTCTTTAGAATTGCTTGTTGGATGATTGAATACCGTCGGAATCACCTTCTCTCAAAACTTTAGGACTGCGGCACAATAATTCCTTTACTCTTAGTTACAATCACTCCCACCAGTTCACACCAACGTACTGCCTATGCAAGGGGGAAGACAGGGAACAGAGTTTGAGCTGTTTTTGTCAATTTCCGTCAATGAGTCAAAAACTCAGTTCAACATTATGAATATCCTCCCAGAGAACTATTTGAAATGGCTGGTGTTATGTTTAAATTATGTTATATATTTATAAAAAACTATAAAAACCTTTGATTATAGATCAACAACCCTTACTTAAAGAGATGTGTAATGTACATTTTTCCATGTCTGAATAAGGCCTACTTTATTACTTTATCTACTTCAGAAGAAGGGGGAGAACATGCAGACACCTCACAGAAAAGACGAGTGATCTTAACTCATGTATTGCTGTGAGACAGTCCAAACCACTGCGCCACCGTTCCCCTCATTCAAACAATCATCAGTAGATCTTTTTCAATGGGACAACCAGTTTCATTCAGACATACTTTTGGCGATTTAACTGAATTATTTTCATAGCTTTGAAAGCTCTCATCCTATATAAATAGCCCTGCCAAATTTCAGCTAATTTGGAAATTTGCACTTTTCAGCAAACACTAGCGGGTCATAGAACTCTATTACTGTGTGTTTTTTAAGGAGATGAACCAGGATGAATAAGTCATAGTTCAAATTCCATCAATATGCACAAACTAACGCTCATGCAGAGGGCAGAAGAACTTCTAGATGGGTCCTTAAGTTTATGTGTCAAAGACATAAAAAATGTTTGGAAAGTGTGTTTTTGTTTCAGTAAGGATGATCAGCGTGACCAACCGGATTGAAAAAGACTACATTTTGCTGAAAGCCTTATAGTGAAAATCAAAAAGTGATAATCATGGGCCTAACAGCTTTAATTAGCTGTCAGTATGGGGTCTGAGGTTGTGAATCCTCCTCCCACTCTTTAGACACAACTCACTCTCTTCCCTAGTTTCTGCCTCTCCTCTTTCTCAGTTTTAATGCAGGCTGTCTTTACTATAATCTCTTTCTGCCTCCCCAGTTTCAGCCTACTTTCTCTCACTGATACGCTCCATGTGTAAATTGAGGGAGGCATTTCAAGGTTGTCTCCATCTTTGATCGTCACACAGTGGACCCCATAGGAAATATCAAATATTAAACTAACAGAGCTGCTCCGCAGCACACACTTTGAGACATCATAGCATGCTATGAGAATGCATAGCGTGATGTGGAAATGCAAAGTAACAATGCCTCAGACTTCCTAAAGCATTTCCCAGGAGAACTTGTTTCCACTTCTTCTTTCCACACGAACACTGCTGCAGCTAAAAAAAATAGACTAAAAAACTAGACTACAGAGTCCAAGACATATCACACAATGTACCATGAAGGGCAGGGAGTTTTCAGATTATACCTGATGATTGTACTGAGAGGATGAGTGGATGAAGAGAGAGGGGGGAGCAACGAATGAGTCATTTGGAAAGGAATTCACAAACAATTGGAATAATTTCATAGAGACCTTGGCATAAAAAAACTCTACCAATAGTCACTGCTAAGAGATTATTTAGGACATTAACTTTTATACTTTTATATCAGTTACTTATATATATGTATATATATATATATATATATATATATATATTAGTGCTGTCAACGTTAATCTTAAATGACGTTAACGCCATAACCACATTAACGCTTCAAATCTCCGTTAGCGAGTTAACGCGGATCACCCCGTCCGTGGGGCTGGACGCACTAATGCGTCAAAGAGCTAACCATGCTAACGTGTTGACGCCGTTAGCGTCGTTAGTGTGGTTGCATAATAGCAAACAAGCCTTAATCAGCTTTCCTTGGGAAATTCATGCATTCAAAAAGAATAACTAACTTAAAAATATATCCAATTTTCATATAAGACCCCATTTACACTGGATTGCAACCTTACATTCAAAAATTGTAAATGCATCCAAATAAAAAATTTCCTTTACTTGTAGTCCACAAATCCATCTTTATGTTTCTGTTTAAGAGTAGTTGTAAGCAAGTTACTTTGTCAATGAAAACTGCTTTAGTTACTCATCCAAGGCTGATGCTGTATGCTGTATGAAAAAGCAATCTGTGACATGGTCAAGGGAAAGTGCAAGCATAATGCATATTTTTTTTATACAAAATATGAACAAAAACCTCTCTATTCAGACAAAATACACATTATATTAAATGCTTAAAATACAAACCTACACTCTTTAGTTGAATAGTATCTCTAGTTTGTTGCTAGTACAAATCTGTTCATTTCAGTACTAATGCTAGCCTTTATGAGCTCTGGACATTGGGTGAAGAGCTCAACAGCCTGTTATTTACAACAAACTTAACGGATTCTGATAAGTGTTTAACGAGGAAGTATATATGTTTCATAGGCTCAGTTGCCATTGAGTGTGCTCCATTGCAAAAAGCTGATTCAGTTAGACAAAGGTGAAGCTGTGTAGTCACTTTATTAGTTTGTCAAGATGATCAATCCAGATTATTTTCTTCACAAAAGGAAACTACACATAAGACCCTTTTGCAAGTATCTCGAATCTGCAGCGCACACAGGATTATATGGTCTCTGTGGTTCTGATAGACATATAATTATAGTTCTTATGTAAGAAGGTGAGAAAGAAAGTCAAAAGTTTACCCGTATTAAATGTTTTATTGCCTGTAAATGGCAAGCTACTATAAATATGTTCATCATCTAATGATGCAGACATATAGCCGATCAATGATTTTTGCAACACTTGAGAAGTCTGTTATACCCATTAATGGAGCTTCATTCACTCTCAAGATGGATAAATTGTCTAGTAATGAAATTAATTGAAGCTTTAGAACAGTGTTAATGGTGTAACGATATTGATTTATTGAGTGAGAAATCCAAACTCATCTCTAATGAGATGAAGTTCAAACTTGCTTCTCAGGGTTCGATGCAGTTTTCTGTGGTCAGCCAGTTTCTCCTATCTTTGCAAAAATCTACAGATTAAAAAAAGTCCTCTTAACGACTCCTGAAAGTTGCTTGCATTGTAAGAAGTCTTAAGGCCTGCACTGTTATCTCAATAGGACCTTCATATTCAGTAGGAGCTGATCTCCATTTAAGATGATTTTTCTCTGGATTTCACTACTCACACAATGCTGTGTGGATACTGGCCATGGTGCAGTGATGGTGGAAGTAAAGTCAGCACCCTCTTGGCCTTCCAGAGCACACGATTTGTCACCTCTGTTGAGAACTGTGAGGTCACCCAAAGATAGTGACATTGCTCTTACAGGGGTGTGGATATTTCATTTTCTGGGTCAAAAGCTTCTAGTCTCGCTGATTCCTTGGCAAAGCTCAAAAAATAGACTTTGTGTTTTTACTTTCACTAGCAGATGAGTTGTTGAGAGTTACCTAATCAAATCATGTTTTTTTTTGTTGCTATAGAGACAGTTTTTGTGCACAAAACACTACATTTTTGTCCGTTCGACAGAAGTCACAAATCCTTTGAAAGCTGTCCAGTAAAACAGTAGCTCCCTAACACAAAGACCCAGAGAATCATTTTTGTGTTTGCCTATTTCAATCATCCCGTGTCTCTGAGACAGATAAGGAGAGAAGTGACCTGACCCTCACTTTAGCAGCACTCTAGGAGATGAGAAAAGCTAAAGGGGTTAGGAGAATTCATCTGACAGGTCCACCGGGAAATGTTACTGTGAGCACATTAGCTCTCTGCTCATCTCACTACTACTGTCAAATGTCAGTATGCTAATAACCAGGAATCCGTGTAAATAACATTCTCCATGTTATAGCATGCCAAGCTAGGCTTCTGGTACTTATTGATGTATTTTAAGAGCGCGTCTGTCCTCCGCAGTATCCCCATGAGCGTGTGGCTTCTCTCAGAACATGCTAAGATAGATAGAATCTGATGAAACGCTGAAGTTTCAGCGAGTGCTTCGAGTCTCTGTGGAGAGCAGGCTAATGCTAAATGTATGATCCATGATTTGAACCTCATTTTTAAACCCTGCGAGCGTTAAGTGTGTAATTTTTGAAACTAGAAGATACAGTTCCTCTGTGGATAGGGAGAATACGTGTCACATTTTATTGCTTTACCTATATTTATATCCCACATTATTGTATTTCCCCATAGACCCAGTTATTCCTTGATGTAACAGGGGCACTTGTATGTTGATGTGAAATCTTTATAGTCTTGAGAAAAACTTTTTTGATACAGTGAAAGCAATTAATCCAACACTAATTAGTAAAGTAACATTTTTGAATAACAGTAAAGCTTAGACCCACCAATGTTAAGCCCTTTTTCAACACAGCAAAAATATGAAAGCATGCAGGCATATTAAGGAATAAAGTTCTGTGGCTCATGCTGTCCATGCTATGGCAATGTCTGAATGAAGTCATAAGGAACATTACAGTGAGAGTGACTCATGTCTGAATGATAGGATGTCATGACTTTGACAGATTTATAAACCCAGAGGAGAGCACTTGATCATCACAGTATAACAACAAGTCATTTAAACTTACGGCATATCAATCTGTGCAGTTAAGAAACATAAGTGATTCTGAACCAGTTTTACCTGCTTTGGCACAAATGAAAGTGACTACAGGCGCAAAGGAGAAACAACAACAACCCCAGAAGGGAATTTTTGGGGTGCTCCTAGCAAAAGAAGGGGGCAACTGCACCATTTCAGGCTAGACAAGTAGTCCAGCTCTTTTAGAATTGCACAACTATTTGTGTAAGAATGTTTGCTGTGTCTCCCAGCACAGTCTCAAGAGTGTTGAAGAGGAGCCAGGAGATTGGCCTTTACATGAGGAGACCTGGAGAGAGCTGCAGAAGGGTGTAAATCCAGCACCTGAACTGCTATCTGCTCCTTTGTGCGAAGAGCATGACAGGATGCATGCGTGTTTCTGACCAAACTATCAGAATCAGACTTCATGACGGTGGCACAAAGGCCAACGTCACTCTGTGGGACCTGTGCTCACAGACCAGTGCCGTGCAGATCGCCAGACATTTGCCAGAGAACGCTCGAACTGGGAGTTTTGCCACTGGCACCACACTCTCTTCACAGATGAGAGCAGGTTCACACTGAGTACATGTGACAGGCATGAGAGAGTCTGGAGATGCTGCGGTGCACCTTATGCTGCCTGCAACATCATTCGGCATAACCAATTTGGCAGCAAGTCAGTGATAGAATAGGGAGGCATATCCTTGGAGAGTCACACAGACCGCCATGTATAAGCCAACAGGAACATGAACGCTGTAAGGTATCGTGCTGGAAGTCCTCAAACCTATTGCAAAAATTTATGATACAGTGGGCACTGGATTCTTCCTGGTGCAGGAAAATGCTTGGCCTGATATGGCCAAAGTGTCTAGGCAACTTCTGGATGATGAAGGCACTGGTGCCACTTACTGGCACTCATGTTCCCCGGACCTGAATCCAATTAAAAACCTCTGGAACATTTTGTTTCAGTGCATCTCATTCTGCCAAACAGTGTCACGGACTCTCCAGTGGCACACTGATGCCCTGATCAAAATCTAGGGGAGATCCCCCAGGACAACATCAATCATCTCATCAGGAGAATACCCATAAGTTATTTTGAATGCATAAAACCAGCAGGCAGTAAAGGGTTTCAGCTTGAATATTTTGTTCATTAAGATCCGATGTATGATTTAACAATCTTTTATTTTTGAGTAAAGATTATTTTCACTGAAAATATCCAAAATACTTTAGTCAGAAAACTGAATAAAGGCATTTATTCATTCAATAGCAATACAGAACCCAACAAAAATATAAAATTAAAAATAAAAATCTATTTGCAAAAAAAAAGAATCTTTCCAAATAACTTTATCTCCAGTGTTTTTACCATGTGCATGCTGGTTAGTGTGTGTACCCGGCTCCCCTTGTCCTAGCTCACTTCGTTCTCTAATTACACACCTGCTTCAAGTCACTGAAACACTCCCATCCTGAGATAAATTGTCTGGACAACTGTGTAAAAGGCTGCCTGAAAATTGTACGTTGCATTAGAGGTCTTCAAAACAGGGGCTCCTTTCACCAGAGATGCAACATGACAGCTGATTTTCAACACAGGAAACTTTTCCCACTTATCCACTGTTATTTTTGACCCTCAAACATAACATAAATGGAAAGTTTACTTCATCACCTCAAGTTTATAGATATTACCAGTTGACACTATATACTGTATATCATGCCAGTGCAGCGGTTATCACTGTCCACTCACAGCAACAAGATTCCAGGTTTGAGCCTGTTTAGCGGTTTTTACTTGTTCCCTTTGCAAGTTTAATCTCCACAGTCCAGTTACATGCTTTTTATGTTAATAGATGATATTGGTAGTAGATGTGGACGTGAGATCAAGTCATCTCAGCAGGGAAACTTCACCCTCTGTCACCTGGTGTAGGCATAGGCTCCTACTAAGCTGGATAAATGATTAAGAATATCAGTGCTCAGATAACACTCAGTTTAGCACATTTCAATTTCTTTGCTGTAGTTGCAATCTGGCACTATAAGAATGTCTATTATGTTGTTATTCTGTGGAAGATTTTGGAAGATATAAAAATTAACTATTAATGGATTCTGTTTCCAGAGGCTAGATATTAACACAAGACAAGTAACACTAACATTACCAGTTAATGCATCCCTCCAACAGGCCTTTATTGTAGCACTTCCCTGCTGAAGGCAAAACTGTCACTGAAAAACAGCAGTTTTTCCACTGGCACGCACATTTAGAGTGTTACTGAAAATACCAAATCTGTGCCGATAAACTAAAAGTACTCGTTTTGCTCATTGTGCTGCACAAGCACCATCGCTTATTATAATCGAACTATTTATGCTTCAAAATTGAAACATGTTAATATGATGTAATATACTGCCTAATCTGTGGTAATATTACAATTTAGTATTATGTATATATGCGGTTGTGTCTTTATCACTGATAGTTTACACTTTGTCCTGTCATCAAGCTTTATTTATCAGTCATTTTCTAATTTAGGTTTGAAGTAAAAAAACTAAATAAAACACCAAAAATTAACATCGTCTGAGTGAATTGTTTATTATTAAAAGGTAAAAAAAAACCCAATCCTTATTTGTGTGTGTATTGCTGTTGCACAGTATTATATTAGGCATATGTACCCACTGCTACATATACTGCGTGTATGGATTTTTCGAAAAGGCAGAGATACATATCACAAGCAAATGCATAAACAGGCACATACACGCTGACAGATTTCAGGTCTGCTAGTTGACTGGGGAAGCATTTTGGTTTTTCATTGTGTCTGGCACAGACTGGTTGATCCATCTGTTGTAATCACTGAGTCTGACAGTATGATTCAAGTGTCCAGTGAAAAGTGACAAAAGAGAAAAACATAGCTGTGGCCCATATGCTTAAGGACAAGAGAACCCATTAAGAGCTGAGAATCGCTAACAACCTCACTTCAAAGAGATGGACAATGACGCTTGGAGCTCTTTTGTCACTTTTGCCACCGTGCCTGCCTCGTTCAGATTTTCAGCATCATCAGTGGGCCATTAATAAAGCCCCAGAGAACAATACAGGGTGAGATTGTTGCTGAATTCAGATTTTTAACACAACTCAGTCTGTATTCATCAAGGAAAACTGTTGTAATTATTACATTGTCAGTAACAAAGAATTACTTGACACAGGGAGAGGTCTTGTTCCTCCCCAACCTTGTTACATGAAAACTAGAGAGAGCTCTGATTATGCTGATTATTAACAGAAATTAAAGTTATTACTGTGATGTGAAAACCTTTCTAGCCCTCACAGCAGTTACGACAGTGTGTACCTTCAATGGGAGCGCCACAGATAGAACAGGTTCATTCTCTGTGGTAATTAGAGCTATTCAGAAATGTACCCTAGTCTTTAAGGAGAATGTTTCTTAATTGCTACCTTTGTTGCAACATTGCTGCTGTTTGAAAGGATAATAACAGCCGGTCAAAGTAATTGTTGCTTTATGAATTCATTTGTTGAGTTGTACTGGAACGTTCCCCCTAGAAACTGCTCATTGTTCTGCACTCAAAGCTTTTGCATTGTTGCACAGATGCTGCCAAATTATGTTGCATGACAAAAAATATGCTAATCTTCTCCAGAAAGAAATTCTGATCATTTCAAGTGAAGGAGTAATTTGCATGAAGTCTATGGATTTTGGGTTTCAGAAGAAATAGCAGCACAATGCAATTTGTTCACTACCAAGTATACCTTTAAGCTTTTCTTGTGAAAAGCTAGTAGCGACCCGCATCTTGCCTTGTGAAATTGATATTGCTGGTCAATGACAGTGATTACCATGCCTGTGGGTCTCCCTCCCACGCTGTTCCTGTCAGAGCCTCAGAGATAATGAGATGGCACACATTATCTGGCCTTGCTGGAATCATGTTTTACTAACCTTACAGAAGCAAAGCCAACCAAGTTAAATCAATCGTCGGGCACCATCAGAAAAATATTATAAACCAGCCATGCTGTTGTAAGCCGTGCTGTATCACTACTAATACATCATCATATAAAGACTAAGTGACAGCAGAGGAAAAAAAATCTATCTTATTTTAATCATTGGAAAATGGATTGCTACAGATTTGGAAATTGCACAAGGACCGCACAGTTTTTTTCTATTAACGCCGACAAATCACTAATATTTACTGAGTGTCAAATAAATGTGTGGAAGATGTTCTCAACTTTCTATGAGTTAAAGAGATATTTGCCTTTCCAGCTATATTTGTCAAGGTTCAGTTCTTAGGTGGACCCAAATACAGACGATGTGAGTAAAACAAAAGACAAGCTTTCAATAAAACTGATAATAAAAGTCTAATAAAGGAATGGATCCAAAGGGTACAAAAGCTCACCTCACAGGGAACTTGCAATATAGAAAACAGGTGTTACAACAGACCGGATAAATAGAAAGATGGGACCAATTATACAGAGAAGGCTGACTGAGAATGAAGAACAGAAGGTGAATGAGACACAGGTGAAAATAATCAAAACCATTTTTTGACACATTCAAAAAAGATCCATTATTTAAGAAATCAGAAAAGTCCTCTGAACATGAAGACAGAGACAGGGGAATACCAAAAGGACAAAAAGCAAAAGGATGGAAAAACAGACGAGACTGAGGATGGGACAGGCAGATAGTGAAACACTAAGGGAACTAAACACATACAAATAACAAACTCAGAATAGAAACTGAAGCTAAATAAAGACCAAAGATCCCAAAGATTGAAACGAACAAAAGAGACCAAAACTAGGACTTGATACAAAACACTCCAGTATTACTCAGAATACTAGAAAAATGATGATGAAATCAAAGAAGGAATTTAAAGCCTAACAATATTCAAAAACTTACCAGAAGGGCAGTGAAACCACAGAGAACACTTAATAAAAGATAAGAATCCCAAACCTCCAAAGTAACTCAAACACTGTGACCAAAACCAGGGACAATAACAAGAAAATAGTTGTATGATATGTACAGACAAAATAAAACATGTTCCTGTTGTGAAACAAACCTAATTGAGTCAGCCTTGATTACACCGAGCTTAACTATCATATGAAAAATGCATATTATAAGCCCATACAATCATTAGTTACACTGAGACAAAAGTTAATGGGAAATCCTGTGACCTAGCTAAAGATGCTGCATATATACAGTATATTTATATATCTATATATCTATTATAACTGCAGAGTTAAACTGCTGAGTTTTTGTTTCCCCCTAAAATGTACATAGATTTAGAAGCCTGAGCCTTTACACCAATCGCATGCCTAATCAACATCCACTGAGAGAGTTCGGGCTCATTAAACAGGCTCTTTGTGCTGGCATTAATAATGCAGGGGCAATGCAAGAGCCATGATGTGCTCAAAGACCTGCCATCTCGTTAATGCACCATTAATTACACAGGTTAAGACAACAGCCTCGGGGGCAGTTGACCCCCCTCTCTTTAGGGGATGGGGTCAGAAAACCGGTCACTTGTTCTTCTTGTCCCAGGCACTCGTCGAATCCACCTGGAGCATTAAAACGCCGTCAAGTATGAAGATTATGATTCTGTTTTATATTTTTTCTCTAAGCTCTCAACAATTTCTGTCCATTTTTACCTTTTAACTACCAAGTGGGAGGAGGAAGCAGGGGGTCTCTTGCATGCAAGCAGAGAAAGGTGTTTATGAAAGTAGCTCTGGGTCTGAAAGTTAATTCTTTTTAAATATGTATAGCTTTGTAATCCTTATTATAGCATGTGATTTCGATTTTGATCTTACTCCCACTTGAAAATAAGGATTCCAGTAGAAGCCAAATCCTTTCTGTATCCTGTAAACAGCAAACATTTTCTACAAATCTACCAAAATTATTCAACACTAAAAAGAGCTTTACAGCTGCTACCCCTGACTTCAAACTGCAAGGTTAATGAAAGAAAAAAAGAGGTAGAAGTAAGTGAACTAAAATCATTTTAACTACAGGTCTTTTTTTTCCCCGAACCCACACATGAATTGCCATACTTTATGTGAATTTCCCTCAACTGGGGTTAGGCTGCTATTTTAAAGGCTTTCAGAATCACTCCCTTCCCCTTTCCTCTCACCTGCTTCTTCAGCTGAAATCAATGTTCCAGCCCTTTCATCCTCTCTGCAGATTGCCTCAACCAGGGCAGAGTCTATCAGGCATCACTAGACTGACATTTCCCTGTAGCTGCTGCACCTATGGGAGACTCCATAACTGACTCAGTCCCCCAAGGGATGGATAATCCCAGGCTAAAACCCCAAGATTGTGTGATTAATGATATGTCGAGTGGTTGTGACCCTTGTTCTCCTGCTGTGATGCCTCATGTTGAGCCCAGGGAGCTTTGGAGAGTTGACAAGGGAGACCTGTACAATTATGCACTGGCACAGCAAAGCAGCCCCCTGGCAAACATAGAGCTTGACAGGACTTTTATTAGCAGTGAAACTTATACAGTACCGTATATTAAGAGACAAAGCCAGAGTGCAGCCAAACTCATTTCCACACTGCGTGACTGGTTTTCAGCATTCACAAATGGGACTAATTTATTCAAAATGTGAACTCATGTGTGTTAAAATTCTCTGCTGAATTACACACATGCTTTTCTGTACATTGTGGCCTACATTTAAAAGACTCCTACGAGTTGTGATTTGCTCCTCATCAAAAGCATATTATTACATTATAATAGTAATGGCTTTATTGCAACTCAAAGTGCTTAATAATAATAAAGACAAGACGACATCGGTAAATAAAGTGTGTGAGAACAAAGTAAAAATGAGATAAGCTACCAAATAATAATAATGATACAACACCATATAACTAAGAAAATAAGTGATATCAAGAATTTTAAAAAATGTATATAACTTAAGCCTTAAAAAATGTGTTTTGATGTTTTATTTAAATTGATCTGTTGAACTGGATACTAATCCCTTTTGCCTAAAACAGAGATGAGGACCAATAATAGAGCATATGCTCGTATGCCAATATGTTTTAGTTCTATACTGGGGAAGCTCTAAGAGACTAATTTTAGCGGATCTTTGTGATGTAAAATGAGCGTACTATATCAGCCAATCAGACAGATAGTCAGGACCCCGAGCAAAATCTTTCCTTCTCTCAATTTAGCTTTCATGGGAAGACGTGTTGCTGCATTTTGGATCCTCTGAAGTTTTTTAATGATTACTTTGGGAGGCATCGGTGCAGTTATAAAGTCTGCTAATATTAAAAGTATGAATAAGCCTTTCTGTGTTGTCCTCAGAAAGTAATTGTTACACGTGGGCAAAATTTCTAATTGTAAAATGCAGCTCTAGTTATATTTCTAACCCGAGAGTAAAAGCTTACATTATACCTCAGAGGTCCAACAAATACACTGAATATATTTCCTAATTCTAAAACATTTACCAGGAGCTTTGGCTGTTTTGTGTTTAATTACCTTCTGCAACTGGAGGGCTAGGTTTTGCTGTTGCCTTAGGTGTACTATCATCAGTACATCAACTGCATATTTGAGGAACTAACCCCTGAAATCAGGAAAAAAATTAAGTATATTGCTCTAACAGCTTGCCTGGGCAAAGATGTGCATCATCACCCTGTGATCAATATCCTATCTTTACCTTTCATGAGCTATGGACTTATTGTGGTGTTGTTTTATTGCACCAGTTCACAACAACAATTATCTCAAGGCATTTATATTTAAGGGAACAACTGCAAAGCGACAACGGTATTAGAGAGAGAATCTGATGATCTTTAAGAGCGAGGTTCTTAAGAGGTTGAGTCAAGGCGGGAAGGTAGAATTCCTATTAACAGGAAAACACCTCTGGCAGAACCATGCTCAGGGAGGACCAGCCTGTTGAAGTTGAGGAGAATGAGAAGATAGAAAAGAAGCATGGAGAGAGAAAACGCATAACAGACAAAGCAAACCAACAACTACAGGAGACAAGTAAACACTTAATGACATGCATTAATATCCCCTGGGAGCTTCAGCCTCTGGTTCAGGGTCACCTCATTTAGCTTGAACTATAAGCTTAATCAAAAATGAAGCCATCGGCTTTAGTTTTTGAAGCTACCTTTGTATGCTGAGATCGCAAAGACATGCAGATTAGGTGAGCTGGAAAGTCAAAGCTGCCTGTAGGTTTGAATCTCACTTTGTTTGCGTCCAAGTGCCCACTGAACTCCATACCTACTGCATGCTAGAATGCACCTTAGTATAGAACCAAAAGTGATTGCAATGACTGCTTTACATTTAGATGCAATAAGGTTTGCATTTGTTAGAAATCTTGCCATTCTGCAAAATACCTGATGACAACAGCAACCCGGTGAAAAAGCTACATGGGATTTTCTGTGTTAAGTTGTTTTACTTTCAAGGTTTTACTTTCAAATGTGATAGGAGCAAGAGCTACGGTTCCAGTGGGGCCGCCCGGTGACCAATAGATAAAACTCTGAGTGTACCGAGCAGAATCCAGCTGTCACTGTGTGCAAGTGTGAGAGTGTGCTGCAGCATAGCTAAAAAAAAGCATACATACTCATCTAACCTGCAAACTGAGAAAATAGAGGTAAATGTGCAGTAAAATGTGATACTGAAATCTTTTTTTCATTATAAAAACATGCTGTGGGTACTGATAGACTTCAAGTCCAAATGTGTAGCACATTAGACTGAAAGTGAAGTAAAGTTAGATTTGCGTTCAGCTTTTAAGACTGTGATTAGGTTTCTGGAGTACCTACTTGTTTATTTAACTTTATAAAGCAATACATACATAACTCAGTACAATACTTAATTTGATATTTTAGCCAAGCCACCCTTTCCTCAGTCTCGACTTAGGGTACGTGATTACTATGAATACAAATCATCTTCATAATCCAACAGGGATAAAAACATAATTGTTATTGTCTCCTTCATATTTAATTAGAGGAACACTTTAATTGTTCCTTGGTGAGATACTCAGAAAAACAGCTTTTAAAAAGACCTAATGAAAAAAAAGGGACAAGATTTGGTAAATGTTTGAGAGCAAAGTCAGAAAAAGTGCTTCTTAAATCCTGCATTAATTTGAATACTCGTCTCTTCCAATGTGAAAAAATGAAAGTACTTGTTTCAAGTGTCATCATTCCACTCTCGAACAGCTTATCTCCTGAATAAGTCGACTGCAACATTAGACCAATAAGCAGCTGTGCAATGAATCTATTTAAAACCACCTGAGATTAGCCCTTAGGCAGCACCTGATGGGCTTAGTGATCAGCTTTTGTTTCCTCATCAAGAGCCAAAAGATCAGTGCATCACAAGGAGACAAATAGTGCTCCTGTGCTAATCGTCACTCCCGTTTCACATCCAGTATTCAGCTGTCCTATATTCCACAGAGATACTCCGACAAATCTTTTGCATGATTACTTTATGGATCAAAGTCTATCTCAAAGGTTTCTTCAGAGAAAATCCCAATTGCGCAATCAGACACCTATTTCCGCTGAGGAGCCTAAAGTTAATGACCCTGTTTCTCATCTGGGCACCTCCCTGTTTTCCTCTGGCTTTGAGGGTGAATGCTTAATCTTCAGTGGAAGCTGTCAGAACATGATGAATGCCAGCACTAGACCGGCTCTCAAAACTTGCATTAATTTTTAACCACAATTACTGGAACAAAAAAATTTAAATCAGCTATGTAAGATCACTGCAGAGGTGCACACGAGGCCTGGAAACTTGCACAGGTTTTTGTTGAAACTGTGTTTTGGCACTTTTGAGCACAGCAGGGTGATTTTTTGGGGACTGTTAACGATAGATACAACAGTCTGTTGTATCTATCGCAAAAAATATTTTGCTTTGATCTCCAAGCAGAGATGGCAGTGATGTGGGGTTGCTCTCCTGCCCAACTCTAGTTCGGAATCAGTGATCAACTACTTTGTTTAAAAAATTAACAAGACACATGAAAAGAACAATTATGAAGTCCCACGCTTCACTTAAAGCACGGTCTTAAACAAAGTGAGCTTGGTTTGTACTAAGCTTTGCTACAAAGAGCGGTTCATATTCTCCAACTATCTACTGATAGTTCAGTGAAAGAGACTGAAGGGAGGGATAAAGATGAGTAAAGACAGAACAGGGAAGGGTGAATTATTAATTACTTGTATTCAATTGTAAAACCCCAGGATGCACAGAGGATGCCTGTAAATACAGATGCTGCATATAGAGAGAGGGGTTGGGGGTGGGTGGGGGTGGGGGGGGGGGATGAAGAATCACAGCATTTCAAAATTTAAGTCTGTCAAATTTTCAGGTGGCTTCTTTTATCCTTGGGAAAATGATGTTTGTGAGACAAAGACCTTGAAGTTCAGACATGTGGATTTAACTGTGTCGAGACTATACAGGAAGAACCCTGGAATCAAATATGTTTCCTGCTGAAAGCTACAGAGGAGGCACAAGGCCGTGCCTAGGGTGCTGTAGTGGTACTGTGTATTGACATGGAAGACATACTTACTATTCTATTGCAGTCAGTGGGGGAGTACAGTGAGTCATCTCATTTCAGGCTTTGTTATGGAAAATGAATCTGACAAACTAGAGCAGGCACATAAAGAACATCTTGGAATGTTTGTTAGTGACTTTCTTGTACTTTTAATTTAAAGAAAAGTGAATTCCTGTGATCTGCACACTTAGCTACTGGCCTAAAACCACAATTTTTGGAAGATATCAAACATGTTGAAGCTTTATATCTCTACCTTATGCAAACTAAAAAAAAAACAAAGTAAGATGTTAAAATATGCACAGTAGTAACGACAAATAGTGATTTGCATTGCTTATGCATCTGTTAAATAATTTCTTGATTCACTGTTGCTTGGTTTCACCAAATAAATAAAAAAAAAGACTTAAATATTTAATTTGCTATTATAATCTTAAAATATGGGCAAATGTTTACATTTCAAAATTACCATTTAATAATTAATGGCAAACACCTGCCCTGTGGGCAATTTTTGCCAGGCCATGTTTTAAAACATAGATTTATGTTGATCATATTATTATTTTTACTTTTAAATACATTAATTATACATATATTTGAATTATATCACTATTTATTATATATTTACTATTTAGTATACAGTGATATAAAAAATTCCTCTTCACCCCTGCAGTCGGTCTATTCTTTAAGCTGAGGGTCCTGCGCAGTATCTTTGCTGTTCCAAAGACTGCGCTCTTCTGGACAGAGATCTCGGATGTTGTTGCTGGGATCTACTGGAGCCACTCACCTCGCTTGGGAGACACTGCACCTAGCGCTCCGATTACCTCTTGGACCACTTCACCCTCCACAACTTCTCGTGTTCCTTCTTCCTGATGTTGCTGTCATTCCGTATCACTTGTCTATCACTACAGCCATCTTCATCTGCTTGTCCACCACTACCATGTTCGGTTGGTTAGCCATGACCAGTTTGTCCGTCTGTATCTGGAAGTCCTACAGGATCTTAGCAAGATCATTCGGGACCAGCCTAGGGGGCATCTCCCATTTTGACCTCAGGACTTCCAGGCCATATTCAGCACAGATGTTCCTGCATACTATGCCGGGCCACTTGGTTATGGCGTTCCATGTATGTCCTACCTGGAAGCATTTTGCACATTGCTGCTATGTGCTGGGGCATCTTTACACAGCCTGCACCTCGGGTCTTGCCTGGTTTGGTAGATCCCAGCTTCTATGGATCTTGTGCTCAGAGCTTGTTCCTCCTCCTGTGTTCCTGTGCTGCCATGATTAGATTATGATGTGTGTGTGTGTATGTGTGTGTTTCTTTGTCTTCTTAGCATTGCACTAAAAAGTGTGCAGCAAAGTTTGGGTTTTTTTTACAAAGAAAAATGTACATATACTTGTAAAGTACTCATCATCACACTCATCAAGTGTGGATTTAATGTTCGATTTGTTGCTGGGTAAACCATTTGCTGCGTTTCATTGCCCTTCTCTTTTACCATATTTCATATCTTTGTCCACTCTATTAGCATAAAAAAGGCAAAAATAGCAAAACAAAAAGAAACACACACTGCCTATTAATTAATAGTGGTATTCAGCACTTGGAACTTGTGTGATTGATGGACAGCTGGACAGGCCATCATCATCTCATTTGGAGATTAACACATCCAGTCATTGTACCTCACTACTAATTCTTAGCTTACTGTAAGAAGGTCCCCCCCCCCACCAAAAAAAAAAAAGTCAGAGCCAGTACTTTTCAGTCCTCAAACAGCCCCAGTAGGAGAACAGGTCAGAGGCTTCTAAAGGCAGCAGGATCACAGCGGACAGGCCCTGTAGCAAAGCTTGGGGCAACTGTCACAAAGCCATGTGTTAGACCAGCTCTAAGAGATATATGTATGCATTATGACTGACTTCAGCTCTCCTTGAGTTTAAAAGCAGATGTAAGGTCAAATTTTAGGTTTTGAGTTCAGAGCTAAGTCAAGTCAAGGCAAATCTCCAGTCCTGTTTTCATGAAAATGGGGAATCTCTCTACAGTAACTGCAAATAAAATGTAATGCACTGATTTTGAAATAATGTATCTAATTTAAATAGTACAAGAACAAGAGATTAATGCTTAAACTGATATATATATAGATATATATATCTATATATCTATCTATCTATCTATCTATATATATATATATATATATATATCTATATATATATATATATATATATATATATATATATATATATATATATATATGGCGAGTTTGATGCTGTTTACTGCTGTTAACTAATAATCTAGGGATGCAAAAGCATCAACCCCTTTAGACCAAGCAGGGAATACTGCTTTCAAACAAATCACTTAAGATTTAAAAAAAGGGAAAAGGAAATTGTCATAGGTATACCAGCACAGATTAAGCAATTACAGAATGTTAAACTTTCTCTTAGTCCTTTGTTAGTTTGTTTGTCTCTGTTGGGTGATACACAAATACTTTCTTCAAGCTACTGAAATATTCATTTGCCTGTATTTGAGCTTGGCTATACCTAGTTATTGGTTTGCAAGACACCATCTGTTAAATATCACAGAAAACTGCTTGGAACAGGGGAAAAAGTGTCAGATTTTAATAAATTGCTCTGGCAACCCAATTACCAATGATGCAAAGCTTACAACCTAATACCCTTTGATTCGCTGTTTGTGTTCCTGTATTCTATCCTCAGTCCCGCTCATCTTGGCAGTATCATAACACGCTCTTTCAGCCATACTCCAGCTGCCCAGCATGCACATTTGACAAGGAGAAGGGTAAAAAAAAAAATCACTTTTATAAAATCTTTAGTCTGGGGATTAAATCCGTGTCATAAGACCAAAGGCTGACGGGATACCCTTTGAAGCTGGATAGATCCCTCTAAGAAGAGATGAATGGCAAAATAGAAGAGATTTCAGTGTTGGCAAATAGCATTAAACAAACTGGGCTTTGCTTCTTCTTCTTCTTCTTTTTTTTTTTTTAGTAATAATGCCACTAAAAAGTAAAAATGACAGCGTGAGCAAGAGAGTGTACCTAAGAGGGTATATGGTTTTTAATGATAGGGACCCTTCAGGAGTGCCAACAAGTATGTAGCCTGATGTGCCAGAAGTTCAACATCAAAGATTGTCCAACACACAATGGAGTTAGTGTGCTGCAACTAATCATGTGCATTCTCTAAGAATCACGTCTGCAGAAGCCTGACTAAAGGAAATTATATTAGAAGAAATACGCAGCAATATAAACACAACTTCTTTTTATCATTACAGCCGTGTTGCATGGATTGTATTCTTGTTCCAGCACTTACTGACTCTTCGAAGTTGAAGGTGGATGTGTGGGATAGTAGGCATACAAAAGGCAGGGCCATGAATACCAGAGTTTTTCTAGGGAATTTTCTCTCCAGCCCAAAATGAAACGGTCAAGGAGTTAAGGTAGCAGAGTTAAGGTAGAGAAAGCGCTCATGGTAATTGGTAGGTGGGGCTGATATTTTGTGAATGCTTTGTGCTACTGTGATACACCAAATATCTTTCTGAAACCAATTTTGTCTCTAGTACAAATGGTAACCAAGTTAGTGAAAGAGTGCTTGGGTTGCTGTCTGTAGCTAAAGGAACATTTTTACAATTTTTTTGGAGGTTATTTACTCCTGAGATGGTATAGCTGACATCTTTGTATTTAAATTATTAACCTTAGCATAAAGACAAGCACGAGAGGGAAACAGCTAACCTGGGTCATTCCAAACATAACAAAAAAAGCATAGAAGTCCCTCTAAAGCCCACGTTTTTTTAAATTTATTGAATGATTATAATAATAATAAAAATGATGCAAATTCAAAACTGATAATTGCTGTTTAACAAGGAGGTATTCAGGCGTTAAAGTGGGCGGGAATTATCCTGAATGGTTTTCTGGCATCCTCAGTTTATAAGCATTTAAATCCGATAGGCAGGTTAATACATATTACTATGAATGAGTTCATATTTCATGATGGCATGGCCCACTTACACCTTCAACACATTACTTGTTTTTTGTTTGTTTTTTATAAAAAATAAAAGTAAACAAAAACAAACAAACAGGAAACAGTACATTCGAGGACAAAACTGCATAGGCCACAAAACACAGCAAGCATTTCAGATGAAACTATAAAACTTAAAAAAATCAATTACGTCCATAAAAGCCAGTTGTTTGTGAAAAGGAAACGGTAAAACTTTAAACCACAGTACAAAGCCAGAAATTAAAATTCATGACAGTTCAGCCGAGGTTCCTCCACTGAGGACAAATCAAACCAGAGCATCAATACGTTGTTCTGCACACTGGGGAAAATGTGTTATTACGGTTGTGCTACTGTGACCTGCTGACACTTATTCAAATCAGTCAGGGTGTAGTCTATTTGGCCTTGCCAGCATCCCACACACTGTGCAGTGACAGAGTTAGAGAGCTACATAGACTACAAGTGCCAGATATTACACTGAATGCCATTGAGCAAGAAAAATGATTAAAATCTCAGGTTATTTGGCCAAAGCACTGAGAGCACTTCTTAAAGCAAAGAGGTTGCATGAAGTATAACGTTGCTATCATAAATATGAGGTATTTAAGTCTTACAATGCAGTCTCCAAATGTTGGCATATATTCAGGGAGTGGAATAAATGTATTTACTACATTTTAGTGTCTGCCATTGTTTGCTTCACATGGAATATGTTGCAGCACATGAGCCAATGTTCCATCCTGTCACATGCAGCCTGTGCCATTTTTAGAGCCAAACGTAAATGGTGTGGAAACCACACCCATCTGGCACGAGGCATAATTGTGCCAGTTAGGTTTGGAGCTCATCCTACATTTCCTCAAATAAATCATATATCAGAAAGTGATGCAAGATTATTTCCACCACAGCAGCGCCAGTGAAAATGGGGTCCAGGTGTTCCACAGTGAAATCATGGTAGGGATGCAGAGCTGTTCCTTGTTGAATGGGTGAAGCGCTGTTTGCTTGTGTCTTTTTAAACCAGGAATTACAAGGACAACCTTGGTTTAAAGAATACGGCACAAATGACAAGGTTCTAACAGCTGAAGCAAAAAAGCAGTAAGCCAACAGCCTCCTGTCCTGATTCCCTCGTTGAACACTGAAACCTCATTTTAACTGTGACTTTCACCTGATGGATCATACATAACTTTTGGCTGTATAGAGTTTGGAGAGCTTCAAATGCTTTTTTTTATCCTTTATCTTTTTCAACTATAATGTTGCCTTTGAGTCCCCCTGGAACAGTCAGCTCCCCTCTGCATCCCACGCCTGTATGTAAAGAAATGCACAGGAGAAGTGACTGGTGTTCTCATGATAAAAATTCCACTTTAACCATTCAAGCATGCCTCAACATTGAAACCCTCTTTGACAGGGTGGCAGCAAGCAGAGGGATGCAGTATTCATAGCTTTTGTCTCCGGGAGCGCAGATAAACCCAGGCTATACTTAGAAGCTCAATGTGTGATTTGAAATATGTGATTCCTCACAAATACGTCTTTGCCCTCCTATTGTTGCCACAGAAGGAGGTACATTTGGAGCATTTGCTTTTGGTGACAAAACTCTCTCGTCTGCACACTCTGAAATGTGCTCAGCTCTGTTAGCCAGCTATTACTTGACTATTAGGGTGCTGCTCTTGGGGAGAGATTTATTGGATTCAGACAGCGCTTAACATGGCAGCTGCCAGAGTCTTCCTTCATTTGATTACTATGTAGCAGACACAAGAAATGTTTCATTTTGTCATCAAGACAAAAAGAAATTGGCCGGTTAGCTTAGTTTTTAGCTTTTTCGCTGTCATCTAATTTCCACTTTGGGCAGGAGAAAGAAAGTAAATGTACTTACTACCAAAAAGTCTTAGACTGAGTCCTTACTGAGAACAATATATTTCAAATTTAGCTTTTTTTCTGTCTCTTATTCATCTCGCCCTGAATGAATAGTGCATTGATCTGCAGCACAAGTGTCACAGCTTTCTTTATCTATAACTTCAATCACTTGTGCTCATTCTCACTTGGTTAAAGATCTCAGCAAATCACTTTTGAAGTGGGATGCACTATAGCGCAGTGATTTTATAGATTGCTTTGCGAGTTGCTATTTGAGAATGTCTGCACCCTTGTTTTGAGTAAATCGAGTTAAGCTGCAGTTAAATCTTCATACTGTCCAGTCCTTCTGTCTGTCTCGTTTAGCACATTAAGGACATTCTGATTCAAGCACTTACAAAATACCGCGCTTAGCTCCTCAACAGGAAAGCTCAAAGGCTGCTTTTTGTCTGTTGATGTTGTAAACTGCAGCGTGTCATGAAAAATTAGTTCAAGCAAAATGGGACACACACAAAGCCTCAGCTGGCTCTTATACACGCATTTCTTATCTTTCCTTCTCTTGAAGAAAAATCTGTTTTGAATTAGATATAACTGAAACACAAGGACAAAGTCTTTTCATTTCTATACGACTACAATCCCGCCAGCATTAATTGCTCATGTGTGTGTGTGTGTTGAGCTTTGAAGAATTTGGTCATGAATAATTCAGATTTTACATACATGCAGCAGGGAGGAGACATGGCTTGAAATGACATGTATGAGAAATTGCATCTTGTAACCCATTTAAGTATAAAGGGTATTTAACTACTGCAGTACTACAACTGACAAACAGTTTAATTCTGGGATTCTCTTTAGGGATCATCTTGATTTTCAGAGACACCAAAGACGTTCTAGCTGAGAGAAGGATATTACTCACACAGAGTACATGACTTTTTTTTTTTTTCAGACCAGACCAGAGCTTTTTTTGTGTGTGAGTGTCTACATGCCGTCTGCACTGATGTGTAAATGTATAAATAAATAAATCACATTTGGGATCATTTTCATAACAAAGATGCTATTTTGCCAGATCAGTGCAGTAGAAACAGGAAAGAAATAGACCTGTGAATCTTAAACCTCATTATTATCCAACTATGACCTCTTTAAAGAATTGTTGTGTCCCGTTCTGCATTTTTCCTGTTAGATGTTCTCCACAGATCTCCACATCTTCCCTTTTACCCCAGGACAGCAACATAGACTGTTTATTAATGGAATCTGCATATTGCATGGAGAAAGTGTTAATGAGCGAGCGTGAATCGGTGAATCTCCAGCTCTATTGGAGTGAGCTAATGGACAGTACCCTGGAGAGGGGGAAGGAGGTAGTGGAGCAAAGGGGAATTAGCTTTGAGGTGGGTGTCTGATGTCTGTTATAAAGAGGGAATGAATGCAGATAGCCTACTATATAAAGTTACAATGCATGTAATGAAGCTTCGTGCTTGCTTTCCTCTGCTTTCTAGTTCTTTCAAGCACTTTCTGTGGCCCTGCACTCTTGTACCCTTGTTTTTGTCTTCTTCCTTCAATGACTCATCTTCCAGGGAACATTTCACTCAGAATTAATGTGACACTTATTCAAATTATGATGCACCTGTAGAGATTTGTGTAACATTTTCCACAAAGGTTATTCTGTACTCTTACTAGGAAACTACTTATGCTCTATCTGTCCCATCATCTTGCACAGAGGTTTTCAAACTGTGAAGCAGAGTTAGGGGGGTGGGGAGTCAAGCGGGGATACTGCGTGAGAAGAAAGACAATTAAGGTATTAAAACCCTTAATGCCCAATGGCCACAATTTGAGTCAGTGTCGGCTCCTTCTCAGAGTCACACGTTTATAAAATCTAAACACATGGACACGGTACACGTATTTTTAGGTTCTGAAAAGAAAAGAACAGAACAACTTTATTTACTATATATAGCAGCTTTTAACAAGGGGATCCTGAGTATTTTTTGTGCAAGAGAAGAAGTAAACTCAGGACAAGACAATACAATCAATTTTCTTTTTTTTTATGAAACTATTTTACAACAATATAAAGTCAACATGGAAGCAAGTCATTTCTAACATGCGCCTCTTATCATAGATTGAGATGTAAATAAACTAGTTTCATCATGAAAACCATAACTAACGAGATTTTGTTTTTAGAAGATCAGTCTTTACTCTCCTCTGCAATAAGCAGAGGCTGTTTTTCTGCCAGTGCCTTTATTGTCAAAAAACAATAGGTATTAGAGGCTGACGTCAATAATCATTAGGCTCATGTTTATTTTGTACAGTATTTCAGCAGAAACTAATGTAGAAAATGTCAGTGCCATAAAAGAGTGAGGGAGAGAGAGAGCTAAAGAAATTCTCTCCTCTAATGGACTCCTGTTGAAAAGACGATTAAAAACCTAAAAACAGCTTTCAAACGCTTCGTCGCAAGAAGCTATTGCAAAAATTCCTACATTTTTTTCTTTTTTTTGCCTGTGGTTATTTCTTTCTGCTAAAGGAAATATGTTTTGAAGGAAACATAAGGTGGAACAGATTATGTTTTGTAAAAGAGGAAAGCTTTCGAATATGTACCTAGGAAGTTGAAAAAATTGTTTTGTACCAAACGTATGAGTCAAATAGTTCAGGCTAATATCCAACATTATTTGAAATTATAATTGCGCTTTGGGACTAGCAGCACTTCGGTAGGGATAGAATAAGATTGTCGTCTAGTTCAATATAGTAGATGTAACCTTAACAATAGTGCCTAAAAAAATCACAGATGTAATTCTAGAGCTGACTTATAGACACGATTCTCAAAGTCTTTGGGCTTTATATGTCTTCCATCCATCCCAACCAGCTCCTTATAATTTGGGGTTCAAAGAGGAAGGACTTTAATCACTTCTAGTGTAAAAATGTTGCCTCTGAAAATAAGCGAGCAAGTGATAACATTTGCCACCAGTGAAAATGTGAAAACAATCCTTCACAAGCAGCCACATTTATATGCACAGTTGAAAAACATTACTGTAAAAAACACAGTCGAGATGATGTAAATAGGTATAAACAAAGGGCTCGAAAAAAACCAAAACACTTTGAGCAAACCAGCCCACAGACATGCAGAGAGTGTGACGTTCTCCGTTCTGAGGACTTTATCTCTACTCTCGGCTGTGATCATATTGGTCTTTTGGGCCTAAGTATCTCCTCTGCTGAAGCATAACGGCCAAAACAGCAGTTCCACGTTGGATTAGGATATCACTGTCAGGCAGTGCCCAGTACAGCTTTGACAGACCTATTAGCAGGTTGCATGTTTTTGTGAGGCTTCGCAGTTATGACTGAATGCAAAATTGAGCCTGTGTCTTGCTGCATTTCTTTTGAGCTTTGAAGCTGAACAATAGTAAAACTCGAGATCATTATTTAATAAAAAGGCCATACAACACAAACTCAAGACATGTGACAAGTTCACCAACGGCAGTGGTTTTTCAGCTATTATGAATAGCTGAAATGTTATTCACACGATTTGAAAGCTGTGAATGAGGTTTCGGGGTGGGAAGGTGCGGTTGTGTGTGGCTGTTATAATCCCGGTGATGTCTTTTTCTTGTATAAAGTGCGAAGTGAAACTCAAACTAAGGCTAATGCCAGACTTGGTTTAAAAAATTAGACAAACAAAGATCTTTTTATAGCAAGGCATTTGCTGATTTGGCTGTGTTTCCTCAAACAGTCTGGCTCAGTGGGAGTTTGCTTGTCAGTCTGGCTTTGTCGTGGCTGGCAAGTAGCCAATGGCTGATTCAAAATTTTGAATTGCTGTTGACAATCTTTGATCGTTTGGCCATTTGTACTTTTCCAAACTATTTCTGAGACAGTGTATATGAGTCCCTCCGTTTTAGTATTTAATCCTTTTGCAGCTCTTCATTACCTAAATCCTCAAGAGCAACTCAGTTCCCTGACATTTGCTGTGTAACAAACGTCAGTAAAATTCATCCAATAAAAACTAAATTAATAAATAAATATGTGACGTCATCAAATAGTCCTAAATGTCATTTGATGGCAGCCAAAATCTATAATTTTGTAATGACTTGAAAAACAAAAAATGCTAACCCTTTCAATTACCTTTACTTACCCTCAAGCCAATTTAAAAATAATAAAACATTGGAAGTTAGGGTTTAAATTGTTTTTAAATTATTGCTTTATTTATAACAATGTGCAATAGTCTTGAGTTACCCCTCATTTCATTATTCTTTAATTCTATGAATCAGACTTTCTTTTAATTATTAAAGTGATCCTGATCTTACTGGCAGCCTGCAATTTATTTCCATTTCTTTAGTTGAAATGGCAAAAACAGTATTTTTGCACCAACAAGATGATTCCTAAAGAGCTATTGGATAAAAGCTTGGCATATTTTGGCATGGTGGGCACTGTCTTCTTAAAAGGTTTGAGGTAACTAGCCAAGGGAAGGAGAAAAGAAAGAAGTTGTAGGCCAAAAAATAACTATCTACAACAGATGAACAGTATCTGACAGTCATGTTCTTAAGAATTAGGAAAAAGAAAATCCAGCAATGACCTGCCACATGAGCTGAGAGATGCATTTGGCTCTTCAGTTGATCCATCTATCATCAGAAATGGTCTCAGAGGAACGGTGGCTAACAAGAGTCCAGTCTTAAGGAAGTGAAACAGGCAGGTTAAACTGAAGTAAACCATATAAAACATGAATCGCACTAAAATAACTACAAATAATGAAATTTTTTCTTCAGATCATTGTAAGTATGTATAGATGAGTACAGCAGTGAGTAAAACACAGTGGCGGCTCTGTCATGGTTTGGGGCTGCATTTCATTCGGTGGTGTTGTGCATCATGTCAGAAGTGATGGAATTATGAGTGCAGAAAAGTTAGATTTCAGTCTAGCAGTACCAGTGGAAAGTGTCGGACTGGCAACAGCTTCATTTGTCAGGATGAAAATATTCCTGAACACATTGTCAGTGCAGTAAGAGCATACCTGGATAGAAAAACAAATAGTGTAACACTGTCAGTCATGGACTGGCCTCCCCAGAGTCCAGACCTTAACATTGTTGAAACAGCGTGGGATCATCTTGACAGAGATTGAAACAAAAGGCAGCCAACATTCAAAGAAGAGCTTTGAATGTCCTTCAGGAAGCCTAGGGAACTATTCCTGAAGAAATTACAAGTAAGCCTGCCAAAGAGGTTTCAGGCTGTGCTGAAGAATAAAGGTGATCATACCAAGTACTAACTTTCAAGCTTGTTAGAATTGAACAAACCCTGTATTTCCAGGTATGTTTGCACATTTCAATAAAACACTGCACCCATTTCCCATTTTCCTAGCAAAATATAAAGAAATGAGGGGTGGCTTCTGCACAGTACATTGCACATTTCACAAAGCTTCATTGTCTTTTGAATTGGAGACACACTTCAGTAAATATTGTCTACAAATTAGTCCATAGAAATGTGTAATTCCATTTAAGTGAAACCTTTACTGGAGTAAAACCTTGGCCCTGTCAGCTGTCAGTGTGGTAATGCTTACAGCAGCAGGGGACTCTGGTTGAGTGCAGAGGAAACCACAGCTCCTCCTCACAGCAGCGAGGGGAGACAGTCGCTATGTGGATTCTGCATTTTCCCCCCAACTCATACTCTGAGCAGACAGCTGATGTTTATCTGCTCTGCCCATCTGGGCCTTGTGACTAAACATCTGGTAAAGCTGCCACTGTGTATGAGGTGTTCCAGAGTGATGACAGTGAAGGCACTGCTGTCCACCTCTTCTAAAAAGATCTTGAGAGGTAGGCAGGACTTCATCTTCACATGTCAAGGCTTATTCTTAGAAACTGACTCAATTACCAGAGTATTGTCCAGCTCTCAAGGCATTTATCTGGTTGTTTTGTGGAGAGGTGCACTGTAATTATCTTGATTGTGGCTGCTTAGTGTGTAATCAAAATGATAATTGGATGGGCTGATTTAAAATAAGAAGTTCCCAGCCTGGAGCCTTTGTCCCCACTTTACGGGCTGGTACAGCGGGTTCATGGAAAAAAATTTACAATATAACAAAGAGATTTGTTATATTGCTTTATAGGATGCAATATAAAGCAACATATATTGCTTTATATATAAAGCAATATATATATAAAGCATATTGGGCCACCAAAATTTGAATTTTGGGCCACCAGTGCTTAAAATCTTTTAAAAATTGTCACAATCTTGGGTCTCTGACCCAGCGTTTTCAGTTTATATTTTGAGTTCTTAAGTTATTCCTTGAAATATGTTGAGTAATAGCATTATCATTTGGTTGCCTTAAGTTTAGTCTAGTTATGTTTCACTCTTCTGTGTTAGTCTGTCATGTTTCTTGTCTTCATGTTGTCAAGCTTGTGCTATCATGTCTACGTTGTTCCATGCTGTTTCCTGTTTTATTTTGAAAGTCTGTGTCAAACATGGTCAGCTCGTTCTGTCACAGTGTGCCGAAGCAGACTGTATGAATTGGGAATAGTAGACCCAAATACAGACACAAAAGAATGTGGAACAAAGCTTGATATTAATATATTGATATGGCTGATAAAAAAGGTGATAAAAAATGTGCAAAAAATGTATGTTAATAGTGGTGAAAAAGCAGGCATTACTCCATCATCATTATCCTGACCCCCATTTTAAACTGTTTGTCAGGTTACTTTTCCACCTATTTGTCTATTTTCAACTCTTTTCATATTTAAGCCCATGTAGCTACCTTTCCCTCTGCCTTCTCTTCGAGGCTTTCCCCCAGAATGGGATGTTTTGCAGTGACTGGTAGGCTTTCATCCATTATGAATGCTATGTTTTAGAAGGATGATCTGTGCAGAATGATATAAATATCTCCTTTTGGTTCCCAGCAGGATGGGAGAGGCAGAACAAGATAGGCCACTGTGCAGCGTTAGCGCTGTATCTTTATAATTTGATATGAAGTCTAAAGTTAAAGAAAGCAACACAAACATGTGATGAGCACAAACAAGGCTGTCTATAATTCACGATACACGGCAAATCTCTTGACCCCTCCACTTCTGAGACAGCTAGCCAATTTTTTTTTTGCAAAATTAGAGAAAAATGTTAAAATAAAAAACAGCTATTACTACACTACACTTCCATTTGCATTAAAATAACTTCAGATATCACCAATCGGAAGTGATGGTCTGACAGCTGGTGCATTGTAGCGCAACTTTGTGATCCTAAGAGAATTTTTGCCCTTTGTGTCCTCTGTTACAGGCTGAAACACAGCAGGGGGCTGTATGTTAGCATACAAAACCAGCATGAAGGAAAGACTGACAGATATGTGTGTGTGTGTGTGATGGTCAATTGAGAGAGAGGGACAACTGCAGGCTTCTCCCACTGTGTCCAGATCCATTGCTCTATTAGTCTGGCGCTGTGGAGGAAGCCAGTTGTCTTTGAAAGAATATACAAGGACACACACAGACACAAACATACACACATATATAAATAGAGTACAGCTGATACAAAGGATTGGAAAGGCTATGAGGGATAAGATGTGCAAAGAGTGAATAAGTTCACAAGTCAAAGAATGTGGTTTTTGATTTTCAGAATCATGTGCTCTTAATTTGCTAGCGTGTTTCATAACCTTTGGTATAACGCTCTGGAGACGATCTACATGAAGAGAGCAGTGTGCCGTTATGAAGCCTATGGAACACTGCCAACCAGGAGCAAATCAGTTATGCTCAAGGCACATAGAAATAATTCATTGCAGTACTCTGAAAGCAGTTGAGGCATGGGTGCAACACAGAATAGATTTCCTGTGTATAGTGCTGGGTTCTGGTATTATTTCTGCTTGAATCTAAGAATCTACAAACTAGACTAGAGCTTTGGCTGTCCAAAGCAAGCATTATGTGCCCCTTTGAATATGATGTCAATTAAAAAAGCGTGCATGACATTGCAGCTTCTCTAACACACACTAACTATAAAGCGTGCCTTTTTTAGGAGATTCTACAAAGAGAAAACCTTAACATTGACTGACACTAATAAAATGCCAAACCCTGCATAAAGCCATCTTTATTGAAATTGGATGACTGAGATTCCATTCCATCTTTCATTTCCTTTTATTTCCAAAAGTGGCTTTTCCTGCTCTTTTCTTCAGGGCCTCTGACACCTCTTCTCTCTCGTTGCAGGCACCCACTGTGGAGCCCACTGGCTGGCCTTGTAACTTTCTGCCTGTTTGACACACCAAGAGGAAAGCTAAATGCACCTGAGTGATTCTGGAGAACCAGAGAAGAGAGGCAAGCTTCCCACCTTTGTTCTTGCCTTATGAGAGCTGCTCTCTGTGGACTCCACCTCAGAACACTCTGCACTGTTTAGTTACTGCATGTATCCACAACTCTAAGGTGCAGGAAAAGTGAGTGAAACACAAAGAGGAAAGAAGAAAGGGTAAGAGATAAAGAGAGCACAGCTGCATAATTAGTATTAGCGAATTTGTTGCAGAGCTAGAAACCATGAGAAGAGACTTCTGAAGACAACTGTGCTCTGAAAAATATTGCGGCTAAACCTTCAGGACATTTGTATGTGTGTGTGGGTATATGTGTGCACACCTCTTTCATTTTCAAAGGACTTGAATTTGTATTTGGATGCGGATTTAGCCTTTCATTATGACTCTGCAAAGAGGCTTTGAGAGAGCATGGATTGGCTGCCACAAAGGTGTCTGCTGCTGGGTGTTGCTGCTGGCTTGTTATGTCTTGATCTCCTTGGCTGCCAAACCGAAAATGCCGGGCCATACACACCTAAACTCAATACGCATTGATGGGGACATATCCCTAGGCGGGCTGTTTCCGGTGCACGCGAGGGGAAATGACGGCAAAGCTTGTGGAGAGCTGAAGAAGGAGAAAGGAATCCATAGGCTGGAGGCCATGTTATTTGCCCTGGATCGTATCAATAATGACAATGAGCTGCTGCCTAATATCACTCTGGGGGCACGCATACTAGACACCTGCTCACGGGACACCCACGCTCTGGAACAGTCGCTGACATTTGTTCAGGCACTGATTGAGAAAGACTCAACTGATGTCAAATGTCTCAGCGGAGGGCCGCCCATCATCACTAAGCCCGAGAGAGTGGTGGGAGTAATTGGTGCATCTGCCAGCTCCGTGTCAATCATGGTAGCCAACATTTTGCGTCTCTTCAAGGTCAGTTTGCTCTTCAGTATATACTTCCTATTTCCTTTTTCTAATCATGTTTGGAAAGTGCTTTTTACATGGAATACCTCAAAACATATCCTGTGCAGCATACTTAAATTCACTAGACTTTTAATGAAAAACAGCATAACCAATATTACACCACATCAGCATCACCACACTGTAAATATAGTATAAAAAAAGTAAACACAGCCTCTCCTAGGCCATGTTCATCCTGCTTTCCTATCTGTCTTTTCTTCACAAGTCTAAATGACATCAGTTTCAAACATTTTCCTACTGTCCAGAAAACTAGGCGCTAATCATTATACCATAATTCTGCTCACTAATGACATTAATTTGCCAATGGTCGTCAGTCAGCCCTCTTCTAATTAATTCAGGAAAGCCATGCATGGCACCGTGAGCTCCCTGCACCACTATTGGACATAGAGTATAAAATGAGACTCTGCATTGTTTTGGGTTAACAGATGTGAAATGTGCGAATGAGAACAAAACATAAACAATATTTGACAAGGTTTATATAATACCTGCTTAATGCTGTCAAACCAAACTACAGGCGACATCCAAACTAATGAGCATAAGGATTGTGTTGCAACAGATTGTCTTTGTTTTAGACTTGGTAGCAGTGAGAAAACAGTGGTTATGCATTGAAACCCTTGGTCTATGAAGACAAGTGAGGATCTCTTATTAGTTATTCATGAATTCACTGACTAACAATTTGCAAGTCAATCTGTATGAATGTAACTGTCTGAGGACTGAACATATACTATATGAGGGGCTTACTTTTCCTCTTCTTTATCCTTTAAGCTTTTAGAGGCTATTGAGGAGCAGAGAAGATAGTTAGAGCTTCCACTGTTGTTCAAATTATAGGTAATACTTTAGGTAGCCTTTGTGATATTTACACAGACTTTATCTGTTAAAAGAAGATCAGGTCAGTAACACCTGCTGTGACACTGATTTAACTTCTTTTAAATTCTAACAGCCAGCCGCTAAGGTCAACGAACTTCTCAACAGAAAGAGTAGAAAGGTACATTGTACAATATTCCATCCTAAAGAAGCCTGATTGGTGTCACAGAATGAGACTCCAAATTCTCCAAAGTACTGGAGTGATTTCTTCTTCTTCTTCTTTTTCTGGTGCCATGCTAAAATCTGTCACAAAACCTTGTAATTATTGTACCCACTGAGCAAAAGGAACTTGGTGACATAGCTCACACAGGAACTGTGTTACTGCACAGCAAGGCAGAAGAAAGCAGTCAACACAGCTTGGCGAGTACACTGCCCCAACAGCCTACGACATGTGTCAACATCAGTTCAGCCTGTACAGGACTCCATTTTGTACGGACTGAGCCAATATGAGATGTTACCACAGCACTCGTCATCATCCTTTCTGCTCAAGCCAAAACACGACAACAATGAGGCATTTCTTAGCAGAGAGCACAAACACTGAAAAGCAAGAGCTGAAACACACCAACACATGCACCTTTAAACTTCATGCAGAGGGCAAGATGGCAAGCACAAAGACACCAGACACAGTTTTCAAGACGTAGCTAAGACGTGTATCCACGGAGGCCAAAAAGCCTCCAATGACTGCTGCACCTCATGCTGCTCTACAGCTCTCCAATAGCAAATTTCCCACTAAACAAGGCTGCCAGGACTCCTTGTGGAGGGCGCACGAACTGCCAGAGGAGGGCCTGTCCACTCACAGGCTTGTGAGACATCTTCACACAGCTAATTGGCAAGCTTGTGTTTGGACAGGAGTTTGCCAGTGAGATGTTGTGTGTTCCAAATTGCATGCCAAATCCTGTTGTGGGAATAAATTATTTTGCCTTTTCCTTTTTTCCTCCTCTAAAGGGCATAGAGCTGCACCATCCAAAACTCAGTGTTCTTGGGCAAAGAATGAGTTTCCTGTGAATGTAGTGCAACTCACATTTTTGATAGGCCTTAGATGGGCCGGGGTGGACAAATTATTTACCCTAGAGGCTCAAGCCAGAATAAGCAGCAATCCTTTTTGACGGACAATGGCCTTAAAGGTATCTGCCCAGTGGGCTCGAACAGCCTCCTTGACAGGGCCTTGAGAATGACTTGGCAAATCCCTCTAAGGGGCAGAGGAGAACACTACAGGATGCTGCTACTGCACTTCAAGTAGCAAACGCTATACAATATTTCAAGAGATGGCTGCTAAAAACAACCTTTTTACAGAAAAATCATTGCAAAAGATAATAAGACATACACTTTGATATTTGAAAAAGACAAACACGTCTATAACAAAGGCAGCTGGAAACAGAGCAGTGGACATATTACAGAGTTTGTATATTGTATTTTAGTGTATTTTCCTACACAAGGAAGTTATCTTTAAATGCTCACACAAGCACTGAATGGCCAAATCCACTTTTATGTGCATTCCTAGAATTTCCAGTCTGTCCTTGACATGGTGCATGTAATGTGAGGTATTGGGAACAGCTATTAGCTGAGCATGTTATGTATATCACAGTGCTGACGCTGAATTACCATGACCTACTCTAGTGCAGCTCTCTGTTATGGCAGTAGAACCAAATGGGAAGAGAGAAAGCTTTTAGGTAATGGAACACATGTGAATGCGTCAGCCTTCAATACTCATCGACTAACAGGCAAAAAAACAAGGAGGTGTTCTATCACTGCATTTCCTGGTTTATTTAAAAACAAACAAACATGGGAAGTAAACAGGCTGATCATAGGGCTGCTACTTCATAGAAAAGGAAACAGAGTACAGATAAGTAATGAATTGTCGAACATCAATTTGTTTGTAATCTTTTTACACGTTGGATCATCTCTGATCAATTACAGGGACAATTATTATTATTATTATTTCATTCAGCTTAAATGTGGCAGATAGTTAAGCAGACTGAAAGACTGTCTGGAAAATAGGCACTGATCAGTGTGACTGAATTAGAAATATTGTATGTATATATATATATGACAGACACAACAGGTAAATATGGTTCTCCCCTTGGGTTGTGTTTCTGTCTCCCATCAAATGCTTTACAGCAACTGCAAATAAAAAAAGAAAAGTTAGTTTCAATAATAATGGCAATGCTTCTTGAAATTTTTTGTTAAATATATTCCTGTGTATAGCATTTCAAATAAATATTGTAGAGAACAGGGAAGACTTAAAAGCCTTTAATCAACTTATCTTCTATTTTGTACTTGACAGGCGGAACAATTTCTCATGAATCACACTGATAGAGAAACAGGAAGCCATGGAAATGTGATTTGTAGGGGGCCCAGAAGTGGCCCCAGGTGAAAAAAAAATAACACAGGGTTTAATATTTTGAATAATATTAACATTACACCAGATCACAAAATGGTTTTGCATATATACTCATGTGTCTCTCTTTCTCTCTCTCTTTATATATATATATATCTATATATATACATATATATCATACCTTGCTGTGCCCTTTAGGATTCAATGTTTGTGTTTAATAACTTAAATGATTTTAGCAGAATGTTCCTATTTTGCTTAGGTTTGCTCCATCATATCCACCATCCTCTGTAATACTCCCCTGCAGTAAATTACTTAATTCCTCTGTTAGCTGATGTTTAGCAAAATAAAGCAAGTTATAGTATAATAAAACAGTTGATCTGAATTTTAGTGTATTTGTCTGCGTAAATAATACAGGTGCATAGTATTTAAAGGGTGACACTGCTCCGACGTACTACTACTGTGGTTAAAAAAAGAAAAGAAAAAAGAACCCATAATGTTTAGAGCCCCTACCATGCTTGAAGGCAAAGTAGAGCAATTTAAGAAACATTGGTTTTCATGTTCTCGTAGTGCCAGTGGAAAAGAAAACCCCTAAAAAATAATCTCATTGCCTGAAAGTTGTTCAAAGGCATTGTGTGGGACATACAGGCAATAATTAATTTAGGCAGATGTGGACAATTCAGGTTGTGGGATTGTAGTTAAAAAATAAAAACAGGTGCAGAAACAGATGGATTTTCATATACAGTAATACAGAGAATGTAAGCATGTCATAGGCTGGTTGTTCTATTAAAAACCTGCAACTATAAACTTTCATCATAGCTTTTTCGAACAAATACTATTTGTGTTTTAAACTGTTGAAAATCAGGGTGTAAAAGTTATTGAGGTCCATCAGAAGCCACTCTCTTTCTTCCTTCAAGGATATCGACTAATGGTAAGTAAAGCTAACATATTACTTTCACACAGCACTGCTCGTCATATTCAGACTGTTTTCTCCATCATTAACGTCACATACAAACATAAGTGGGGCTCCTTTGAGCGGTAAGGAAGGTTCCACATCACCGTTTCTGCTGACTTCAAACACTGGGTGTAGCTTCTTTCAGCCTCTTTCTTTTATGTTCACCTGAGATGTTGGGCTGAAGCTGAATGATGATGCTGATGAGTCCCTTTGACCTCCAGTACAGCGTGTACATTGGTGTATGAGTGATCATTTCAGAAGCTACTTTCGGCTTTATGTGTAACTCAAGTTATTTCATCGCGTTCTCCTAATAATTTGATTGACAGGGCACACAAATGAAAGAATGCAGACTCAACATATTGGAACCAGTGCTGCTTGCAATCTTGATCGTTGCAATTGTTTCTCAGCTCGTTGCTTATGGGTTTTTCCTTATCCTCCTTAGTGGAGGAGTGGCTGAGGGTGAAGTGTTTGCTCAGCACTTCAGAGCAGCCAGGATTCCATCCCCATGGTGTGCCATGAATATTTTACTATATTGTTACGTAATTTACGCACAGGGATTGGGGTTGAAAGCTCTCTCTATTTATTCCCTCATCACTGGGTCTAGCTCTTGGTGTGTTTTCATCGGTCGGGTCTTTATGCTACCATATAAGCAGGAGCAAAGTGCACCAGCACTCGAAATAATTAGTGGTTGGTTGCTTATGATACTCAAGACAGACTGTGTGTAATTAAAGCCCCAGGCTTTTGATTGTATCTCTTATACATCATGGAAAACAGCCACACTGACTGGCTTGAGGAATATAGCTGCTGCAGTCAGAAACTGCAGGAGCATGCACCTTGTTTCAGGTATAGAAGCTGACTTGCTGAGACAATCATAAGCTTTTAGACAAAGAGGGGGAAGCTTGGGCAACTTCCGCACAGCAGCTCTCTAAATTAGGTACAAGCAAGCACAGTCAGTCTGGAGTACTTTCCTTGGTGGAGAGGTGAGTTTGGAACAGTGGAGACAGATGGAAGGAAGAGAGCAGAGGCGTTAGCTGGGTATACTCCGAAAGCAGATCAAAGAAGAAGGTTATCTACTGACAGGTGACAAATCAAGGGAATAACCGGAATCCTTGACCCTTTTAGTGAGGGGATCTGATGATTTTTATATTGTGTGGGGCATTTTCCTTGAAAAGTTTGAGTCACCATAAATCAGTTTAAACTGACGGATCATTGCTATTTGTTGAGTTATTGGGAAGTATCATTAAGGGAGTGACCTTTGTCAGTATAACTATGCCCCGATCCATAGAATGCACAGGTGTCACTAAATGGTTTACTGATGGGAATTATATAAACATTTTCTATCACCAGATCTCCACATGCTTTTCACCAGTTTCTTAGAAAGCACTCTTCACCACCATTAGCAAAACATCAAATGATGGAATATCTTTTGGAGGGATGGTGGTCCATTCCTTAAGCAGAGTTCAGTCGACATACTTGACAAAAATCAGTACCAGGCAAACTCAAGCTGCTACTAAAATATTTTATGTTGGTTTTTCCTGTAATTTGTCATCCTTCTGCAGCTGCCTGTTGTGCTGTCTGTGAAGCAGAGACCTTGCATCCGCCTCTCTCCTCCCTCATTAGAGGCAGAGCCCCTCAGGCACAGTGCCTTACTCCCCCTCAGCATTTCACTGTGTTGAGACAGGGCTCTTATTGGATTACCCAATCAGCCTACAGTGACGATAGGCTGAAAGCTTTAAAGGATCTCAACAATCTGCACGTGCTTTTTACTTTCTCTTGTTAATGGCCCGTCTATTCATCCAGACATTAATGTTTATATCTTTGTCACTGTTGGACCTGAATAAAAATGGAGTGGCATTAATAAAATCGGTATTGTATGTTAATAATGGATTAATCTGTTATGTTAAGACGAGCTGAAAGTCAAAATATTATTTACACGTATTTTAGACGAAAAGGAGCGCATACAAATGGCTGAGACACCACTATATCGTCATCAGTCACACTGGAGAAAGCCATAGCAAACCATTTGTGACAATCCATACCTGAGGGGTATAAAGCAAGTTCAACAAAGCCAGGCTTTCTTTGTGTCAGCTGGGTTGATAAAAACTTTGACCCCATCGAAAGATAATTGGTATCACAGTGGTGGTTATAAATCCAGGCTTTCTGCTTTTGCCTCTGTGTGCGCTCACATAAGAGAGCGTTTTACATGTCATTTGACTCTTTGTCTGCCCAAAATCAAGCTGAGCACTGCCTACTCCAATCACAGATATTATTAGGAACAGGTGATAGTCATCTATGAAACAGTAAAAAAAACCCAAAAAAAACAGTGTGCAACAAATAAGACAAATTGGTAATGCCGCAGAAAATCATGTGAATCATGTGATCATCACAACTAAAATGGACAAAAATAATCTCAAAGTTTTATATTTATTTTACTGTTTGGTGTGCTTTCAGTGCTACAATTTATTTCTAATATGACAGCTACACATTGGAGGTCTGAAACTTTAAATTTTATATATTTAAACACAGCGGGCTACTTGGTACATTCAGTTTCCACAGCCTCCAGCCTGTTGGAGATCTGGAAATTTGTAATTTGTCATCAGATTGAAGTAAAATTTCTTATGTTGACTGAAAAGATATTCTTGATGATAAATAAGACTACAAAGGAAACTGATGTTCTAATCTGTGCTCTATTATATATGCATTTCCAACTGTGTAAACAAGACCAAGCATGAAAAGATATACATTTTCTGCACCACCAACCTTATACGACACCTACCGTTTGTACAGCTGGGCATCATTTAGTCGTATTAGTAAGATATGGCTTAACACATTAGATATGTATTCCTACATAACATATTAGTTGTCACGGACCCGGCTCTGGAGGACTCGGGGGTCCGTGAGCAGTTATGGACTGTTGTTATTATTATTGTTGTTATTATTATTATTATTATTATTATTATTATTATTTAGGGGCTGTGTCGTCTACTGTTCGGTCCACAGTTGCATGTGTAGTGTGTGTTTGCGTGTGGGTTTGCTTCTCCCTCTCTCTCTCCCCGGTCCTTGGGCTGTTTACAGAAGTGCACGCCGTGGGAGAGGCGTGTCCTGGCGACTGTCGTCATTGGGGGTCCCTCTTCACTGTTACCGGCCCTCCTGCAGCTGATTACCTGACCAGCTGTTGGTAATCATCCCTCCCGGCTGGAGAGAGGTATTTAACCTGGACTCGCGGCGACAGTCGACGTGGGATTATTACTCAGAACTGGTATAGTCCGTGCGAGCAGTGTGTGTTTGCTAGTCGGCCAGCGTGTGGCTAATTGTGGACTCTCCTTCTTCCTCCAGGATAGCCGAGCGGAGAAGCGAGTTGGGGAGCACACGCACTAAGGGAGCTACAGCACGGGACGCACTGGGAGCAGGAGACGAGCACCTTTGGAATATTGCACCTTTGAGTTTATTGTTGGACTTACCTGTCTGTTCACTGTAAATAAAGTGCACTGTGGCATCGAAGAGTCCCGCGTTTTGGGTCCTACTTCCCTCGTCCCCACGGTCTGAGTGGCAGACCGTGACAGAATAATCCCACCAACCACCATGGACCCAGCAGACTCAAGAGTTGCCATGGAGGAGGGATCGCTCACACAGCTGTGGGGTTACTGCCAGAGCGTAACCCAGGCTGTGGATCCCCACATGAGACACATACAGGTAGTGTTTTTTGATAATTATCTTTCCTCCACTACCTTCTCTACGAGCTTTCTGGATATTGACAAACTCATTCACATTGTAACTGAGCTGCGGGCAAGCTCCAGCTTCGAACTGTTTGGTTTGGGCTGTCCGGGCAAGGAGGATGCGGCTGCCTCCCTGGCAGCCCTTGCTGCTTGGTTTTTTCTTCATAGGCGGAGAGTTTTTCCACCGCCGCTTGCTGCTCACCTATTGGACCCTCCACTGCAAGGAAGACGGTGCCCTACTCCATCTCCTCTCATTCCTTCAATGTCCTCTGTGTCGGCAGACAAAGGATCGGCAGCGCTGGTAACCACAGTGAGTCAACCAGACTCTATCACCTTACTTAATCCAGTCTCTCACGAGCAGGAGGGGACAGTTTCCTTTGACGCGGCCCCGCCATCACGAAAGAGTCGGCGTCATCTTCATCAAACCGAAGCTCACCTCACTCCGGTTGTTTCGGAAGAACCAGCTGACTCAGGGCTAGCCGCAGGACTAGCCGCACAAGGAGCCGCAGTGAGTGAAATGGACTCTGTGGTTGGTAAAGATGTTGCTGTTATGAAAACAGAGAGGGCTTCGTTTAAACCTAGGGACAGTGCCCAATCAGTTAATAATAAAACCGGGATTGCAATGGGGAATAAGCTTAGAAGGTCTGCATTGCCAGAAAGTGGAGGTGGGCCGGAAGCTATTCCTGGGTCATTTAGTAATGTAAGGAGTAGTGCTGATTGTTTTTCGGGTGCTGGACACGGAGCCTTCGTTTCTGAGCCAGTTAGCTCTAAAACGGTGAACTCTGAAGGCGCTGGGGTGGCGGCTAAAGGGACTGAAGCTGTTAATTCTGAGTTACTGCACTGTGCTAATATGCATCCTGAAACTGTTTTTGTGGCTGCTGATTTGTTAACGGACCCGGTGCTAGAACATGGTTCTGCCACTACAGGCAATCGGGAGGCTGGGATTCTCCCCAGGGCTTCCCCAGAGGCCGAACTGGAAGCCTCAGTCGGCTCTGGCCCCCTGGACGTTGCAGAGGCAGCGGTAACATTGTCTTCCTCTCAGCCCTTCATGTTAGCCCTATCACCTTCTACTCAGTCTGCCGCCCAGCTAGTCACTCAGTTGTCATCTGTTTCAGCATCCACATCACCCGCTCGACCATCATCTTCGCCACCTGCAGCTACTGCATCACCATCTTCACCTCCGGATCAACCATCTATAGCTGCTCCGCAGCCGGAGGAGGAGCTCAGCGAGCGGGGGGAGCCCGCGTCGCAGCCGGAGGAGGAGCTCAGCGAGCGGGGGGAGCCCGCGTCGCAGCCGGAGGAGGAGCTCAGCGAGCGGGGGGAGCCCGCGTCGCAGCCGGAGGAGGAGCTCAGCGAGCGGGGGGAGGAGCTCGCCGAGCTCGCCGAGCCGGCGGAGGAGCTCGCCGAGCCGGCGGAGGAGCCCGCCTCGCCGACTGTGGAGCTCGGCGAGCCGGAGGAGCTCGGCGAGTGGAGGGAGCCCGCACCACCTGAGGAGGAGCTCTGTGAGCCGGAGCTGGAATTCGGCGAGCAGGAGGAGCGGCTACCGTCAAGAGAGGGGCCCGGCGGGCCGGAGAAGCGCGCACCGCCTGAGCTGGAGCTGCAGGGGCCGGAGCTGCAGCAGGAGCCGGAGCAGGAGCTTGGCGAGCAAGAGGAGTGCCCGCCATCGAGAGAGGGGCTCGGCAGGCCGGAGGAACGCGCACAGCCATCAGAGGTCGGCGGGCGGGAGGAATCCGATCAGCCTACGCGGGGGGTCAGTGTGCAGGGTTCACGTTCAGCGCGCCCTCCACGCCGTCCACGTTCAGCGCGCCCTCCACGCCGTCCACGTTCAGCGCGCCCTCCACGCCGTCCACGTTCAGCGCGCCCTCCACGCCGTCCACGTTCTGCGCGCCCTCCACGCCGTCCACGTTCTGCGCGCCCTCCACGCCGTCCACGTTCTGCGCGCCCTCCACGCCGTCCACGTTCTGCGCGCCCTCCACGCCGTCCACGTTCTGCGCGCCCTCCACGCCGTCCACGTTCAGCTCATCGGGGATCATGGGCCATTCTACTCTGTCACTCACTGGAGCTGCACCACCGTGGCAGGCCACCGGAGCAGCAGCGCCGCCGCCACTGGACCCGTGGCAGGCCACCGGAGCAGCAGCGCCGCCGCCACTGGATCAGGGGCAGGCCCCCTGAACCGTTTTGTTGCTGCTGCCGGACCCATGGCCGTCCGCCGGAGACCCAGCGTTCCCTCCAATGGACTAGAGGTAGGCCTCCTGAACAGTTTTCGGCCTCTGCCTACCCTTAGCGGGTCTCACCTGTTGTGCCGCCCACTCGTTCGGCCACCAGAACTATGTTTGCTGCCATTAGGGCAGGAGGGTGGCCTGATGAACTGTGTTTTTCGTTTTTGTTGTTTAGTGGTGTGGTTTGGAGGGGTTTTGGGGCCCTCCGTCCTGGCCCCCCGCCGCCCGCCCTGGGGTGGTTTTCCTGTTTTTTGCTTTTTGTTTTGGGTCGTCGGGGGCCGACCCTTAGAGGGGGGGTACTGTCACGGACCCGGCTCTGGAGGACTCGGGGGTCCGTGAGCAGTTATGGACTGTTGTTATTATTATTGTTGTTATTATTATTATTATTATTATTTAGGGGCTGTGTCGTCTACTGTTCGGTCCACAGTTGCATGTGTAGTGTGTGTTTGCGTGTGGGTTTGCTTCTCCCTCTCTCTCTCCCCGGTCCTTGGGCTGTTTACAGAAGTGCACGCCGTGGGAGAGGCGTGTCCTGGCGACTGTCGTCATTGGGGGTCCCTCTTCACTGTTACCGGCCCTCCTGCAGCTGATTACCTGACCAGCTGTTGGTAATCATCCCTCCCGGCTGGAGAGAGGTATTTAACCTGGACTCGCGGCGACAGTCGACGTGGGATTATTACTCAGAACTGGTATAGTCCGTGCGAGCAGTGTGTGTTTGCTAGTCGGCCAGCGTGTGGCTAATTGTGGACTCTCCTTCTTCCTCCAGGATAGCCGAGCGGAGAAGCGAGTTGGGGAGCACACGCACTAAGGGAGCTACAGCACGGGACGCACTGGGAGCAGGAGACGAGCACCTTTGGAATATTGCACCTTTGAGTTTATTGTTGGACTTACCTGTCTGTTCACTGTAAATAAAGTGCACTGTGGCATCGAAGAGTCCCGCGTTTTGGGTCCTACTTCCCTCGTCCCCACGGTCTGAGTGGCAGACCGTGACATTAGTAGAGCAAAGAATCTATATTGCACTAAAAGAATATGATAAATTCTATTCTAAATAAAAGCTTCAGTAAAAATATGGCGCCTCTAGCAGTTCTTAAAGTGAAACATTTAATAATTAGCTGTTCCCCACCAGGTTACGTGTTCAGCCTTAGTTACTATGGTGATCAAACCAGGTAAAAAGAGAGCCACCATTGTGACACACTGAAAACTCTCACTTAAGTTCAACAGCTTGATAACCAATCCATCTTTTTTGTAGAACGTCCTTCTGGTGTACTGTTCAGTTTTCATTGTATAATTGGTTAAACAGGAATCTGAATGTATTAATAATAATAAATCCCAAGGAGAGAGTAATTGTGAAACATCAGCCTGTTTGAATCAGTAAAGGCTGTGAATTCATCAGTGTACTCCACTTTCTTTCCTCCTTTGACAGTTTGACCTATAGCGTTGAGAAGCACCTGATTCTGCTTCATTGCCACTGGACATAATTTGCTATTTAGTTAGTAAATGCTCCATAAAATTGCTATTTTTTTTCTTGGAAGGACAAGATGTGACTGTTATGAAGTTTTCCTTTATAGCATGGTGACCTTTCTATGAGGGTTTATCACTACAACCCATTTCACATTACCAAAGCCATTTGACCCATTGCTCAAATAACACAATGATCAGGGAAACGTTGTAGGATGTCTCTAACTTGATGGACAAGATGACTCTCTCAGTGTTTGATGGTTTTATAATGAGAATGGTTTAAATGCCTGAAATTAATGGGAACCTTGGTGTAATAAGTCATCCCACAAGATAATAGTGGTATGGCTACATGTGACACTTTGACTTGTTAGTGCTTTATTTCACGAGCAGCCTCAGGTGTGCCTTGACAAATTCCCAGAGGCTCAATATCCTGGAACTAGGTGATGATTAAGAAGAGAAGGCTTTGAACACGAGAACTCATTCTGACTAAACTCGCTTTCATGCACCTCCGAGTGTGGTTTGCTGCACAACACAGTATATTCGCTTATTCACGCGGCCCTTTTCCTTGAAATCCACACATCCGCACCCAGCAAATCTCATGCACTAATTCGATGCATCCGGAAACTCTAACCAACACAAAACAAAAGAAAGGTGAATTGCCTTAAAAACAAACAGGAAGCAATGTTTCTGAATGTGTTCAAAGACCAGTGAGCTTTCCATGTTTTCTTTTTTTGCACACCCTTCAACTTGGCTTTTACAACTGGGCAAATCAAATCTGTGAAGCCGTCTTTCTCGACCCCAGATTGCAGACGTCCGCCATCCACCATGCTCTAACAACAGAGGAGCAGCTCCTTTAGTTCGGGATTAGTTCCAACTCAACTCACTTTGTTCACCCAAGCCCAAGCGGTCAATTCCCAGGACATTCATGAGTGAAGGCTGCCCAGAACCTTGTGTTTTATTCCTGGCAGTATTTTATCCCCATCCTCCTGCTGTTTGAAAATCCCTCTGCAGGAAACACGAACCACCGCTGGTAATCACAGAGCACAGTGACAAAAAAGCTACTGTGTTGCTGTCTGTTCTTGTGCATTATTTTTTTTGGTGATATGTTAGGTTTCACTCAAATTAATTACTCTCCTTTAATTAGTGTGCACCAGCAGACCTACTGAGGAAATAGCAGCAGGAGGAGGGAAAAAATGCTGTTTCTTTTTTAAATGTAGAATTTTATTCTGCTGAGCACTGCTGAAAAAAACATTCCAGAAGCCAAGACTGACAATGAAAAGCACAATATAAATACCAGCGGGGTTTGCTTATGTTCTCCGTGTTAGAACTGTCACCATACCTTAGTGGTTGCAAAATCCCGATTTCTAGCATTTTAATGTGTCTGTTCCCTGCTCTGGCTTTTCTATAAAAGTTTACAAAACCTCACATCTTCACACAGAGCACCACAAATAGAGCACAGCCATCAAATAGTTTTCTTGAAAAGAGCGTGGGATAAAAGGCTTGGAGCTGTCTCACCTGCATAATCTCACCATCAACCCACCAATCCATCACTGTCCTGCTGTGTGAGGCAGCGCTGCTTAAAATTTACTCAGACTTTAACAAAGGTTTAAAGCTACAAAAACGAGAAAACAGAAAATCTTAAGTAACTCAAGCAGCTTTAAATGAAGAGTAATCAATGGCACCATGACAGCTTCCTTATTGATTGTGGGAGAGCAATTTCTTTTTTATTATTTTATTTTGAGGAGGCAAAGTGACATTGTCAGCTGCTGAGATATGACTGAACAGAGAGCTCAGTTATTTATTAATTTCAGCACAGCAGCTTCCACGGACTAATAAATATAAAACATATGAGGAAGAAAAGGTCAATATAATAAAATTTTCATAGAGCCACTGTAAAGTTGCCTGAGATCTTAAAGGAATTGTTCTGTCAGCCCAATGCCAGGCGATATCCTCAGACTACCCTCCAGCAGGGATGGAAAGAAAAAGTTTGGCCGTCTTCAGGCTAAGCAGCTTGGACATCATCCAGCCTTCTAACACATGAGACAACATGGAGCTCCTCATGAGTCACTGCTGTGTCACACAAAAGGACTCGCTTTCTGTTCAGGGGCAGTTGGGAATGACCATGAAAAGAATATATTCAAGCTATAATTGAGAAATAAACAGGACTAGGGAAAGTTGTGATTCTGCTTTGTGTCAAGCACCGTCATACTCAAATGACAAGAAAAGGAATCAAAATCTTGAGACACATTTTTTTCTATTTGTTCCTTTTCTGCAAAATAGTGTTTTCGATCATTATTTTGCATTAAAGAAAAAAAAATATGGCCTGTGTTTTTTCATGGTGAGTCACTGACATGAGCAAATAGGCTGGTGGTTCATGCAGATATAGCTGTGCGAAATGAGTTGCTATTATTTTGGTGAAATCCCCGAGAACACGCACCCCAAAACCACGTGTCTTTCTGGCACAAGGCGACTCTACTCCCAATATAGCCACTTTGTCAATTAAAGCAAACTAAATAAAAAGCAATAACACAATAACACCTAAAATGTAATTTGCCATTTAAATTACTCACTGCCCTCTAGCCAGTTGAGTATGGTACCCGTGCCCAGCTGCATGAAGAGGTTTTAGCTCAGTACATTAAATCCCATAGCCATCTGAAAGCAGCAGAACTCTTTACTGACAAAATCTGCCCAGTTCCAGAATGCAGTACCACTACACTTAACCAGTATGTTGGCACCAGGCAGTAACTAAGAAAGCCTTTTTTGGTTATATCAGCTTTGTGCTGTGCTGAATGTCACTACCCTTTTCCAACTTTCTTTTGGTGACAATCACATTTTATGTTGTATCACCTTGAACAATATGATGTGACCATTTATGGTATTTACAACAACATTATAATTAGAAAATGCTGTCATATAAACAAATCATCAACATGTTATATTTCTCTCTAGAGAAACCTCCTCCCATATGTTAAGATGTTGTTGTCGTGTGTGATGAGACCATTGATGTGACTGGCTAAGCATGAACCACACGAGCCCTTTTTTAACAGTGCCCTTCTATGACTGTATAAACCAAAATACCAGGTGCCTTAGGAGACACCACCACAGTCTCAGCGTATTAATCATGTAATAGTTGTAATAATGGATATGAAGGTTTATATATTCACTATAATCCATCAAACAAGCTGTCACTCATATTTGTTATGAGAAAATAGGAAGTATATGTATGAGCCTGGTTGCTTTAATAGCTGTGCACTGAACATATTTAGCTTCACATGGTGTGTAATTAAAGTTAATTAGAAAGCTATGCATGTTTTCCTTACAAACAAAACCAACATGGTGGCCTTTCTGAGTGTGATTAGCATGCTCTACCAATGCCTTTGTTTGTTTCTTTTTCTTTAACAAGAGCTCAAATTTATTTTGCCATGCTAGGCTTAACACACAAATACGGTGCATTTAAAAAAAAAAAATCTGAATTTCCCAAAGTTGTATTTATCAGAGTATCTCACTAAATATATTAGACCTAATAAGCATCGTACTCATCTTGTGAATTTGTACAATTATCTCCATTATTTTACATGTAGAAAAAAATTTAAATTATTACAACAATTTTACTTGTTCCAGAGACTTTTTTTCCCAACACAGCAGGCTAGTGTGATCAGTTGACATTGATTAGCTCCAGAAAATTTGTTATGGGAAAGAGAGGTCATTTTTTCAGATCCATGCCAAGAGAAGCAATTAAGGGGTTGTTTTGCTGACAAAATAGTGATAGATTCAAACCGAGCAGACACAGAAAAGCACGACTTCGATGTTTTTAGTGACTGTGACAGCTGATATTTATTTATGCTAACAGGCAAAAATGGGATAAGGATAAACGATGAAAGTATCGGGAAAAATATACTGGGAGTACACTACTCATCTGTTCAGCTTTTTAAAGCTGTTTAAAAACAGTTTTACTCCTTGGGTCTTGATTTCTAAAGCTCTAGCATGCATGTCTAATGTTCTTACACCAGATGGTCGCACTAGTCTCATGAATTTGATTATGTTTCTCTTATACTGTGATACCCTCAAACATTGTCAGTGCAAAGGTGGATCGCTATCGTCTAGGAAAAAATGCATTATTTACATGATTTTACAGTGTTTCCCATTTTATGAAATCAGCCGATATCTAAAATTAGTGTACAAAGTAGCTGTAAATATAGCCAAAGATAGATGCTCTCCAAATATTTACACACATTCGGATTACCAGCTGGCACATGAGGATCAATTCTCATTTACAGGCTAATTATCGTCTCAAGAGCTTCCTCACTCAGTAAAAACATAATAAATCCTTACAGACTAGCTGTCTGTTTGTCACCATCATCACCTTGTTTCTTTAACCTTCAGTCATTAAGCTATCAAAATTTGATGGCCTTCCATTACAATCCGGCACCTGGATATTGACCCACTGTTGTCAAGCTGGTGTGACAACATGCCTCATTTACTCACATATTTATCTTGTACTTCTTTGGCTAAAAGCTCCCATGGAAAAAAAGGAGGTTCCACAGTAATGGGGTATATTTACTTTTTCATACCCTGCTTCTGTATTTTGGTTATATGTGGCTGTCAGGTTGTATTTACCAAATTTTCTGACGTGGTAAGGACCAGATAGTCCTGATACCTCACAGGACTATCTGACAGAGGGTGCACTTTGTACTAAATTGAAACAGATTGCTGTTATTTCTTTTTAAATTTGAAGAAGAATGTATATTATTTTATTTTTAATATTAAACTTATGTCAACTTATGGCTTAGTTGGAAGCCCAATGTTAATAACTGTGGAAAACATATTTTTATATGATAACACCTTATTGTCTCACCCTGTCTTTATTAAGTTACATAACAATGACAAACATCGTTGTCCCTTGAGGCCAGCTTCCTAACCCGTGTGCTTTATTATGAAGTGGTTCACCAGAAAACATTTATTCTATAGCTCAGTGTACGACTGGATCTGTTCTTATATAATCTGTCCATGACGGAAGCAGGCTCTTCCCATATAGTTGCATTTCTTCAGTTCTGACAGAAACACTAATAAGAATATTAATATGAAGGAAAAACAGTCATCTCTCATGAGGCTTTTCATCCACAGATTCTTTATGAAATGTGGTTCTGAGGCACCAGTTTTCCATTTCATGTTAAAGCATTGTTTTGTATCCTCAGGTGCTTTGTGTTAGTCACTGCTTATCTGTCTCATATTATACCATTTGTTGCAGTTAAATATGCAGTTTGCCCTGTGATGCAAGATATCTTGTAGGTCACCTTATCTAATCTTAGTTTTACTACATTACAGATATAGATGACAGTTTTGCACTCATGGCTCACTCTGAAATATGTAATTGCTTTATCTGTGCCTAAGTGATATAAGTTGCAATCTAAGATAGATAATTGTTCCTATAACTAAACATTGTTTGTGGTTATAATACTTAGAATACGCTTTTCTGTAAAATGAGATAAAACATTTTAAGAAAGTACTGCAAAATAGCAAAATAAATTAAGTATGGAAACCTTTCGACAGGTAATCAAGTGGCATTATTATACAGCAAAAATGGCATTTGGGTTGAATGATTGATTGCAACAAGGTATATGCAGCTGCATTGAAAACCTCCTTGCAGTTCACTTGGAGATTGCCATGTTTGCCCAGAAGATTTTGACTTGTCTGCAAACATCTGCCAGCTACTCACTAAGTGATAATTTTTTTTTCACTACTGTTTTGTGGTTAGTTAGAGAATATTGGCAGATAAATTGATGCCTTCTCTGCAGCACATAAAGACATTATTGCTATGCAACAAGTAGAAACCTCCAGCAATCACTCGCCAACCAATCAGGGAATACGCATTTTTCCCTAGCAACCAGAGTTTGCCAGGAGGCTTTTAACCAGTCTCTCAACCTACGTGACTGACGCTTATATTAATTTAAATGTAAACACAATTACATTATAATTGAAATTAAATGATGACATTGAAATTAGTTAACTTTGTCCCGAAGCCTGTCTGTTTGTGTGTGGGTGTGCTACCATTTTATCTCTGAATATTCAGTTCATAAAAATGCAATAAAGTATTTAATAAAACAGTTGCTTCCAGTGTTGTTTTGCATTTTATTTATCTTTCAATAGTTACATTTTTTCCTGACCTGATTCCATTATAGGTCTGTGCCTTTCAAAATCACGAAATGTTTGCCACTTAGATAAACCAACCTTGACTCTCTTATTTTAAAAAAGCCAGCAAACAGCATTCTCGAGTCCAGTGTTTTTGAAACACATTCAACTACTTCTTTTAAAGAATGTATGGCTTTTTCACATTTTCCCCTCTGACTAGCTGGTGGGATTTGCCATTTGAAGATAAAAAACTAAAAGTGTTTTTTTTTCCTGTTCTGTTACTTACTGCAACTTATGCAAAAAGCAAGCTTTTTTGTATTATCAAATATGTTCACCTATATATTACATAAATACAAAACAGTTTTGATAGTTAAAATTATCATTACATATTATAATTCTGTCACTGTATAACATTTAATTGATTTCACTTTGAGTTTCTGCCTGTTTGCACGTAACTTTTGCAGGTTATACAGATTTGACTGCAGAGGCAACTGGGGTCACTGTGAAGGATGCTGCAGCTACACAACTCAAGCTGGTTTTAGTGCCTTCATATACCTTGATATCATCTCAGGGCAGAGATCTCTAACCCACTGAGCTCCTCAATAAAACTCAAGACATAAACTGAGGCACGAGCCATGGCCTCTGTTATGAGCCACTGGAAGCTCACAACAGTGCTGATTTGTAGTAAATGAAATGTCAACAGAGCGGCAGTTTAATCCCATTAACAAAGTCACTTTCCTTATTTTGTCATACATGCCTTTCTAAATGCGGAAAAGGATTTACTACACTTAATAATACAACTCGGTGTCTTTCGTTTGACCCGGATTTACTGTATTACATGTCTCAATGACATTGCAATGTCAAGAGTACAGATGGTAAATCCACCATATCCCATTGACCCCTGCTGGAGCGTCACCATTACTTAAAACTTGAAGAGTATTGACATGGAGATGAATATAGTGAGTGGGTGGACTTGTTCCAAAGTCATTCAGTGATGTTGTGCCATTAGATGATAGTGCAATTTGTGTGAGAGAAATCAATATGTGTGAATGAGCATTACAAATTAAACTCTCTATCAATTCTGGCATTGACATGTGTAGAATACAAATGTTGTTCATAGAAAGTGTGTCAAACAATCTGTTAAGTGCCTTAGAAGAAAGATGGACACACTCGGTATTTATTCCCTGTGTTTGCATTTTATTTATGTATTAGAACATTTCTATGTACAAGTTCACATTCAGACTTTTGTTGAAAGCATAATATAGAAAGAAAAACACATCTTTCCTTCAGCATGTTTCTCATAAATGAGAGTAACACCTCTTATGGTATAACTGAAAATACCCCTCTTGATAAGCAATTAGGCAGCCAAGGGGGGAAAGCTTCAGATAATTATATTAAATTAAAGAAAGTAGGTAATTATGCCCAATGTGAGTGTGAAACTTACTTTTACACAAACAGAAATTAGTTTCAGTGGTGCTTGGATTTTTTTCAGATAAACCCTGAGGAAACTTTAGGTTTAATCACTGTGTGTTTTTCTACTGTTGAATCATCAGGAAAAAGGTCATAGACTGAATGAGGAGGATCACACGGTTTATATCTGTTTTTGTTTTTTTTGTTTTTTTACAATATGAGCCACTTACTGTAAGGGAGAAATATTTGAACAGTAAAGGCAGACTTTGCTCTAGAAAAGCAAATGTATCCAGTCACTCACTCATCTTCAAACAGCACGTGTAAACAGAATGACCTGTACACAGAGTGACACTGTGTGAAAACCACAACTGTCGACTCGGTAAACTGCCCGTCTCCTTTTCTGCTGTTAATCAACTAGTCAGAGTTAATGGAGACGTCAGATCCTGACACGGACCTTAAGTGATTCTGAAGCTACAGCAGAGTGCTTTTTTTTGTTTTACCTCAATGTTAAATTTTTTAAAAGCATAAAAGACAACTGTGGTCAGACAAAATTGTATTAATGTTGTGTCTTCAGCGAAAAATCTTGGAAAAAATAGTTCCTAGAATAGCCTAAAAGTAACAGTTTTACTCGGTATTATATATAACAGACTCATTTTCTTTGGAAATGCTTCTGGTTACCTGGTTGTTTATTGCTGCATAATAAACTATATGATGCGTGTGTGAAATGAAGCCATCTTATATAATTATTTCCTTCTCTAAGGGGAATTAATTTGTCATGCTCAGATGCCTTATTTTTTCACAAAACTTTTTTTGGCATTCAGCAGCACAAATGAAAACAAAATTCACTGGCTACTTTTTGTTTACTGTGTGTCACTGTTTCTAACGGGAAAATGTTTTATATGCCTCAATGTGGGCTTTAAAAAGGGAAGTGGAGTTAGGGCGATGTCTATTATCTTTAGCTTTAATGAATATCAATGTTAAATGAGGCCTTCAACAGCCCACTAGTGTCTCTTTAAGTGCTGTGTCTGTCATTAAGTACTCTTAGTGTATTCGGCAGTGTGCTGAAAGCATAACTAGCATAACTATTACTGAGTATTATATCACTGCAACTATTACGATGAAAAGCAAAGTTATCAAACAGGAGTAAACTGTGAACTGGAACAGTTTTGTTAAAATACTTAATCAGTTGAAACTTTTAAACAATCCTGTGAGAGTTTGTGGAGTTTTATGGTTTTCAGCAAATTTGCTTTGTTATAAATATTTCATGTTGCCATCAGTCTTTGTAAAAGCCACATCACGAGTATTACCCCCATGTTTCTTTTTATTTCCATTTGCAGGTCCTAAACTTCAAAGATCTGCCTCGGGAAAAAAACCCGGTTTGCTTACACATGGAGAAGTTAGCTGTCTGTTGGCATCAATGTCAAAGTACACACAGGAACGACTAGATTGAAACACTCAGGCAATCAGGCTGCACTGCTTACAGACATTAGCTAGGCACAGCTTGATTTTGAGCAGGAGAGACTGCAGGCACACTCACTCAAACCACTCTGTTGTCTCATAACTGCTGCACACTGCATGTGCTATCAATGCTTTTCACTGCCCCACTTCTCTTTTCTGCAAGTTAAGCTGGAAAAAAGCAGTAATGAAATATTTACAATCCAACTATTGGAGTTTGAAGGGGAGTGCCTGTTTGTTCCTTATCTACAAGTCAAACATTTAAGTGTAGGCTGACCTTGGTTTTAATTCATGCTAACAAATCACGGTGTGACTTAATTAGGATTTTTATGACATATTCTGGCTGAGGTAACACGAGCTGAGCCACTGAGAGTGGGCCATCACCCACTTGTTTACATTATTGTTTCAGCTGTTGAGATAAAGCTGCCAGAAAATTCTATTGAACAAGACTCTGTGGGATGGGCTCTAATTTCATTAAGCAATATATGCAAATGGAGTATAATTTGCATTACTTTTGAGCAATTCAACACTTATTTGCTGGCAGACGAGCCCATACAAGACACCATGAACACACAATGGTCATAATTCTCAAAGCATTTGAAGCCATAAAGAAATGTAATTCGTTCCCATTTCATTTGGTTCATACTGCAAGTGCTCACATTGATGTGACATTAAAGATCTGATCCATAATCCAACTTAAAGACTCCCTTCTTTAATGTACAGTAAAACAGTTTCTCATAGTCTACCATGGGAGATAAAGGGACGACCCCATAATTAGGCATTTTATATCGATGTTGAATAGCCATTGGCTGACAGTCTTTTCTTAATGTCTAGTCTATTTACGGTTGAAAAGCCGTGCCAAAATGACAGTTGAACTAATCACAGACATTAACATGATGTTGGTTCACAATACAACAAATTTTAAAAGAAAACGAATGAGAGATAAAAAAGAAACACAAACCTACCTGGTGCCTCAAACGCACAACTTTACATTTGGGGGGCATCATTTAACCTACTGAGGTAACTGACTTCTTATATAAATAACAGAGTTTATTATACTGACAACACAGACAGAGATAATTTTAAGAGTCTGATGTGTTAAGTTCACAGTGCAACAACTGAAATACATGTAAATGTACAAAAAGTGTTTTTGAACACATACTCATCTGTCTATATGGAGAAGACATTATTTGGATGTCCACTACATTCACTACATTGAGGTCCTCTATCCTACGTGGAAACAGTGTCGACATGTGTTGGCCTAAAGTTCCTTATTTCGGCATTGTGCCCAAACCAGCTTTGACTAGCAAGATGACATTATGTTTGAACCATCTTTTCTGGGTGGTGGTATGAATCAGTCGCCTGCAAGAACTTAAGGGATATTTAGAGGCGACTCAATCCCATAACATTAAAAGAACAGATGAACTTACCCTAGATTCTGCTAAGAGATACCGAATAACAACACATGGCCTACGTAGGTTTTAGCTGAGAAACTTGTAATCGGACTACAGTGAGTCTTTAATAAGGTTGCATTAAAGATTAAACTTTTCCTTTGCCCTCAACAGTCTTGTTCATTTGCCTGGGGTCATTCAGTATGCATTCAATGGGGTAAAGCTAAAGTACACAGATCAATAGTGAAGTCAGAAGGTTTAAAAGCTGGCAGGATGAATGGAATCTTTGAGTGTTTTGAATTATTCAGTGGTGCGGTGAATTTGTCAGCCTCCTTTGCGCTGACAGGACTGTTTACATCGTTACATTCAAAAGAGCAGATGTTAAGTACTTGGACAGATATGTTTTACTCTTAACTTTTCATCTGTCAGTATTATCACTCAAAAAAAGACAAATATAAATATGCTAAATATACAATCCCCCTATTAAAAATAATAATTTCAAAGAAAATCAGTTTTAAATAAACACTACGGTGTCAACAATACTACAATTTTTAATATTTGCCAGTGCAACAGACAAACTAATCATTATCATATTCAAATAAAAACAAAAACAGATGCCAGGCCAATTTCATTCTAGTTAGAAACACGTGGGAGGATTGTGTTAACTGCCCAGGCAGACAAAGGGGAAGCCTTGCCACATGTAAAAAATGCCTGTAGCGAAACTGCATTCAGGTCAATTACAGCAATCAGTTCACACGTTTGGCCACCTAATGACAAGAATAAGTAAGACACACAAACAAACACCAAGATGGGCCCAGGACTCATCAGCTGTTAAGTGTTTAAAGTGGATGTTAGTTAACAAGGTTCTGCAGCCATTGGGCTATTGAAATGAAGACACATTTCACACAATGCAACTGTTATGTTTTCCAGAGAGATTGTATTTCTTCGCCTAGAATTACAAAAATGGATAGGAATAAATCCAGGTGTTACTTTAAAGTGAATCATAGAGCAGATACAGTACAGCTACAGCGCAATGTATTATCAAGTGGCAATTACAGATAAACCCCCCAAAATTCTCATACAGTCACTACTTTTAGAAAAAAAAAAAACAGGTTGATTGAGGAGAAAAAATGTCTACCACGTTGCAGCCTATTGTCAGTCCTCACACTACACTATATGTTAGGGGTTTTGCACTGTCCAAGGCTCCACATGTCTGCATTAGAATGAGGTTGAGAATGTTGTCGAGGTCATGACAGTGCAGCGTAAAGCAAGGATTCCTGTCGACGTGACAGATTTCTGCAAATGGCAGGATAAGCATGCGGGAGCAGACTGATTTTCCTGAGGTGCTTTGGGTTTTTAACAAATAAGGACTCAAATGTGTTATTACTAGGCCACACAGAGAATGTCACAAATGCTCCTGAAAGTCAGGCCCGTGTTAGAAATGCAAAATGAAATGTGTAAAATGTGGACCGTCAGCCGCCTCGCCTGCTTTTAACTTGATGGCATGCTTTCTGCATCACAACCAAAAGTGAGTGGTTGTATTAGTTAGTGTATGGAGGCTGAGCAGTGCGGAGAAAACTGTACATTACAAGTGAAAGAAAAGGGTGGAAAAGAAAAAGATATAGCCAAAAGGGGGCATATAAGAAGGATACAGCATCTGGAGAAAAAGCGAAGGTAAATTGCGCAGATAATAGATTATAGATATGCTCAAAACAAGGAATTCATAAGTGTGAAAAGCGCACGAACCAAAAACGAAGCACGATAGCTGAAATGTTATGACATGCCAGCATTAGTGTACTATACCATCACAACAAAGCTTTGCATGTTGAGTCAGTGTTTTAAAAAGAAATAATAAATGACAGTCATCATGCCACACAGGAAATCAGACAGACGTTATGTATAAAACCAGCGCTGGAAATAAATACGAGTGTGCTCTTTTATTTTTGAAAGTATACTGACTGGAGCAAGCAGTGCTTCATGATGCAGTTAAGATGAACTGATCTTTATTTTCTGCATAGTAATAGACATAAGATAACCTCAGTTATTTACTGATGTTCATCGACTGTAAGGTACACAGTTTGATTATGAATTTTTTAAATGATTCTCTGCCCTTGAAGGTCAATCTGCTGTTAGCTAATGGAATATGGGACTCCAAGTTTCCTGTTTCTGACATTGAATGTAATATAATGGCAAGTGTATTTGCAGTGATGAGCAGTTCGTTTTCCCTTTTTAATAACAAGCAGGTAGTACCAGGAACGCAGATTTTAGCTAAAGAATGTAACAAAAGAGACAGGAATTTGGCTTAAATCTTCGAGAAGAATCTGAAAGAAGCCAAATGGAATAAAAACGAAACTGAATATTCTGCTTCTGAAATAAGATAAGAGTACATGCAAAAACCAAGAGACAGTTCAGATTATGTTATTCATTGTAGAGGGGATAGTCATAAACTCTATATATAGCTGTAGTAGTTACTGTAAACCATAGCTTTCTGTCCCCAAAACTACAATACATATTAGGGTTCTGTTGCAATGGAGATGACATGACAAGAGAAGCAGCAGTCGCAGAAGTAAACAATGTAGGAAACATAACAGAATTATGTTTGACTCGTGTAATAATTTAAGGAAGGTTATCATCTGCTGTTATTTTTATGTCTTGCCATTGGATGGTAAGCCTCAAGGGCAGTCTCTAAACCACACGCTTCAGATCATGTTTTTTCACATTCACTGGGGGGCTTTTTAGGTTTTCTTGTGATGCCACAGTGACGAGAACACAAGAAAGCTGGGAGAAAGACAGGGGGAAGACACGTAGCGAATGGCCCCAAACCTGAGCCTCTGCGTTTGCTTCATGGCAGATGGGTCAGCTGCTCAACGCAGTGAGCTAACCCGGCACCCTGGATGTCATGTTTTATTCTCCGGGTTTCCCATGCACTCAGATTTACAATTGACTTTCTTCATACATAACATGAAAAAGTCCATTAAAACAGTTGGAAAAGAACTTTGTGGTTAGTCAACATGGACCGGCATTTAAACCCGATTGAGTCTTGAGACTTTATTGCTTAGCTGTGCGGCACTTTAGTCAACCCATGTTGTTTTGAAATGTGCTTATAGAAAAATGACTAGACTCGACTACATATTTCTTCCTACAATTAAGAATGCCTGTTACAAGTTAAACTGTAAAGAAAGTGAGCTTTTCTGCACTCTGCAACTCCAACTCTCTTTCACAGTGAATGAAATGAAAGAGTGTAAATGGGCAAGTGTTCAAGAATGAAGAAAGGCAAAACCTCTCCGTGTAGCCTTGAATAAGTAGGTACTGCTACCATGTTTTGTTAGGCCAAGTGCAAGTACTTATATCTGAGTACTTTTTATGAACAACCTCCAATATGAGTACTTATGGTGCTGTCCTTAATAAGGGTCTGTAGCATGCAGTAAGTGCTGTTCCAGTGTGTTGAAATGTCTTGCTGCAGCAGTCTTTTAATAGGCTGGTTGATCTGCACCCGAATGTCTTCCAGGTGTGAAAAGGCTAAGATGGAGCATTTAAAATGCCCACCTATTCTGAGTCTCACTTCGATCTCATCTCATCTGCAACATTTCTAAGAACCTTGTTAAAAGCTGGAAGGTTTGAGCGACACTCAGCAGGCTAGGGAATATGGCCCCAGTTGATCATGAAGGATATCATCAAACACGCCTCCTCTTGCTTGGCCTGCGCGCGAACCCCAAAAGTGTTTTGCATGTAGAAGGACTTTCTCCACTGCACAGTTAAACTGATGAGAGACATTATACTGACACTGCTAGTCACAACATCAATAGTGAAGCTGATGGCTGAAATGCCCGGCAAACATATGCATGGGCTTTTTTTTTTTTTTTTACAACATTGTGTGACTTTGATAGTACGGTTTCTGTGATACGGTGACAGCTCATACTTTCCTGTACGCTGAGCAGATGACAAAGTACCATATTATCTACAGCTTGTCATCAAGAGCAGTGCACTGGGTAAGAGCTTCTGTTATTTTTACAGGATGTCGGTTGCAGCTGCACATTTTTTTCTTGATTCTAGTGTTTACTTCAAAGCTGGTTATAGCTACTTCATATTGTTACATAAGTTAATTCATGCAACAATAACCCCTTAAAAAATAAACTAAATTTGCTATATGAAATGCCACTGTAGCTATATGATATGCACTCAGTTCTACTCAAGTTAACACCTTTTCCTATTTATTCCAAAAGAATGGGTCATTCAGAGCTGCCAGCTAGAGCTCCGGGAGACCAGATCTAATTATTCTGAACCTTAGTAGGAATCTTACGTTCCATTTTACCATCTCCAAACCACAACTATCCCTAATTTTCAGACACTCCAAGGCAGAACAGTAATTATCAACTTCCACTTTTATTAGCTATCTGTAATGGCTCTTGACCAATTATAAAGTGGTTGGAAAATTAGTTGTGTCAGAAAAGGCGAGAAAGGGAGACTCAATTGTTTGTTGCTTGAGGCCGTCTTTGAGAAGTTATTTGTCAGAGAACAGGCGAGTCAAATAAAAGGGGAGAGAAAGTGGATGACTTTGAAGAGATGGATGTGCTGCGGTGGTGCAGGGGAAAAAGGGCAAAATGCTCAATGGAGCCACCTGCAAGTCCTTAAAACTTGAGCTTAAGCAGCCTGTGAAATAGCTTCCTGGGGTCACATAACCCCGAATTCTTCCAAGAAAAGGAGGGTGTATATAATGTCATATATTTCACCTCCTCCTAACCACTGAGTGATAATGGCTAGAAAAACATAGAGTAAAATGTGGGCAGAGTCTTCAGGCTTTGTTTCTGTTTTTGTTTATCAGGCATCCACAGATCCCTTCCAGTGTAGGCGTCTAGGGTAATGGATTAGAGTGCTGGTGCCAGTGATATCATGGTTGAGAAGGAACTGCATATTTAGAGTTTCTTTGTCTTCATGTGAGGCCTATGTATTTCGCTTGCGAGTTAGACTGTTACTGATATGCCCCCTGGCATAGTGGTCCACTGTGAGGATAATTTAGTGCAGCAACACTGGCAAACCCAAGGGTGTTAAAGAATGGTAACAAGCTGGCCAAAGAGGATTTAACATTAGTTTGTGGCTACAGGAGTATGGGAACTTTTGCATGAAAAAATCCAGCCAGGTGTACCAGTTTTAATTAAAAATTGGCAGTTATTGTACTTGACTTCAGTTAAAACTGTATGAAAAACATTTGATGCTTGAAATAAAGTTTATGTTTGTTGTAACGGAAGGAAAGTGGGACAACAATAACTGCTGATCTGTGAATACCAATGAAACAAATTACGTCTACGCTCACCGGCCACTTTATTAGGTACACCTGTAATCCAAATATTCAATTCAATTCAATTTTATATAGTGCCAACTCACAAGACCAGCGGCCTGAAGGCACTTTATGTTATAAGGTAAAGAGAAAACCCCAGCAATCAGACAACACCCCGTATGAGTTAGCATTTAATCACAGATGGAAGGAAATATTCCTTTTTAACAGGCAGAAACCCCTGACAGAACAGGGTAAGGAATCTGATATCTGATATGACCAGTTGGGAATGAGAATATCTAATCATTTATTCACATGGTAGCAACTCACAATGTTTAGGCATGTATGCATGGTCAAGATGACATGCTGAAGTTCTGAAAAAGACAAAATATCCAATAAGTGGCAATTCTCTCTAAAGCTAGAGGAGAATGCCCGGTGTTTCTAGCTGATAGGAAGGAAACAGTAGCTAATTTGTTACAACCACGGTATGCAGAAGAGCATTTCTAAACACCTGACATGTCAAACTTTGAGGCACATAGGCAGCAGCAAAAGAAGACCAGACTGGGTGCCACTCCTATCATCTAAGAACAGGAAACAAAGGCTACAATCCATGTCGACTCACCAAAATTGCACAACAGATTGTAAAATTGTCTGATGAAGCTCAATATCTGCAGCAACATTTGGATAATGGGGTAGAATTGGTGTAAACACATGAAAGCATGGATCCAGGTTCAGGCTGCTGTTGGTAGTGTAATGGTGTAGATTATATTTTCTTGGCACACTTTGGACCTCTTGTGTAATACATATTTTTTAATACATCATTATACATACAGTGTAATACATCATTTTCAAAAATGCATCAATGGATTGTTTTTAAACAAAAACATAGAAATGTGCACTAGAAACTCCTGGGTGTCCATTGCTTTCCACTGCCAGCTACTAATGTATTCAGTGATAGCTGATATTAAAATATAAAAAAAGATCAAACTCTAGCAAGCTGTTCATTGACATTTTATCTTTATTAATGCTTCTTTGAATCTCCATAACTGTTTCTCCAGCAGAGCATCATCTAATATGAGATGTTGTCAGCTTGTGTTCTGCGACTTTGTTAAAAAAAAATTGCATGCCATCAATATTATATTGACAATACAGCTTCAATTGTTAGCACAGAACATCACTTAAAATTCACATTCATGCATACAGTGAATGAGCTGAAAAGGAAATTTATGTGGCAAAAAAATCTCAAGTCCTCGAGTCCACGCTGAGCACTGCCCACACAGAGCTAAAAGACAACCTGCTAAACCGTCACAAATTTATCTGTAGCTCGGAAAGACTCTTTGTTTTCATACTTTTAAGTGCCTGGCTGTATAAAACAGAAAACCTACTAAATTTTCCAATATCATTTTGTTCTACATGTGTGGGCATACTGGTTTCCTTCCTTCAATGAGCTCTTCATAACAAGGCTAAAATACCAGAATTATCTGATAGTTACTACTATAGATACTATAAGGGACCACCACACCACTGAAGACACAGTTAAATAATAAAACTAACAATGTGAAATTACACTTTCATGGAGCTTTAAGTCCACTGACAATCGACAGGTTTCTACAAACGGTTTCATACTGTGTCAAGCTTTGTTTTGCCTTTTTAAAATGTGAAATAGCAGCACACCTAGGATTCAAAGTGTGAAGGTGCTTCTCAAAGACAATGCCGTAAAATCATCCCCCAGCTAGTATTTGTTTCTAAGACACCTTGACAAACTTTCAGGAGAAAAGTTGCTGTTTTTGCTGGAGTTAAAAGAAGAAACAAACAATATCATACATACTGAATAAGAATTCTGATTTAAAAATAAGAATTACAATTAGAATTATTAATAATTACCATCTAGATATAAACATGCCTGACAATAAACTCCTCTATTACATAAAAACAGACAGTTTTATGCTGACTTTGTTGACATGATGAAGCCTTGTGGAATATTGTATTATGCGCTTGCCCATGTATATGAATTGGAGTTTAACAAACAGAAAGCTTCTGGTAAACAACGCAGGGCAGCAACTCACTGGGATCTTTATTGAATGAAGTGACGTCAGAAATCACTGCCAGCTTTAACTCTGACTTAAAACACCTCTGTGGTCCTGGAAGCTCAGAGGGATAAACAATGAAGGCATGTGATCACTGTCAGATGACGCTGATAGTCACCAACTCGGTTTTTTAATATCTCACATCTCTAAAATGTGAGAGCACAAACTAACTCCGCTGATGCCTTGTGACACTTGTGCTGTTTCTAGTTTTGCTTCTCAATACTACATTGTTACATGCCACTGTAACTAATTAAGCCGCTGTCAGCGGCTGTCGCGACACCGGCTAAGAAGCCAAGAGTCCACACTTGGATTACTTTAAGCCAGTGGCCTTTCATTATATCAAGGCCTTGTTCACTCATAAATGTCTGCTTCAGGCACTGGACACTGCTCATTATCCAGCTCCAGTGACAGCCACACATGAATTGGACCTTAAACACTGAAGCTCATAGAAGACAGCACTTCCCCTTTAATCCATTACCCATCTGGAAAAAAAAAGAAAAAAAAAAGAGTTGTTTATGATTTTACTAGTTCTTTTCCATATGGGCACACACCAGGACCTTTAATAAAGACTGCTGGGAAAAGCAGCCTCAACCGCCCCATTTAACCTGTGCCTGTTACATGGTGCTTAGTGTGACTCACTCACATTTAAAAAAACAGCATGAATCATCAGTCTGTCGGTCTTAGAGCTACATCAATCCTGATGAAGACCAACTCAGTTCAATTTTTTTTTTTTTTTTAAATTTGTGTCATCTCAATGTGTGCATTATTCATAATGTTTGCTAATAATAAAACAGAGAGAATTGGCCTCCTTCTGTACTGTACTGTGCTGTGACGTCAGATTGGACAGACCTTGGATTCATCATTGAAAACCTATTTAAAACTCATGATAGTTAAGTCTGTTTGTACCTTCACACAGTTGTGACAACATATCAAACATTGCCATGACATGACTTAGCCTTTGGATATATTGCCACAATTGCTAACTTTCAGTTTCATAACAGTATGAGTATAATATGGAGAGAGTGTGGCAGTTGTGTGTATGGATGTTGGAATAAACGACCAAAATGCTGAAACGGGGGCAGAACAAGTAGATCAAAATGGAAGTAAGTCACAGTAAGGCCCCTGTATTCACAGGGGCTAGGCAGAACAAAAGAATGCTGTAAGTAAATTATTTTTACTTACACATTTCACCATCAGCTAATGACCTAATAATAACCCAATGTTAAAAATACAGTATCCAGCAATGTCAATGTAAATTTATTACATGTGGTCTTATAAAGCAAAAAGAATGTTATACAAAAAGGGCAATTAAAGATTCTCAATATAACTGGTGGTGTTTCTTTGAAAAATAAGAAAACAAAACATTTTTTGACTAATTTTGATATTAAGATGAGTAAATATGACTTTAAGGGTTCATATAATAATGGCATAAAAAGAAATGTAACAACATGAAGCATTTGTCTGGTCACTGTGGTCTTGTTATTTGGACAGATATGATTACATTGAAAGCATATGTTGTTGGAAGTCCCGGCAGCGGTTAGTTTAGGTTTAATGAAAATGCAAACAGGCTGGTTATTTAAATGTCTAAACTATACTATACTACTATATTTGTGATTTCTAATGGAGAAAAAAACTATTAGTTCTCTTTAGAAAATTATACTTTTCTTGCCTTATTACACAACTTTTTCTAACCTCTTTTCAATGCAGGAATGTAATGTGACCAAAGAGAGATTTGTGTATAATGCGATGTTAATGTGTCCTTAATGTGCTTTGTGTACATTCTCAGCTCTACTTAGCCCACTTGTGACTGAGAAAGAATGCAAAGAGTGAACAAGACAGAAACATGTGGTAACACAGAGTGGCTTTCAGGTATCATGCCTGAGACCACTTAACATTCTGTGTAACACTTGAATCGCAAACTGGCAACTAAGCTCAAAAGTTGTTCAGAAAGTCTCCCTTGAATAATTATACTGCTGCAATCCCGACCACTGAGGGCGTCCAGTATGTTTGCTGAGCTCGTACTTTAAGTGAGAAAAGATTCATAAGCACCCAAGAATGACTACACCATGCTTGTTCCAGTCTAAAGCACTGGGCTGTGGTATTGGCTCTGTTGTTGAGATTGTGTCTAGTGTGCACCTTTGCAAACTCAGGAGACAGAACAATGTTTTGTTTGGGGCTTTCTATTGTGCTCACTACATAATCCACAAAAAAACAAGTTTGGATTCATTGAGAAAGTCTCTCAGAGAGCAGAGAATTCAGCTGCTTCTGAGTGAAATGGAGCATTGGATTTGTTCAGGTAGAACATTGCAATCATGCTCTCCATCAGGCGATCAGTATTAGCTCCTGCATTTACCAATCATATTCAAAAAAGTCACTGAGGTGGTCCTCATAATCTGACAGAAGAATTTCTCACTTTGCTAGACGTTCAAGCCAATAAACCATTACTAACAAAACCCTGTGTATAATCTCACAGTCAGTTTCATTTTAGGTACAGTTTTTCAAAGCGCCCTGTGAAAAACGAAGTGCACCCCATGATTCAGTAGCTTGTAGAACCACCTTTAGTAGCAATTACTTGAAGTAATCATTTTCTGCATGGCTCGATTAGTCTTTCACATTGATGTGAAGGAATTTTGGCCCACTCTTCTTAATAATGTCGCTTCAGTTCATTGAAATTTGTGGGCATTCATTTATACACAGCTCTCTCAAGGTCCCGCTACAGCATTTCTGTTGGATTGAGGTCTAAACTTTGACTAGGCCATCGCAGCACCGTGATTCTTTTATTCTTTCTATCTGTTGTAGATTTGCTAGTATGTTTAGGATTACTGTCCTGTTGCATGGCCAAATTTCAGTCAAGCTTTAGCCGTCTGAGAGAGTGCCTCACATTTGACTCCAGATTATGTTGGTATATAGATGAGTTCATGGTCGACTCAATGACTGCAAGGTGTCCAGGTCGTGTGGTTGCAAAACAAGGTCAAATCATCATCCCACCACTATTGTGCTGGTCCTGCAAACTTGTGCTGTGCTGCCATGTTATTATTACCATCTGCCAACCCTTTCAAATAAGCCATACTTGTTCAGTCGTTTTGTGCAAAACAAAGGAAAAATCCTTGGTTATGTGCAGTGGTTAGCACTGTTGGTCTTTTTTATTCATAGCAAGGAGGTTGTGGGTTCAAACATTATGGTCAGCCTTTCTGTATGATCACCCTGTACGTGTGCTTGGGTTTCCACCACACACCTAACAACTACCATAACTGTTGCCATAGGAATGTTAAAGTGTGAGATCATCCCTTTATGTTGAGCCTGTGATGGATTGGCAGGGTGTATATGGCCTCTTACCCCATGACACCAGTTACATAAAAAAGCAGGCTTGAAGAGTTTTAGCTTCCCAAAGAGACAAGCTTTGGTCCTGACATTTCAACGCTAAGAACATTAGTATATTTATACTACAGATTATAGGCAGATGAGGTTGGTACTTCTCATTAATTCTTTGTGAAGATTTTAGTCACTTCACTCACTGCAACTTCACAGCTGGAGAAATATGGATACTTTGTTGTGAAGGAACCTGAAAGATCCTGCTAACCTGAAGGTAAACACTGGGGCCTAAGCAGCCCTCTGCTGCTAATTAGCGCTGATGTCCTTGTCAACAACACTACAGCATATAGTAGTTTAGTTCATCTGAGGTTGTATTTGCCAACATATAGTAGAGTAGATGTGGAACTGGAAGTGGGAGACATACAGTAGTTTTAAACTCATACTATAAGTAGATGGATGACATTATTCTGGTACAGCGTTTGATCATTGTTAGGATATGCATAATCTGTTATGGACAGAACGCAAACGCTACTATTGTCTCATGAATAAAACCTCATAATAAACCTTGTGCTTCTCAGTTCATCAGCGGATACACATTTAAGGAAGTTATGCATTCACAAATTTGTTTTCTGAGTTTCAGAACAAAGTGTTCCAATGCTGAGATTTTTGGTTTTATTTCAAATAAAACTGCATCTGGTATGAGGTGAATAGGAATTAGACTGTAGTGAGGCTGACTGTGGATTGCTCACTGTTGATAGTTTATATAATCAAAAGGAAGGGATACCCTGTCTGATGAATCGCACAGGCTTATTCTCGGAGGAAGCATAATAAATTCCAATCTCTCTCATGCTTAGTAAACAGAATATATGGTTTTAAATTCAGGAAAGAGTCATTTCAGGGTGCATGTTTCCAAAATGCTAATCTTTATTCAGTAGATGCGCTTCTTTATGAAATACAGAAAAAACAAATAAAACAGACTGTCTGCAATGCACAGCTAAGAATCTAATACTTAAATGCTACTATTAATAAGATATATAATGCTTACATTTGGCTTTGCTGATTTTCTGGTTGTAAAACTTTCATCAGAATTAAATAACAATTATGGCAGACATTATGTTATGTGATGGATGAACTAACGAGAGAGGAGGTCAAATCCTAATTAAAGGGGTACTGAAGTGATTTACTATTCCCTTTCATAAATTTTGAAAGTGACAAATTAAAACAATACAATGAGGCCCCTGCCATGCTGGCAGCTCAGCGAGGCTGTACTGAGGCACAGTGCTTTAGAAAAATGTGAGCAGGAGAATAACACAATGTCCATGAACACAAAGGTAACCTGCTGATGCTTCGTATGCGGAATGGTTCCTGTCCATGATCTTTTAATTTAGTGACATTTTTTTTTATTTAACCTTTATTTAACCAGGAATGTCCCATTGAGATTAAAAACCTCTTTTTCAAGGGAGTCCTGGCCAAGAGGCAGCACATTTCCAAACAAATACATACAAACAAACAAGATTAAAAATTACACAAAACAATTACACATTATTGAGGCAGTCTGTAGGCCTTTGAGTTTAGTTTTAAAAACATTTAAAGACAACAGTTCAGTCAGTTTCCAGTCTTTCTGTAACAGGTTCCACGAAAAAGGCGCAGAGTGGACAAAGGCTTTCTTACCCAACTCTGTGCGGACAAGGGGAACAGACAGCAGCAGCTGATCATTTGAACGCAAGGAGTAAGAACCACTATTTGTCCTTGTGACCAAAGTACAAATATAAGGAGGCAGCAATCCAAGCATAGCTTTGTAAATAAAAGTGTACCAATGCCCCTGTCTTCTAATGGCCAAAGAAGGCCAATTTACTCTTAAGTACAACATACTGAAATGAACCAGTTAATATTAAAAATAGGTTTGGCCAAACATGTCAGGATGCCACAGAAATGTCTTAAAATTAGGTAAATACAACCTCAGTTCAAGAACAGCACATGGCATATTACAGCTGCCATTGCTTATTTAACAAACAGTCAAAATGTAGAATTGGTGTGTGGAAAAACTTAGGACACCCTATGACTCAAGAATTTGTAGAACTACGTTTAGCGGCTACTGCTTGAAGTAACCGCAAATAATCATTTTCTGTATGACTTTATCAGCATCTCGCAATGCTGTGGAGGAATTTGGCCTCTTCTTCAGAATGTTCTTCAGCTCACTGAGGGTAGTGTGCAACAGCATTCAAATCAGATTGTTGTCTGGGCTTTGACTGGACCATTGCAACACGAGTTTTAAATGGTTATTTTGATATACTGAGGAATTCTTGGTCAACTCAATGACTACAAGGTGCTGATGTCCTGTGGCTGCAAAACAACCGAAATCATCAGCGCTCTACCACCATGTGAGGTGTTGCTGGTATGCAACATGGCATTGGGCATTATGGCCAAACCTCTTGTGTTTGGTCTCATCTATCCAAAGGACATTGTTCCAGAAGTCTTGAGGTTTGTTCAGATGTCTATTTGCAAACCCAAACTGTGTTGCCATGTTCTTTTTAGAGAGAAGACACTTTCTCCTGGCAACAATCAAACAAACCGTACTTTTTCAGTTCTTTTCTTCTTTTACTGTCATTAACTTTGACATTTAGCATGCTAGCTGAGGCCCTATAGTCTGAGATATAGTTTTATTTATTCTTTTTAATTTAGTTATAGAAAATTCTCTAAGCATTACACGATCTTTCCTTCGGTTAGTTTGCTTGTCTGTTTGGCAACTCTTGTGAATAACATTTTCACAATAAAATAATGGAAACAATGTTTGGAAATGATCTTAAAACCCTTCTCAGATAGATGGGCAGCAACGATTGCTTTCTTAAGATTAAGGCTGATGTTTTTGACACATACCTAAACTCTCCAGATCAACAAACTGCTAAAACTTTCACAGAGGTGGTCACAGTTGTAGACTGCTTCTACGTGTTGACTAAAGAATGACATGTCATGTCTTGTACTTCATCTAAGGTTTCATTTACCTAATTTTAAAACATGATAAGGACTCGATTATTTTATGTAATAATCAAGTTATTTTTCGTGACTGCAAATTCCTGGACTGGCGATCCAGTGGAAAAAATTACAAACTTTTAGTTGTTATTTCATTCTGACTTTTAGTCTATACCTTAGGTCAATGTCTCAGATCACTAGATCATAGAATTTCCCTGTAATAATTACAATGAAAAGCAGGCTTAATGTCAGCTGTTAAGTAATTAAAAACTAATTTAGAAAGGCCAAAGTTGGTAGGGAAGCTAGGAACATTTGCTGCATTACTAAGTTATGTTCACCTGGCAGCACTGACTAATTTATTTGTCATCTGTAAAATGTCTCACTTGAGACATATCTTGATCTTCGTCTTAAAAAAATAATTTCTGGGTTGATGCTGCTTCCACAAGAGATTATGTTATACAAGTGTTTTCACAGGTGTTCATATGCATATACAGAAAATGGCAACCCACCAACACAATTTTGCTCAGGAAATTGCAATCTCTTCTAAGTCTCATGTTTTATTCTGTTTTACAGTGCACAACTCCTACACACACACATTTAAAAGGAGAAATTGAGATAGCAATTCCAAAGTGTAATATTTTATATAATACCTTATATTAAAAACTTCTTTCATAACAAATGATATGGCTAGTGTGAAGTTTTCAAAAGGTCATGGACGCACATAGAGGAGGTCAACTGTATGCCTGGCATGGTGTTACTGCGATAGGCTTGTGGGAGATGGTCTTCATTACAAATAACATCTGGGCTAAATGCCCTGTAGCAGTTTTTTTTCATGATTAATAATGTGCAGCTTTTTTTTTTTTATAGCTGCCCCCTTTGCCAATGCAATATTTTAAGTTGTTAACTTCAAACTTGTTCAGAGCTGTGTTTGAATAAAAGGACCAAAGGTACAAAGTAACAGCTGTGCATCAACCCTGGAGTCGTTCATCCAGCTTGAAAAACTAATGATACTCTTCAGTGAATATGAATAGATACAATGCCATTTATCATGTTTTGAAGCTGCTCATCATCATCCTCATCTTTATAATTATCACTATAAAAGTACCTGGCTTTGGCTCCGGACATCTGTTGGCATGGCAGCACACACACCTCTGTTGCACTGCATGGGCTGTGATCGGATGTTTGCTTAACTCAAGGCTCATTACACTCAGATGCAGAGGCAATATTGTTAGCAGCAGACCAGCTCAACATGCTTCATTGATGAAGAAAGCTTTTGTTTGCGCTTTTAGTTTTTTGTCTATGTCTCTTTTGTATGCTCTGGTGCAGTAACAAAGCAACGTGGGCATAGCTGTGCTCAAAGTTTGTGTACCAAACAGTTAAGCTTTGCACAGAAAATGCTGCTGATTCTGTTTTTCATTAATTTTACAGGTATGTACATGGCCACAAAGTAAAGTCCACCCATTCATTCCCTTAACTGCTTATTCTACTAGGATTACAGGGGCTGGAGGCTATTTCAGATGACTTTGGACAAATGGCAGGACACCCCAGACAGGTGGCCAGTTCATCACAGGGCAAACAAAAAGAGACAGACAAACATTCACACACTCAAACAGTGCCCATAGCCAATTTCTAATCACCAATTAAACTTAAATTAAACAATCATGTCTTTGGTCTGTGGGAGGTAATCGGAGCACCCGCAGGAACATGCAGCTCCACACAGAAAGGCTCCAGGCGTGCTCCAACATACACCTTTTATGCTGATAGCATCAGCGATAATCACTGCACTCACAACCAAAACTACTGGAAGAATTATAATTTACCCTCTTGTACTATGTTGACAATAGTTCAATAGAGCAAGATAAAATTATAATAATTATTCTTTTCACTTTGAAGTCAACATTTAAGCTGTGGAAGCAAAAGATATTTTTTGTCCCACATTTCTGCAGGTGCTACATGTAAACTCAGTTTCATAAATGATGAAATAAAAAATAAATAAGCACATACAACAAGTAGTGAGCTAAAGATTCTCACATCAGAAAGCTAATAGAAGTGTCTTTCAGACATAACAGGCTCTCAAGATAGGGATCTTAGTATTTCAAAGGGGGTAACACTACGGAACATGGTACAAAATTTATTTCACCGAATAAGACATTATTTCATCACTGTTTACATACCCGCAGCAAAGATTTAAAATTTAGAAAGGAGAACACAGCAGACATACTATCTATAGTTGGCTAATGGGAAAATGCAGAATATTAGAGGGGTAAAAGGCTATTAGTGAAGAAAATCAATTCCAAGTCTTGATATTAAAAAAAGAAAGTAGCACACATAAATGCAATCTCACCACTCCTAACTCGTGCCACAGCTTTGCTTCTGTTGCTAATTCAGTGATTTTGCTTTTGTTTTGGACAAATGCTAAAAAAGTTGCAGTTACAATGGCACTGATGAACAGACCTCCCACCCCTGTGGGGCTTAATCAGTGACAATGAAAGACATTTGTTTTTCCACTATTTGAGAGGCAGTTTTCAGCTGAACTGAGACTGGTAAACACTCAGTACACTGTGACAATATTGTTTACTCCTCGTTGAATAATATGTTGATTATTGGCAGATGGGTAGGAGTTTTAGCGCAAAAGAAAATCACCTTTTGAGGCACCTGTAACATACCAAAGGCACCAAATACAAAAACCCAATAACTGTCAGCAAATAAATGAGAAAAATGAACCTTGCAGAAGGTTCAATTCTAAAATACAATAATGACTTGCTCGTTCACAGATAATCAGCTCATTTTCATAAATGAATGTTTCCTTTAGCATTATTGATGAGCGTATAGCAATGTTCAACAAATGTAAACAGCGCTGAGTTATGATTTGAAATAAATGCGCAGTCATGCATTCCAACGAAGGGATTTATATTCTCTACCCTTCAGCAGAAATATCAGCAGAGCTATCGTTTGTTTTCCTCCCCTCCCCGGTGCACTATTTACCAGCTGGGAGGAAGTAAATCTCTTTATCTAAATCAATTAATCAAATAACAAACACAGTTTAGTGAAGAAAGTCCTCATAGTCATACAGAGGTACTCAAACAGAAATGCAACTGAAAAACGATTTAGCCTTGGTTAAATTCTGTAACCTCAAACACAAAATCTGTGTATGGAGATGAATAAAAATTTAATCAGTGTGATCAGGAATATTTTTTTTCTTCTTTGGGAGTGCATTTTGGTTTGAAACATGCACTGAAGAAGAACAATTCTTCATTTTTTCTTTCTTTTTTCTAGCATTGACAACTACAAACACACAGTATTATACAATCAACTGAGGTTTTGCTTCTGACAAGGAGGTTATATTTAGCTTGAAAAGTTTGGAATGAATACATACATAATGACACATACATCACTATAAACCACTTGAAAACCATTGCATCATGCAGTATGAAAAATACATTTAAAATACATTTTTCACACAATAACAAGCAAACCTTGTGACAAACATTGCAGGGCTTCTGAGGATTTCTGGGAGGTGGCTGCATCAGCCATGATAAAATCCTCTAGCATCTAGAAGTAACTGAACTTTTCATCCATCTGCAGCATTTCAATTTCTAAATAAAATAGCAGCATTAATATTCTTATAAATCTTCATTTGCTCAGTGTGATTTTCATTTAGGTCAACACTTTCACATAAAAGCAGATTATTTTCTAAATTCAGACTGATTTATCAACAGATACACTCTTGAGAATCACTTAGTTCCTTTTACTGCAGTATACAGCACTGTGCAACAAAGGAGCTGACCTTATAATAAGCACTGAGAAGCAATACCTCTGGGCTACTCATGACAGAGCAGTTTTTCCTGCTGAAAGCACCCCTTTAAAAATTTTGAACTATTGCTGTAAAGAGATTAGCCCCAGTGTTTCTATACTTCGAGATCAAAAAGTGGCTGATAGCATGTCACTGTTAGTTTTCTCCTATGCTATCAACATTTTCCTATTGTATGGGACTTCTAAACTTAAGGTCATGTTCCACTTTCATACTCACTACCTACTGCCTTACTGCAAACATCCACCCTGTCATTGCTTTTTGTGATATGCTGCTCTTTGGTCCAACTCATGAACACGAATCTCCACTGTTATTTAACCACAGAGTTCTGCATTGCATCATATGCTGGTTGTCAGTGGCATGCCAGTTTTACAGTTAGTTTGTTGGTGCTGTTTGATTGCAATTAAGCACATGAATATAGTGTGTCGGTGAAGTTCCACAGCTCTAAACCAATGCCTATCCACATACGACAATGTGTGTGCATGGTGAATGGTGTCTGTGTGTGTGTGTACATGGCTGGGCCTGGGTCTGGGGCTTGCTGAGCCTTGGCCCCTGTGGGACATGGTAAAAAAAACCCCACATTTGATGAGTCATGAATACCAAAGTTGCAAGCAGTGTTTGGGATTAAATGCCTCTCTGTGCTCTTACCTGAATCCTTAATAGAGGTCTTGCCATTCTCCTCTGACCTCTACATAATGAGGCACTTTTGCACACTGGATGGCTGTTAACTGAATATTTCTTGCCCGTCCTGCTATTCCTAATAGAGTAAACACGTAAACTAAACATGTAGTCTTAAATCTTTCCTAAATCTGCAGATGATGGTTGTTTTTTTAGGTACTGCTACCAGTTCTTTTTTAATTCAGTGATTCTGGTTTAGCACTCAGGAAGGAGTGCCCAATAACTAAAAAAGAAAAGGGTAAGAACATGTTGCACTACAAAATTCGCTGCAATGTATAGCATATATTGCATATTTTGTGTGTCATTTCCCCTAGCCACAGTACTTACCCTCTCACAACAGGATCTGTCACTCAGATAGGCTCAGAGATAGCATATCAAAAGGAAATGAATGTATGCTCTTCATTTTGTCTGCCCCAGAGATATCCCTATCTAAAAATATGCAGTAAAAGACCTTATGATACACACAGTATGATGAAAAAAATGTGTAAAAAAATACATAAGATACATTTTAAATCACAGTCACAGGGTATTACCAAAGTTCAGATAACAGCAACTGCTACTCAGGCATTTCTTTGACTCAGCACGCTGCCGTTGCTGGAATTTAAATCTCTGCTGGAGCCAAGATCTAAACCTTTTAGACGGCAGTGCAGTGGCCCTGCTTCTCCCATCATTTAGAGATTTTCAAACTCACATGATTCTGTCTGGGAAGTCCCATTAGCTTGGATATGCTTGGGATATGTGGCTTAGGGGATGGATGTCCTGGAGCGCAGTTTGAGACAGGGTTGCTTTGATCCAGCAGCCAGTCTCTGTAGCCCTGGGTGCTGCTGTGTGAAGTATCAGTTCCACATAGAGTTACTATAAGGCCCTCGCTGCAGTAACTTCTCGCTGTGTGCCCTCTGGCTCAACATTGCTCAACGCAAAGTAGGAAATCTTCAGAGGACATCGAGGATGATGCTTCATAAGAAACTGGCTTTAGTTTCTCAGACTAGTGTTCATGTCAGTCATAATTAATAAACACAGCGCAAATCTTATGGAAGACACAATGCTTTATTCACCAAGAGTTTATTTATCATCTTCTACTGTTAATTAGGTTATTTCCTGTTTGGGTTATTCCATTGGGAAAGCTGAAGTTCTGCTCAAACTGCTGTTCTGCTGAGTTCTGTAACTTCGTCATCCTCTCAATAAATATGCAACAGATCACACATTATAATGAGAATGACCAATAGAGTTGCTGACACATGAACAAACTAGACCTTCCACTAAAAACTAAAAAGGAAGCCTGACGGGTGTACTACAAAGCAGGTTTGACATAGGTAGACTTTTGCTACTTTGACTGGCTCAACAAAATCAAAACCCCTATTCAAGGGTAACACGACTGTGATTATCAACTTTGTTAACTCAGGCTTTTTCATTCAGGCACTGAAGAGACATTTCCAGTGGATCAGGTGATGAACAGGTGCATTCAAGTCTGACACTGTCCCATAAACCTAACGAATGAGATTTACAAATCACTTCAGTTTTTTTGTCCAAGGAAATTGTAAAATTTTAGAATGGATCAAAACAACATTTCTACATTTTCTGCAAAACCACCCAATTGCATGCAAATTCCTTACTGTGCAGCAGATGTTGCACTGCTCTTACTTCCCTGTACAGCTTTATTTGATGGCATCAGTAATTAAGACAGCGAACATCCACATATCACACTTTGGATATGCTACTGGGAAGACAAAAAACAAAACTGAATGAAAACCAGAACTCTGAGCATAACCTGTTAATGTCAAGCATACAGCAAGCTAGTGTGTTCACAGGTGTTACCATGGCTTTGCATGTTGTAGCTACGTACCAGACTGGAACAACCCGTAATACTGACTAGTCTTGTTTTTGGTCATGTTGGTCTTTTTGCTTAACCCTCTGCTACACACAATGCAAAAGTTGTAATACAGAAAAAACTGTTTAATAGTGACATGAAACCAAGTGTTAAAAGTAGTGCTGTCAAAATTAACGCGCTAACGCAGATTAAGCCGTCATCACGATTAACGCGATACAAAACATTTAACACTATTAATGCATCTGGAGTGCAGAATGAGTTAAAATCCCTGAAATGTTTCCGTCAACACATTTCGGGCAGTTGTCCAACTAGAGTTACCTTCGCACATGTGCAAATGGGCAGTTAATCTGGTAGTGACGGGCAGCTGAACCAATCAACTCAATTTGGAAGATGATAAATGCACATTGGCCCTCTCGATGGGAAATTTGAGTATTAAAAAAATAACAAGACAGAACAGTCGACCAACATAAAGTATTATGCGCATTGCGCAAGAAGGAATTTTCTTTTCACCGAAGCACCTCCAGCTTAAAATATCACATTGACGCAATGCATACGTTAGCCGGGGATGCTGCTAGCACTTTAGCTAACACATCACCCAGCTTGCTACAAACAAATCACGGAGCATCGGGGACTCAGTAAGTCTATCTCGGACATACTGACTGACACAATGCCAAGTGGATTGCAACAAACTGCAGACCTATTAATATCGTTGAGAACACGCGCTTTACATAGCTTTGGTTCCTCGTCTCAAGGACTTGAAGTGCCTCCCCAAGAGTGACAGAGAGAAAGTGGATAAATGTTTGCAGAATTTTTTGTTAACATGAATGTTCAAGATGTTCAATAAAGATGTTAAGTGCATATATTTTCCCTTTTTTTCCGAGTCCGTTTGCTCATGCAAAATGAAATGTGATTAATATAGATTAAAAATGAATGACATTTAATTGTGATTAATCAAAACTAATCCACAGTAACCCTGTGATGAATCTGATTAAAAATTGTTTGAGAGCACTAATATATACTATATATTAGTGTATACTTACCTATTAGTATATAGGTTTTAAAAAAAGTTGCATTTCACAGGAGAGTACCTGTGCTAAAAGATTGAAGAAAACTATTCAAATTATCTTTGAATTTAAGCATACATTCTTTGTGTTTATCCTCCATTTACTTCATTATATTGCGTAATGTCTGTTACAAGCTTAAATATAAAGTTGAAAAAGTGTAATTGCAGCCAGGCTATTGATCAAGTAATTGCGATTAATCGTGATTAATTACAGAAAATTGTGAGATTAATTTGTTAATTTTTTTTAATGTATTGACAGCACTAGTTAAAAATGAAAATTGCCTACCATAGTAGTTCTTTCTTTAACAAGCCACAGAAGTATGACTTTGAATTTGGTTCAATATTTTATTTTTGTCTTGGTCTGACACAGAAAGAGCAAACCGTGGTTGACTTTGAGGATGAATTTGATGATTTCATGAAACAAAAGCCAAAAGTCTCACATTGAAATTAAAATTCTCCTTCCATCCTCTACCAGTGTTTTTAACATAACTTTGCATTGAGGAATCATTCACAGGGGATTTTATTTTTCTTGTTTTTTCATGCCAACAGTTTGCTCATTAAATGAGAAATAAATTGGAATCATAAGTGCTGTAATTACAGCTCGTGTCAGTTGTGTTTGTTCTATTAAATGGAATGCATTGGGGGACTGCAGTGTGAGAGTCATAAAAAATGTGAAAACCAATGGTGAATCAGACAACATGGTGCTATAAGTGTGCACCATTTTTGTTTAAATGTAAGCTTTACTTTTTCTCCTCCTCTTCTAATGGCTTCACAACAACCAGCTGAAAGTGGTGCAGTTAAATACGCTGAGCCAGAGAGGACCCGCTTAATCATTTAGGAAAAAAGAAGAGTACTTTCTTGTTGTTAAGAATGATAATAAAGTGCAAAACTCTCTTGCAGTTTTTTTTTCCCTGGGAGAATATAATGAGAGAGGTGCCCTAGTTTAACAAAGAATCTATCTTCTGCAGCGCACACACAAAAATCCAGACAAGACAAATATAGATAACATAATTAAATCAAACAACGTGGAAAGAAAATAGGAGCTCAGTTAGACGAGAAGCTCAGAATGGTGAACTGGATACTGAACAGCAAAGCCCAGGAGACATTTAAGACACACACTTAGGAGGATAACTGGGTGATGGTAGATTTTTATAGACTCTGAGGGGAGTTAAAAGTTGCTTTGAAATACAGATTTTTATTAAATTAACACTCAATTAACAAAAATAAAAATTTCGCACTTGATTTTTCTACTTCATCTTCTAAAATACTTGTGCTCTTATTTAGATGAGTTCAAATAAAATCATACATTTTTCTATTTCACATTTTAGGACAAAAAATATTGAACAAACACTGACAAGTAAAACAGGTTGCTGTTGTTGTTTTGAAAAACAAACAGTTTTTACAGGAACTCCTTCATTCATCATTATCAGTATACAATATATAGCTGATTTGTAAATCAATACTTGATAGCTTTATACTAATATCAACCTTTGTACTGGTCAACTGGCACATAACCTCTTAATTCAAAGATAGAACATCTACACAAACAAAAAAAGATTTTCCTAAATATAACAATCGAATTCATCTCTCCTTCATACATAGTTTATACACCTAATCAGCCACAACAATACAGCACAATCTGCAAACCATCATCATTTTCCAAGAGCAGTGTCCCACCCCAGGGAGACTTTGTCACGCCTTTCTTAAATGCTCCCTGGAGAAAGTAGTACATTGCACTACTCAGTGGATTACTTTTGTGTACACAAAGGTATTGTAATTCCATTTCATGTTCTCAAATGCATTGTCACACAATTAACATTTAACATGATAAACCTCAGGCTACAGTCCCATACCTGTACAAATCTCCATCCTAGTGAGGACTATGAACATAAGTTGACAACACAAAGCAAATCCAAAGAAATGGAGGCTCATCATCGCCTTTGTTACTTCTTAAAGATCAGGGTCTTGCTGCTGGCATGGGGTCAGCAGGCACTCAGGTTTAACATCACTCTGGCTCTTGCTAGTTTTGTGTTAGTATGCTCTCTGTAAAGATGCTTGATTAGCTTGAATAGCTGATGTTGTGTTAGTAGTATAATTGTTTCTGATTGGAGGATAGTTGGGACTACCCATCATGGTCTTAAAAAGTAGTATAAAAGTATTGTCTGTAATTCCACTACTCAAACATTGCATCTTGCTCTCTTATTTTACTTTTCCGTGCACATGGACTGTAATAAACTGACTGTAGGCAAATGTGCAGAAACAAAAAACATCAAACATGTTTTTTGTTTCTATCTGCCAGTCATGCAGATAACTAAAGAACCTTTGTAATGCAAGTCAATTAATTATTGTAAATGTAATGTAATTACTGAATATCATAATGCTTTACATTATTGCCTTACCAATAAAATCTAATGTGATTGCAGATTAAAAATGTACCCAGTCCAACGGTATAAGATTTATTGCCAAGAACAACAAAGAAATAATTGACCAGATACACATTTCCTTACACACACACACACACACACACACACACACACACACATACACACACACACACATACACACACACACCTACACACACACACACACACAGTCATGTTTTCATATCTTAGTGGGGACATGCAATTGACATAATGCTTTCCCTAGCTGCTTACCCTAACCATCAAAAATGAATGCCTAGACCTAACCATAACCTAATTATAACCCTGACACTAAAAACACATTTGAGTCTCAAACATGCCTTCAAACTCGTGGGGACAGGAATTTTGTCCCCATAAGGACTGTTGGTTCCCGCAAGTATAGTAACATTCCAAAATTTTGCTCCCCACAAAGATATGTAAATGTGGTACACACACACATACACACACACTGCAGGATTTGCCAGCACAAACCCAATATACAGAAGCCCCACCCCAAAATCCACAGTGGAATCCAGTGGCTTCCACTGCCAAACTTATAGGTTTACATCTTCAGGTAAAATTTTCCAGTAGTGCAACGTACATCATATTTGATGTTTTGAACAATGTAAGCTTTAGATATTACAGATAACAAAGCTAGCCATATGAAGAGGTTCGCTGCCTTAAAAGGAGTAGATATTTCAATTAGGATGTGCTTTGAATTTATGTTCAGTGTCTGCATGCAGTGTTGGGGAGGTTACTTTTAAAATGTATTCCACTACAGATTACAGAATACATGCCCCAAAATGTATTCTGTAACGTATTCCGTTACGTTACTCAATGAGAGTAACGTATTCTGAATACTTTGGATTACTTAATATATTATCATGCTTTTTACAACTACGTGAATGTACTATTGCTGTAATTTATTACTGTTACTGAAGGTCTGCGGCTCCGAACCGTAGTAAAGGGACCTCTGGCTAATATGGCGGGTTCCGTGTCGGGCTCGTAGCCGAAAAATAGCTTTACTTTGTTGTCTGGGTCAACTTTGCTTGCGAGAGACAGAGAGAGGCGTTGAAAGGCTGCTCCAACGGAACTTATTGTTTCGGAGGAAAACACAAACACAGTGTACAGTTGAGTCTTAATAACGTACTTACAACTGGGCTCGTCAGGCACTCTTCTTGGCTGCAGTGGTTATTATTATATTTACATGCTTCCAGCTCACGTTTTTGCTCGATGACAGCTCGTACTTTTCCACTCGCCTTTTTCTCCCTCCTCGCGCTCACAGACACATAACGTGTATGGCAGTCCATTCTCCCTGCAGCACGGACTACACTGCCCATGATGCTACATTCTTTAGACCTGTAGCATTCTGCCTGTTAGCTTAGCACAACAACAACAACAACAAAAAGGCGCTCTCTCACCCAGGAAACACGCAGAGAGAGAGAGCGTCACCCTGTAACCATGGCAACCGTAACGCTGCCGCCTGGAACAACAGAACATAGCTGTCAAACAAAACCCAAACAGTCCTGACCCGCCACAATATGAAACAGGAAAGTACCGCCGTGTAATCCCTTTATTTCAACAAAGTAACTGTATTCTAAATACCACCTTTTTAAACGGTAACTGTAACGGAATACAGTTACTCATATTTTGTATTTTAAATACATAACGGCGGTACATGTATTCCGTTACTCCCCAACACTGTCTGCATGTTACATGTTTTTGCAGGCTTTAACTTACGTGACTATCGACCACCGGCCATTCTAAATTATTTTCATCGCTCTCTATTTTACTATAAAAGCTGTGCGATATAGCTTAAAGATCAACTGTGTGCTCTTTTCAAAGTTTAAAGAGTTTCTCAATGATGGTATCCATAAATGTCTTTTTCCAGCCTCCATGTCAGTATGCATATGGACATTTGAGTACACTTAGTTTTGTCACTTTGCCAGTGTTTCAGCAATAAATGAGAATGAATATATGTGTGGAATTGAGAGACAGTCTGAATAACAGATTACAGCGAACACCTGTAAGCTCCATGACCTTGATTCTGTCTCTTTGTGGCAGGTGCCATCATCGCTGTTATTAATAGAATAGCTGCTGACTGCACTACAGCAGGTTGTCTGTGTTGGAAGTAGTCAAAGCCTCTGATCGCTGCAAACTAATGGCTTTCATTTGGATCTGACAGCTTGGTATTTGCAGGTCCCTCTTGTATTGATAGATTGCATAATTTACAGTCATTTGTTTACCCAGTCTGTCTTGTGTGTGCTACTTCGCCTCTGTAGAAGTGTAAAATAACAGAACGGAATTGGATATGATTAATAGGACGACTTACAATGTTAAAGCTGATTCTGAGGAAATAAAATTTGTGTGGGCTTTGCTTTCTCAAACTCATATAGGTTTTCGGAAATAAATGTCAGTGTTATTTCTGTATAAAAACAGGTTAATTAAAAGTCTTGACTTGACTGTAAACATCAGATGTTAGTGGCAGTGGAAAGATTATACTGTAGCATGTGGGCTGCATCTGATCGTTCCTCTCTAATGTCACCCAGGGCTGTTGCTGCACTGTGGCATAATCACACCAACTTGCATGGCAGTTTTCACACAGATTATAAGCTAATCAATTTCTCTGCCAAAGTAGTCCAGATGGAGTTGGTATACAGTATGATGGCAATCTGTGAGCATCTCTAGCAAAAAGCCAAGGAGCCTCAGCTGAGAACATGATAAAAGAATTCAAAATGGGTTGGTGTAAAGAGGTAGGGGAGCTGCACCACAACAAACTCACCAATCACCAGGGATGAAAAGAGGGGTCCATGAGAGACCCAATTTGTAGTTTTTATCTAGAAAACAAGAAAATGATTTATTGCATAATGACTGCTCTTGTTTTCAACTTAAAACTGATGTCAGTTTGTTTTGTTATTTTTACAAAGGATCGTGACGCTACTACTGGCACTGTCAGGTCTGCTTATTATCCAGTAATTTGTACCATAACTGCCTAGCACAATTACTGCTGCTTTTTTATATTACCGAAAGGTAAGACTTTTTTTTAGATTTGATTCATGTGAAGAAAATCTTTTGAGGCTAAATGTCAGAATGACACTTCCTGCAGTAGCAAAGAGAACAGACACCAATAACCCAGACTAATGTGTTTTTTATGTACGTCCTTCATGTCAAGGTAACCAACAGCATCCAGCTTTATGGGTGGAGAGAGACGCACTGGGCTAGAAAGAACAGAGCCGAGACGGGCAATCCAACTGAGAGTTCATGTTAGATATCAGTCCAACATGCCATTGAGCCTTTTCAATTAGAGTTCTTCCTGTTTTTTCATCACTGATTTTAGTTGGCCAGAAAGTTTTTTAACTTGTATCAAAATGAGTATCAAAAAGAAAATGTGGTAATGTTAGATTTTCTTTAGTGCCAGTCTTTTTATTTCCTTTTGTTTAATAACAGATTATTGGGAAACGCCAAAAATGTCAGCATTGCGTCATAACAGCCATACACATATGGGACAATAAATCATAGCTAGGTAAAGAGATCAATCACACATTGACAAAAAATAATGTGCAAAAGTCTTGCGGCAACTCTCATTCCTTTATATTTTGCTTCCAAGGAGATGACACCAGATGTGTCTGAAAAGCACATCCTTGAGAAATAAAGAAAATTCCAGCAAAGACCTGAAACTGGACTTGACAGATGCATCTGGCCTTCAGTTGATCGATGTACTGTTTGCTGAAGTCAAACAGTAGATGCTGTAGTAAAAGCAGAAATGGCCTCAGCGGAAGGGTGGCTGTCACAAAGGAGGGGGAAACAGCGAGAAAAGACTGAGGTATGCCACATTACGTACTGAAACTCAGTGGCAACAGATCTTATAAAGCGATACATTCCAGTTTAAAATCTTTGGTTCAAATTGTCATCAGTGTGTGCACAGGAGGGCAACATATTGAAGGTTTTGTATGAATTACAGCCAATGGTGTTCGGGATCTTGTCAAAACTGATGGAATTATGAATGCAGTACCATGAGATGTTTGTCCACCATTGCAATACCATCCAATTGTGTTTTTTTCAGTATGACAAGGATTCCAAACTCACTGCTAGTGCAGCAAAAGCATATCTGGAAAGAAAAAACCACAGTGTATGCCTGTATCGGCCTCCCCACAGTCAGGACCGTATAATTATTGTAGCAGAGTGGGATGATGTTGACAGAGAACAGAACAAAAGCAGCCAACCTCCAAGGAGGAGCTTTGAGTGTACTTCAGGAAGCCTGGAGAACTATTCCTGAAGACTGTTTAAAGAAATTGCAAGAAAATTTGCCTAAGAGAGTTCAGTCTGCATTGAAGAATAAAGACAGTCATACAAAATACTGCATTTCCATGTATTTTTGTATGTGTTTCCATAAATCTCTCTACCTATTTCCTGTCATCATAAAAAAATATATAACTAAACAAGGTGTGGCTCAAGACTTTTGCACAGTCCTATATGCATATATGCAGTTACGTGGTTTGATAAAAAAGCAACAGTACTGTTGAATAAATTATCCTCTGCTGTGAGGGAACAATGCTAAAGCGAGACAAAGCCAGAAGCAAATGGGTGCTGATTATCACGCCAGTGACAATTTCTGGTGTTTGAATGCAAAAACAGGTGTTAATTTGCACTCATGGCTACTTGCTGGAGTCAGCATCAGATGAGTACAGTTTAACACAATGATGTAACAAAAACACATTTGTAAAACTGAAGAATCAATTAACACTTAAGCAAGGTAAAATATAGTGTACTTACCCAGCATGTGCACTACTACATAAAATAAAGAAACATCCAATCGGCATCCATGCGATTAGACACTGATGGATGTTTACAATAAAGTTGACAGATTGGGAACACTTACATACTCTGATGCAATCAAAGGCAATATATCTTTGTCTCTTGTTTTGCTCATCACAGTTCAAGAGCCAAACAAAGTACAAATAAAAAAAATATACACCACATGAGCTGAAAAAGACCATTTTCCTTGCTCATTTGAATGACAGATAGCCAGTATGAGGTGGTTCTTGCTATTTGTTGTGAGTAGGGTGCCTTATTCAAACTGTATCACATTGCTACTACACTGTAATGTAATGTAATGTATTGCTGCGGGCCGGCAGAATGCATTTCTGCTGATCTGTACATGTGCACAGCGTCTTGTTACTACTAAAATTTATGTTGCTATATAAATAATTAAAGAGCTGTGTTTGTTGCAGTGCTCGAGAACATGTGGAAAGCTGGTATCGCAGCATGAGCTTGCTCCAATGATTCCATTGACTGAAACACAATCATTAGAATTTCTTAGTGCCTTATTTTGGTTAGATGAGTGCAATGTGTGGGAGAGGTAAGAGGTAAAGCAGAGAGCGCCCTGTGGGATCTGTAAAAACTGGCAAAGTGGTAAACTGTATAGGACCTTGATGGATAACTTGGAAGAAGGATGCAGAGTAATATTTTGGGAGGGGAAATCTCATTTTCTCCAAGCTAGCTTAAGGGAGCACTAAACTCAATCAAACATAAATGTAATCAAACATGTCATTGCTCTTTGTAGCTGTAGAGGGATCTCTCTAACCACAGACTTGCAGTACCCAATTCTCTTACTCGCTCTCTCTCTGTCTTTCCTTCTGCCTCTCCCCTTCATCGCTCCATAAACAATGACACAACAGTCAGAGTAATTAAGGTCACAGGGAGGTTAGACCAGAAAAGTGAATGAGGGAGCCACTTTATTGCTCCCTTTGATAAAATATTTCTTTTTGTCTTTTTGAGTAAAGCTCACATTAAGTAGGAAATACTTTTCTATAAATATGAAAAAAGAAACATTTATTTTTTTTAACGCTTGAATTAATTTTATTTTGGCCAAGCGGTGTGAACAACTTATGAACAAAGCATTCTCAATATCTTCTAAGTTAATACAGTGAACCTACTAGCAAATCTTTTATCTCTTTCATTTTGTTGCTGTTATTAACGGCTAACGTAATTCAATTATTCGCCCTATTTACAGCTTTTTTTTTTTTTTAAATATATCTTTACTTGACTTCTGTATGCTCACCAACTAGTTATCTATCAATTGCACTGCAAATTTCAAGTTCTGAACTTTTTCACTGAAAACATCTATCTGCTGCAGCCAACATCAATAGTGAGAGAAAGATAACCAGAACAGCAAAGTAGTAGACCAAACAGCTAAGCACTGAACTGAAAAAAAAAAAAAAAAGCTCTGTGGACTCAACACTTCAAGTAATCCCTTTCACACTGTCACATTGTCATTTTGGTACACTGTATTTTTCAAGCTTTACTCTTGGTGCATAATGATACAACTACTGTTAAAAAAAGAATCCATCTCTATCATGTCATGACGTGTCTGTTCTTAACATGTTAATGACACAGAGCATGTGCAGAACATATGGTTTCAGTGCCTGAGATAATAGCGTAACCAAGGACAGCATCACTTAGCTGCTCGACACAACCGAGACAGACAGCTTGCTGCTGTCAGTATCTGCTATATGTGGAATGCTTTGAGCACATCAATACCAAGAATACATTACTATGCATTATGACTCAAGGGAACATGGAATCATGGACGTGTATTGATTAACAACACTTTCATTTCTAAGATACTACAAATACTAAAAACTTTTAACGTTTTTATTTGCCTTGATTTAACAGATGAGAGAAAGAGAGACTGGAAACAACGGCAGATAGATACACACACACACACACACACACATACATACACACACACACACACACACATATATATGTGTGTGTGTGTGTGTGTATGTATGTGTGTATCTGTGTGTGTGTGTGTCCAAGGTTTCTGAGGCTTCTCACTTTAATATGAAGTCTTTATTTTTAATGCTTTTTTTTTTAAGTAACACAACTTTTGATTTTTTTTCTGGAGCCTTAAAAAATAAAACATAAAAGTCCTCTACAGGATGTAGATGTTTCCTCAAGTTTAACATTTAACATTTTGATATTGATGGAATTTTCATTACTTTACTCTGTGCAGTAAGGTTAGAGCCCTTTTCTGATCAGAAGGAAAAATATTGTCAAATTTTGAGCAGAGTTCACATTCAAGGCCAAATCGACCTGCCTTAATATGGTCAGCTAGTGGCATGCAAGACACATCCAGGTTGCTTAGAGTAATGCAAACTGATATGACTGGCTGACAGGAGGAAGAGGAAATTCAAACAAAAGACCCAAACAAAAATTATGCAGAATGTCTGAAGGCATTTGAATGCATAATGCCAAATTAATATCTGCCCATAGAGAAAGCTTCTTGTAAAAGCTGCCTGGACACTACTCCATTGCAAAATATACAAATTGGCAGAATAAATATCATATTCAGCATATACGACTAGATATATTCATGCTAAGGGGTGTGTGGCTGGACATTGGGATAACTGTAGGGCAATGAGTCTCAGTCAGGGAACATCATGTGGAAGTGATCTGAAGGAAACATGTTTCTATAGCCCACAACAAAAGAACTATTTTCTTCAAGAAATTGTGTATCCCCTTGGTCAATTTTGAAAGATAATCATGGACAACATGAAAAACATTTCAAGGATGTCCATGGATGAAAAAGTAAGCTGCCTATATTTTGACTGCAATACTTTACTTTCCTGATATTTCAAATAGAGTGCCAAATGTAAGTGAAAGACAAATAGACTGAGAAACTGAGTTGAAGTGCAAGCCATTACACACCTGGTATAGACAGCTGCCTGGTGGAAATGGAGGAAATTTGTTCCATCACATGGAGGAAATATCAGTGACTGAAAAAATGGATGCTTCATGTACAGTGTAAACATCCCGTGAGTATGTGAAATCTACCATGGTGATTTCTGTAAGTATTGGTTCACTGCAAATTTCCTGCCTGTCTCCCATTTCTTTGCTAAATGTCTGCTTTGGGGATTTAATATGTGACCAGTCACTTTCTTCAAACTCCTAACTACTGTACTTGGACAGCAATGGATCTGGCATACACGAATAAATGTGTTTAACTCCAAGATTAGATTTCCAATAAAACAAATGCCCATTTGTAACTTTGATTGCTTCTGACTCATTGTCTGACTCATACTTTGCATAGTTAATTTAATAAATTCAGCTGTTCTTAATTTTTTTGTACAATTGATTTGTATCAATATTTATTTGAATGTTATATGCTGTATATTGTAGTTATATACATAAGAGATTTTAGCAATCATATTATCTGTCTGTCTATATTTGTTCTTATTAATTCTTGTGAAATAACACCTCCTGCTAATGAAGCTGAGAACGAGAACAGAAGCCTATACTGCAAAGCAGGCTTTGTGCTTATCCAGGAACATTCAGTGTTAATGATGGATTTTCTGAACTATTAAGGTGGTTCACTTCTTAATTGGGGTATACTGCCAAAGTAACCTAACCTGCTCCAGAGCAGGAGAGTGGTGGGGTCTAAAGTTCAAGCCAATATACTAGCAAAAGATGAAAACAAAACCCAAACCAGACAATTATTATTGGAAAAAAAAAGAATAAAATACTTCAAACTTGCTATTAGAAAAGCTTGAAATTTGAATTCCAGCACTGTTGCCTCACAGGAAGAAGGTCCTGAGTTCAATTCCACCATCAGGCAGAGGTCTTTCTGTGTGGAGTTTGCATGTTCTCCCCCGTGTCTGCGTGGCTTCTCCCCGGTTACTCCGGCTTCCTCCCACAGTCCAAAGACATGCAGTTAGTGGGGTTAGGTTAATTGGAAACACTAAATTGCCCATAGGTGTGAATGGGGGAGTGTGAGTGCAGCTGGTTGTCTCTGTCTTTGTGTTAGCCCTGCGATAAACTGGCGACCTGTCCAGTCCAGCGTGTACCCTGCCTCTCGCCCTAAGACAGCTGGGATAGGCTCCAGCGCCCCCCACGACCCTGAAAAAGGATAAGTGGAAGTGGATGGATGCTTAACATGAACCCAAATAGTATAAACAAACTCAAAATCCACAGACCAAAATCAGGAACCATGACAAAAGCCTGTATCAGTACTCTAGTTTAAGTTTCCCTTTTCCACCTCAGGAAAAAAACGAAAACGATGATCCCCTAAAATCAGACCGGGCAAGAAAGAAAGCAAAAACTTTGCTGCAAGTAGTTGACACTTCCAAAAGGAATAGTAGGGAAAGACGTCGTCTCTGTCATCATACTTTCTAAATGCAGAGGGGTTTTTAACTTCATTTGAAGCTCAGTGATTTCTCGCCCGCTAAAATCTGTACAATGAAAACAGATTTTTAAAGAGAAGGATTTTCTCAAATTGCAATTTCCCAGCGGAGCTGCATGATAAATAATGTTTACCAACGGTCAATTACCATATCAAGGGATATTACTGGCTGAAGTGCAGTCATGTGAAATGAATAGGAAAGGAAAACGTTCCGAGGTTCACACGAAGGTCTCTTCCATTAAGGATCAGTGAGTTATAAAAGACTGGCAGGATTATAGGTTCTGATTTTCGTTGCAAATTTTCTGTTTACTGATGGAAAGGTGTCAAAAGCACATGTAATCCAAATACAATGATTGCCTGAGCTGTGATGAACACAGTCATGGTTAATAACTTTGCTTTCAAAATCACACATAGCAGATTGAGTCTACCTTCTGTTCTTTATATTTCCTGGCTGTGATTACAAAGTGTAGGTCCCACATCATGTAATCATCTGCAACCGTAATCAACATCATTTAAGTATGAACTGCCTTTCATTGTGATTTGTGGGTTTTCTAATCCATCTAGTGTGTTGTATCTTAGGGTACCCCCTCCTACCTTACAAAATCCTGAGTTACTATTTAATGACAGAATACCCAGTAATATGTGGTGGTGAATTATGTGTGCATTATTTCCTGAAGTCGCACTGATCACACATTGACTTTTTTTAATGTTAAATACAGCAATAAACAACAGTAACATTACTTAAATAACTGGGGTCCATAGAAAACTGCAAAGACTTGGTAGTGGATGGTATACTTTGTTTAAAGTGTCAATAAGGCAGGGCAGTGACTTTGAGAGGATTGATTTCAGTTTGAAGAAAAGGTCATGTTTAATGACTTGCAAGTGGTTTATGCCAGCCTTGATCCATTCCAATATTAGGCAAGTAAATATCCAATAGAACCTTGTTTAATCAAGTTGAACAAAGATTTAATTAGAGAAGTTCTTGTCTTTTTAATTCCATATATTATACTCTCGACACAAAAACTATCATTATTGTGCTCCTTTGTTTTTTGCATGTTGGATAAAGAGGAATATTTTTGTCAGAGAACAATCAGAAACCTTTTTCGGGTGCAACTAATGACAGAAATAACCAGAAAGCCAATACCATTTCACTCATATGACACCTAGAAATGAAATAAGCAACACCTATTTCATATCTATCACCAACACTTGCTTTGACATGACTAATTTCCATTGCGCCATTGCACTTTGAACAAGTACAGACTAGCAGCGCTAATAGGAGAGTTTTTTCTTGAACAATTATCTATTAAAAAACATTTATTCAATGCAACAAGAGAAAAAGAAAGAATATTTTCAAAGGCGCTTATTCAAATTTGTCTTTCTACCAGTACAAACCTTGACTTGAATACTTTTATATTACCATCAGTGTACTAAAGAGAGTACAGTACATTTTGTGCAACCAAAACAGATCCAGAACCAAGAAGCCAAAAATTGTTCACCTGTCATTTTTATAAAGCACAAATCAAATTATACGCGGTGATGTTGTTTCTATCTAATGAATGCAAACCATGAATTAGTGAGCCACATATACATATTAATGATTAAGACAATTAGTAAAACTCTCTCGAGCTGTCAAATAAGGCAGAGAATAGTTGATGAAATAAACTTTCTTCAGGGACCACTTTAGTGGTGTTGCGTACAGAGGTACTTAAGGAGACTTTTATTTCTTGTTCCTAATAACTGGCACTCACTTTGTTGCTGTCCTCCATCTTTAAGTATATTGATTCATCACAAGAATTGTGCCTCAGTCGAGGCTTAGGTTGCTTGGGTAGATTGTTTTAGACTTTTGGGATTCAAGTCAAGTGCTAAAGAGGAGTGTCGAGTGTATTTTTAATGAAACGCACATCATTAAAGATTTTTGGAACTTCACAGTAGAGTAGAACTGGCTATCAGAATTCAATTGCTTATAAATCTTCACATTCAAACATGTAGTTTATACTCAAATAACAACTGATCAGACAGAAACAAATACATCTGTGCCATCCTACCAGCAGTGTGATTCATCTGTGTGATGAGGCTGGTGAGCTAACTGCAAATAGACAAGCCAGGCAGGAAATATGAGTGCTTTTCACACTCAACAACTCTCTCATAGAGACTATGTAGATTTTTCACATTTGAAAATAAACACAGATGTACCCATGTTATCAACTCTCTCTTTGTCATCTCTAAAACTTTGAGATTAAGAGCAAATTAAATTAAGGTTGTTGTTTTTTTGTTTTTTTTAGCAAACTAAAAGTAGGCACATACTTCATGTCTGAGTTAAAACATTTAAAGATGTGACACGGGATTCTTAAAAAAAAAAAAAAAGAAGTCTCCAGTGGCTCTAAGAGATGAGCCTAAGCCTAATAACCGAATCAGTCCACTGCACTTTAGAAGTGGGCTGATTCACTTTGCTTGTGTCTATGATATAATCATCTCAGGCACAAAGCTCTGGCTTTGAGCACAGAAGCCCCATCCACCTGTCTTCTGTTTGAAGACAAACGGAAGACAGGTGGGACAGCCAATCAGAATAAAACTATGTTAAAGAGAAGACGAAGGGCCTAAAATGTCTTGTTTCAGACAGAGAGCTACTGCTAGGCAGTGGTATTAGTGTGAATTAAATATTGCAGCCACACTGAATATGGTCCAGAGGTCCATGAGAAGATGAAGATAAAGATAAAGAGATGAAGATCTCGAAAAGTAGATCAGCCAAATTTTAATCAGGTCAGGTTTATCACTTTTATAGGCCCATTCCCAGAACTTTTTGATTACACCTGTTCGTCCAAAACATGACTGAAATGTACACAGGAGGACATGGTCTGAATGAGCTATAGAAAATGGAATGCTATGATAAGCATCATTCTTCTGTACAGCTCCATAGAGCATCTCAACATCATTATTTATTTTCAGTTATCCAGTGTAATAGCGCAATAGTTCTTTCCCCCCTCACTATTCCTGTGTATATGCTTTGTTTGTTTACTTTTCCAGCTTCCATCAGTTTACTGTCTCCCGGGCAACAGTAACAACATCAATTGCTGGAAATGCAAATATTAAACTTTTTTCTTTGAACTTTTATGAAAACACCTTACAGTTACTAGCTTTTACAACCTACATGACTGTAAACACTGACTGAGCCCAACTAGATATATCAATCAGTTATCATTTGCACTCACAGCCTCCTGACAGTTGTTAAATGTGTGCCTGGCTTAAACGGGTCTGAGACAATACACACCTGCTTCAGCCTAAAAACTGTTTTTCCACTCATGTTAGGTCATCTAGAATCAGTCAGTCACACAGAGATATCACAGAGACTTTCCATCATACCACTGCTCTATTTATAAGCCTCCCCATACACCAATCCTACTCTCCAGGGAGGTCATTAATTTGCCTCTCTGTCAGTGGTATGCCCCACAAAAAGTCCATCAAAACTTGCTGGCTGCTTATCTTTATGGCTACATTTGCTACATTAGAAATTATAGCCGCATGGATTCTCATTAGAAAGAGGTCGTTTAATTACAGTGTCCTGACAAATTTAAGAAGCACATGAGACAGATGACCCTTTTATTTTTCTCTTATGTTTCAGTTTCAGACAAAATTAAATTACACTCAACATTGTTCACACTCATAGCATTTTAAATCTGACAGCTCTGAAAAATAGGGCAAAGCTACCTTATCTTGGGGGAATAGCTCACTGTCGTGCATTACCTCCCACAGACAATCTACTTAGTGTTGCCACTCCACATTGTTAATACTCCATTAATATCTGTCTTCATTACTGTGCTTTGTTTCAAGAGTGCCAGATCTCTGGAGTGGAGATAAAGTGGTCAGTACTGTTTCTCTGATGACTTTAGGACACGCTGTCCATGACTATTTACTCCCTGCTCCTGTCTCAGCATTGAAACTTTTACAGCACTGACCCCTTGACCTGAATACGCTCATATTGCACTTTTTATTTCAGGCACAGCGCCACGGTGGCCGTGAAAGGTGTTTAATGAACTGTCTTGTAAGAAGACAGTTGTGCTTGCCCATCAGCACTTATCCATCCTCCCAGTTTCTGCATCACTTTCTTATTTACAGCCATATCTCAGCTGGCTTTTGCTGAGCTAAGGCATTTCTCCTGAATTGAAAAGCCTCAGAGGTGTGAATAGTTCATCTGTATAAAGATATATCATTTGTTGAGATTTGCATGCTATGGAGTGTCTGAAGAGCACAAAAATATTTCACCATAAAACAGCAGTAATCCCTGATACTCTCAGCCTGCTGATACACTAAATTTGACAGCAAACACAATGAGTCACATCTGAGATAAAGGAAATGTTTTGTTAGTGTTGAAAGCAAAATTGAACATAATACACTAAAAATATTTTGGTTGCATGAAGTAACTGCATCTGTTGCTCTATAACACAAGGCTTCTTTGTTGAAAACTGCTGGGAGTTAGACTGCATTCAGTGTTGATTTATTCAGTATTGATCAGCCAGCTCTTGAATAGAAACACTAAAACACAGAGAAAGGGTTTCATTTCCGCATTGTTAAATGATTATGCATTACTAATACTCTTTTCCATAGTTGATTAATTATTGTTAGAACCCCACAGAGCTCTGTTCTTACTCTTATTATGAGTCATGCACTGCAATGTATTTTTGTTTCTTATAGAGAACATATATAATAGACACATAGGAATATATGTAAACGAAAAGGTTGATTTACCACAGGTAAAAGTACACTGAAAATCCTATAAAAATCGAACTCTAAGTTACTAGAGTTTAAATAATGGAGTAAACTGTAATAAAGGGCAGATCTCAAGAGTATTAAGCAGCTCAATGTAATATTAATAAGAAATCCCAAGCCATAATATAGGGTCACAGTATAGGGTTTAGTTGTTGGGATTGAGACACAAGGGACCAGGTAGCTTGCAAATATGAAATAGTGCTTAAAGACTGTGGCCTTATACCAAGAAGAGTAAAAAGGTATAGAAGTAGATAATGATACCAAATTATACTTACTGAAGCACGCTGACTATTACTAATACTAATATCCTGTGAGTTAGAGACAGAAATTGACTGTATGGATAGGTTTTGGTTTTCTTTGCATTGTAAACAGAGGAGGTAGAAGATGCACATTTGTCTGTTTTCAGACAAAGAGGACTGTAATGTTGGGTAACCATACCATACATAATGTCGCTTAGCAAGCATAAATATCAGTATCAAAAGTACAAAGTGAACTAATGAACACACAATAAAAACAACAAACTGTTCTGTCCTTGGACACTTTGACTTTGAGATTTTGAGAGTTTATCATTAATGCATGTACAGTTGCTATTAGAGTTTCCCACATACAGGCTACTCAGGTAGGCAACCCAAGTATACCTGGTGACTTGTTTTCTTAATGCCTAGGATAATCCCTTCTGCTACGTTTCCAGTGAGTCTTTCACTTTGTAGTCCGATCGACTTCAACCGCCATGGATTGCAGCTGTTCTGCTACAGAGATTTGCTGCAGTAGGGTGGCCACTCTTATCACAACTTGGTGAACTAGTTCATGTACTATTATACCAAGCTCCCTGAAGCTGCAGAGCAGAACAAGTACCAGTTGCACCTTCAGTCCAAGAGCAGAGGCTCTTTATTTTACAAAGTGTATTTGACAAATAAAACGTTTGCAAAGAACCAAATATAAACAGTACCGTTTAGTGCACATTGAGTAATACTTTCCTTTACAGGGGAAGAAACTTCTTGTACTTGATTATAACCTGTGGTTGTATTAAAAGATGTGTAATTACAGTATAATAGATGTTACCCTGGAGCAATGTCCAGAGTGACAGCAATTGCAGTATAAATAACAGAATTGCCAGCCTTACTAATTTAACTAGTTGTACTAGTAGTTGTAATTGCGGTGGCAGTAGTAATTTTAATTAGAAATATCACATCCCATTAGCACAGCAAGAAAAAGGAAGTCTGACTTGACTGAAAAGTCTTTTATTCAAAAGTGACGATGCTTTTAATCATCCTTAAACTTGGCTAACATTCACCAATCAGAGGAGCAGAAAACATTACCCACCTTCCCTTCTGCCTCCTGGCCTCTGCTCGGATCAACTTTACACACCCATTTCATGTGTTTTGATATTAATTAAAAGCTATTAAAAATTTAACTTTATAAATATATATTAGCCATTAAGCTGTTACAAAGCCTTGTGCTCTGGTTCTGGGCTGTTTCTTAAACATACATGTATTCAAGAAAAGATTCAAAAAAACAATTTGTCATAGGATTACGTTCAATGAATACAAATTCTCTCTTTTCAGTTACCTCAAAGCTCTTCATATTGTCAGGTAAAGACCCTACAATAAACAACAGTGTAAAATTCTTTGGGGGCTAAACCAAAATTATGAAGGGGCTATACTGTCCAGAAATGTACACTTATCCGGTGCAGTAGGCAGGAATAAATAGCTTCTCTTGAACAAACTCCTTAATTACCAACGTTAAGGGTTACCGGAGTGCAAAACAAGCACACTTAAAGCTTAAAGGAGCAAGAAGTTGCCAAGTAACTAGTAAGTTTTCACATATTAATGGGATGAAATTAGATCAAAACTGTGTTCTTTGCTCTCTTTCAGATCTACACATGGCACCATAAGGCATGTAGTAATCAACCTTTGCAGATATCAGCACATGAAAGAGAGTGCATTGCTTCACCTCATCTGTCACACTCAACCTTAGTACCCTCTGTCATGGTCTCTACTAGTAAGCAAGAAATGACAGAAATATCTAATATGTCACTTCTGTGCTGGTTTTCCGCTGATGGGAATAATTAAGTCAGCACCCTATCTTCTGTCTTCTCCAACACCCCCCCCCCACCCCCCCCCCACCCCGCCCCCCTCAGTTTTCGCAGGTGTTCCACTGGGGTTTTAATTTCCCTGCCTGATACTGTTTTATTTAGAGATGCTTGAACTTTGCTAGCTTGGCTTGCTGTTTGATAGAAGCGAGCTCCAATTTCTGCTCTTCACATCAACAACGCTTGTTTACCTTGTTCACTCGGGACAACTCTTTATGTTACACACTGGCTTCAATTTTGCTTGACTTTTTATTTTGACTTTGAGAGCAAAACAACTGGGCACCAGTGGTCTCTCTGACCTCTATTCATCTCTAGTCCTCCTTCTGAAATAAGCCCTTTTATCCCCACTAGATTCCTTATTCCTCAATGGAAATGCTTCACTGACACATTTTATTACATGTTTACCCAGTTTCAAGGGTGATAAATTTGGCTGACTAAAGCATGCTGGATAAACAGAATATGTTTGCAGAGAAAGACCATTTCAGTATGCATATTTTCTGACCATTAGCAAAGAACGTGCAACTCAGTAATTGGCCAGCTGGGAAGTGTTAAGATGGAGCTTAAATTCCCAAATAATCCCAAGTCTACTGTATTTGTACTATTTGAATGAAAATTTAATATTGCTTGCATGTGCATATGAGTAATACCTGCTTAGATACCTTGTTGTACTTTGTTGTTTAAGAGCATTCCCTGAGGGTGCACTACTGGGAGACACTCCTTATCTATATGATGAGGAAGATGGTTATGAAGAACTTTAAAATGCATTTACAAATGTGTGATTATACTTAAATTGGATAATCTAAATCAGACTGACTAGCCTGAAAATAAATCAAAATTACCTTAATATATCAATACTGAACAAAAATAAATAAATAATCATAATAAAAACCCTTAGAAGCAGTCATAATTAATTGATTTTTTTTTATCTTTCATGCTAAAGCTGATAAGTACATCTAGCCTCTCTCAGTTTTCCATTCTGTTTCACTACTTCTCACACAGCTTGATTCTTGAAGCAGAATAACTAGAGGTGGGGGAAGGGAATGAGAGCAGTGGTGAAAGATTTGGGAAGTACCCTCTGTGAATGGAGCTGATGAGATAATTTTGGGAGTGTCTTCCAGTAGTGCACCCTCAGGGAATGCTTGATTGAATTCCCAATGGCTTTAGATTGAGATGGACATAGGCCATCATAACATAACTTACATCTTAAATAATAAACAAAAATCATAGTTTCTACAAAAAGCTGTTAAATTTTGGTCTTCAAATTATTTGTTTTGAGATAATTGTGAGATGAGATAACTGCATAGGAGCATTTTTTTTAATTGCAAAAAAGTGGCTCTGTTTTTCAGAATTAATGACATAAGTTATAATCCCCAAAGATGCTCTGTTGACTTGAAAGTCTAATTTCATGAGCAATAATGACCCCACCATTAATGTACATTAGGGAGATGCACTGAGAGATACTGGTATCTTTAACTAATACAGATGGTAATGTTTGTCTCCCGGTGTTACAGGATTTTCCTTGATCATTGGAACCAGGAGGGTTTCAGGATATATGACGATGCATGTGGGAAAAAAAAGAAATCAAGAGACAGAGATGCCTGTATCTCTCACTGTTTTAAAAGGAAACAAAAAGAAAGTTGTATTGAAACTAAGCAGGGGGACGTTTTCTTGTAGTTTCCCTGATAATTATCTCATTAATTCAGATTTTTGTTAAATGAAAAGATTTCTCTGAGTTTATTCGTCAAGTGAATGCATTACACATCCGTAATGTGGTACTAATGTATTTGCATATATTTTATTTCTACAGCCATGTTGGCAAAAATACTTTAAGGTAAATGCTAATGAAATGCTAATATGGCATTGCAAAAAATATATATTCTATAGTTGAAGATAAATATTTAATACTATAATTTATGGCAGTTCCTCTATGAATGTCTATAAAAATTAATAGCGATACATTGCAAATCCAGAGATTTAATCTAGACCAAAGTGACAGACCAAAAGTGCCACAGAGCATAGAGCAATGCTAGGAAAAAATGATAATAGCCTTGGTTTTCTTGTCTATTATAGTATCATGAGTTCTTTCCATCTAGAACCAAAGCCATGGCACTGACAACATACATACAGTGCAGGGTTTTTTATTTTCTTTAGAAAAATGGAAAAAAAAATATATACAGTTCATTACAATGAACAATCAAATGAGCCTTTTTTTGGTGACTTTTTCTGATTGATCATAATACTTAAAAAATGGCAGCTAATTTTTCAAGTTACTGATCTTTTTTTTTTTTTTTCATTTAGTCTTCCTTTCTTATAAAGGAATGTAATAAAACATATGATTCATGGTTATCAGGAAATAGAATTGGTTAAATAAATCGCATTGAAATGAAATACTGTAAATGAATCACATTTATTTTAAACATGATATTTCCCTTCAGGTTAGGGTTTCCTCTCAGGAAAACAAGATTTATTATGAACTCATTATTTTTAGTTAGCTCCATCTTCTCAGTCCGTTATCACCAGTTTTACTGCTAACACTGCTGTCTGTCACATTTGTGCCTCCTGATAATTTTTATGGCTGCTGCCAACAAGAGTTCTGAATACAAAAGCTTTAATGAAGTGTCTTGGGCTGAAATCCTTTTAGGTCATGATTCAGTGATGCAGAAGAATGAATTGGGCATATAATTATACAAAGGAGTAGTGAACTGGCCCACAGGGAACCCCCCCCCCCCAAAAAAAAATACAAGCAAAAAAACAAAAAACAAAAAAACAAGCAGTCATTGGCTCTCTCCCTGCCTGTTTCTGGTGTGGCTCCATCACTGGTGTGAAGCATTGCAGTAAATATTGAGTAGAGCTGTCCAATAATGACTTTTTTAAAATGCAGAAAAAATAGGCATCACAATACACTGCAGGCCTGTACACCACTGACCTCGTGGTGTTTAAGACACTTTTGAGATTGAGCGAGATCAGTGAATAAACTCTGAATATGATGTGACGTGCAAGACTTATTGTGAACCTTCCCAGAGATATTAAATCCATTTCTATCCCAAGGCACTGCTAAGAATATCCCCTTTTCACTTCATTGATGTCTTTTGCACCAATGCAGTATGTATTAGTTGCCTTAGAAGAGGAGACAGAGGAGAGCACCAGTTCAGGATTGCTGAATACAAAAGGGATATCCATTGTGCTAACTGTGAAGACACCCAGACATTTCATTATATTACAATTTTTAACATCTGTTCTACATCTTCCAGAGCTCTCATAAAATACTCTGGCTTTTCATAGCTAGGCAATACTTGATGAAGCATCAGTTAGGTATTTTGATCACACATTCATCTTTTTTATGTGGTTGTTAATGCTAAGGTTATCATGCTAATTCATTATAACCCAGGGGAAGATTAGTCAAAACCTGAGCATTAATTGCACTTTATACAACTTCCTTCAAATTTTGTGGTAAACAAGTGCATTGTTGTTTATGCAATGAGTCATTAATCACAAATGTCATTTAGTTCAAATCTCACAACATTCTCAACCTTTAGTTGAGCTCATTTGCATGTTTAACGCAAGTAATAATTCAATTTGTAATGAGATAATTAATCACAGTTGCCACTGCTCAAATTAATGATTGCCACTGCTTAACAAATAGAACAAAAGCCATGTGTAGGAACACAGAGTGCCTTTCGAAACAGGGAGTAAACAATAAGTGCCGAGGCCCATCAAATATTTAATTTGGCTGCAAGATTTTTTGTATTGTTTTTGCTAAGGCAAAGTATGAAAAATTAGCTACCTATTTTGACAAAAGGCTGCAAATGGAGTGGAACGGCCCACCTCTGCAAGAATGGGAAATACACTCTTATCTAGTATTGCCTGCCTGCTCTATTTTTTTTCCAGAGATACAAAGATTTATGCAAACTGTAACAATGCAGAAATAGCCTCTGGCTACTGTTTTGCACTGGGTTTGGTGTGTTTGTGCATCTATGGGTTTTACACCCATGTGTGTTTGTGTGCGCGCGTGTGTGCGCATATGCATGAGTGAGTGGGTGCTTGCATGTGTGCATGTGAGTTTCGAATTGAATAAACGAACAATGACAAAAAGAGTTGTGTAGACTGGTTTGTACATCATGTCAGATCCAGAGCTTTCACCACTGCAAAACTTGTAAATCAGGTCCTGGAACACTAAAATAGAAAGGACCTGGGGATGTTTGGTTCTAAAATGCAAACCAATCAGTGACACTGCTGCTAGGTATGGTGCAAAATAAAGTCAATCTTATAAAGTGTCTTGCAGTTAATCTATTAAACTAAAAATTTAAAAAATTCTAAATCTGTTGATCTCCATAAAGTATTCAGGTATACAGAAGCCCTCCATATAGCTCCACTTCTTGAAGGAAAAGTATTTTCAAAAGCTGTTTCCCCATAACAACTTCATGCAACTTTCAAGCAGCCCAGTGTTAGCTTTAATTACCTTTGGGTTCTGTAGGAAACAACTAACCTGGCAAAAATTGTAAAGATTTATGCTGTAAGGTTAGGCTCCTTAACATAAAATACTGGCAACTCTAATTTTCAAAAATTAACCTACGAACCAGTTCCTACATTTCTTGGCTATCAGCAACAGCATGGAAAAACTAGTAATAGGCCAGGATGTGATAAAGGCATTTGAAGTATTCTACATTAACATATGGCAGCAGAGTGCTGCAGGAATTAGTTCCGTACTTGTCTGATGTTTCATTTAAATGTATGTTTCTTTAAAACAACTTCCTTAAATTCAATCAAATATTGATTAGCTGTCACAGATTCTGTCACAGATTCTGTTCATAAGTTTGTGGACATAATTTCTAAGAGAAATTATAGAGGGTCTCCAGTTTGATGGTCTAAGGATCAAACCTTTGATTTTCATGTGGTCCCGGTGGCTTCAAAGAGTAATGACCTCCACCTTGCACTGGAGAGTCTTGCAGCCAAGTGGAGAGTGGCTGGGATGAGAATTAATGCCTCCAAATCCAAGGGCATGGTTTTCAGTCAGAAAAGGCTGTTGCCCACTTCAGATCGCAGATGAGTTGCTGCTTCAAGCTGATGAGTTTAAGTAGTGTTCATGACTTGAACACTAGAATGGGAGATTGACAGATGGATTAGCGCAGCATCTGCAGTGATGCAGGTGCTGTGCGGTTTTGTTGTGGTGAGCTCAGAGCTGAGCATGAAAGTAAAGTTATCGATTTACTGGCAAATCTATGTTCCTATCCTCCCCTATAGCCACAAATTATGAGTAGTAATTGAAAAAGTAGCTGATCATTGAACCAAGGAAGGGAAGTGAGTTTCTTCTGAAGGTTCTGGCCCCATCGTCAAAGACTGGCTAATTTATTCAGCAATGTCTCAATGATGTTACATCATTTGAGACCATTGCTTGATCTGCCTGCATAATGACATCTCTCACCTTCTCAAAAACGTGTTCTGCATGTGGTGTTCAGAGCTGCGTACCAATGGGTTGAGCATCAAAGCCAGAAACTTTGAAATGTTATAGATGACCAAGTTGATCATACAAACAATGTGTCTTTAAGCTACACGCTGTTTATCTATCTTTAGTGAACCATACAGACTTGGCGTAGCTTCCCCTGGGTATTGCCTGTAGTATGAGGTCCAGTCAATAGCACTGTCTTGTTCTAATTGCTTCAGATAATCTCGTTTCAGCGGCTCATAAGTATTTTTTTCACAGAGGATCAACAAAATTGTCAGTTGTCATTGATCAGGTTGTTGATCAGTCGTCATTACAATGTATTTATTAACGATCATGAAACTGAGCTCACAGCCCATTATTCGTCAGTGGTGCTAGTTTCAGTCATGCAAATGTGCTGTTACTGAAAACGCTACGTTGAGATGAACAGAATCAACTTCTTGGGATTTCCTTACCTGGATGATTGAGCATGCATCAACAATAATAACGTTTACTTTATTGATCCCCATGGGGAAATTCCTCTCTGCATTTAACCCATTCACTCAGTGAGCAGTGTGTAGGGATGGGACCTTGCTCAGGGTAGCCATTCAGTGGATTCGAACCTCCAACCTTCCGATCATGGGGCCACCACTCTACCTACTGAGGTTACATGTTCATCTCCTTCACTTAAAGGACCCTTTACTTGCATTTAACATTTCAGTTTGTGATGCGAGGGCTGCCTATTTCTCAGACCTTGTATCAAAGAGCAGAGGCAACCCCAAGGTACTTTTTGACACCATTAGTGATATTGTTGCTCCTGCTCCACCTGCTGTTTCAATTACCTTGAATGAAGATTGTAAAAATTTTCTTCCTTTCTTTGTTGAAAAAGTTAGTAATGTCAGGAACAATATCTCTCCTTCTGTGTCTCTCTTGTCTGCTCCAACCCCACCTAGGCCTGTTATTTTAGAAAGATTTTAACCTGTGTCCTTACCTGAGCTGGTCAAATTAGTTAATTCGATGAAAGCGTCCTCCTGCTCTCTTGATATTTTACCTGGATCTTTGTTTAAAAATGTCTTTCAGTCTATCGGTCCATGTGTGCTTACAATTATCAATACTTGACTGATTTTTGGTCAGGTCCCTGGTTATTGTAAGAATGCTGTCATTCACCCACTGTTAAAAAAAAACTAAGCTTGACGCTTCTCTTCTTAGCAGCTACAGGCCAATTTCAAAATTACCATTCATTGCTAAGAGTTTAGAAAAGGTTGTTGCTAAGCAGCTTATAGCTGTTCTAGATGAATACAGCATTCTGGATAAATTCCAGTCTGGTTTTCGTAGAGCTCACTCTACTGAAACTGCACTTATTAGAGTCTCCAGTGACACCCTGATGAATTATGATGCAGGAGAATGCTCTGTCCTGCCAATGTTAGACCTGACCTCTGCCTTTGATACTGTTGACCATCACATTTTGCTAGATAGGCTGAGACATTGGGTGGATATATCGGGGTCTGCTTTGGACTGGTTGCCATCTTATCTGTGTGAACGATCTTTTTCCGTGGCTAATTCTAAATACAGGTTCTCTTCTACTTCTCTTAAATATGGTGTGCCACAGGGCTCTGTTTTGGGGCCTTTATTGTTTTTGCTGTATATACTCCCTCTTCAGCACTTATTGAGCACTTTTAAAGATATTTCTTATCACTGCTATGCAGATGGTATTCAGTTGTATATCTCCTTTAAGCCCCAAGATGTTTCCAAACTACTGATTTTGCATAGGTGCTTAGATTCCATTAAGGGATGGATGGCTGATAACGTTCTTCAGCTAAATGAGGAGAAAACTGAAATCCTTGTTTGTGCTCCCAAAAAATTGGTACCTATGGTTATGGAAAACTTAGGCCCTCTCGTTACATTTGCCAAACCTTCTATCAGGAAACTTGGTGTAACTTTTGACTCAGCTTTGACTTTGGACACTCATGCTAATTTATTGGTTCGCTCCTTTTTTTTATCATTTAAAAAATATTGCTAAGCTGAGTCCCACTGTTTCACGCTCAGAACTAGAAATGGTCATCCATGCATTTGTCTCATCTCGTTTGGATTATTGTAATTCACTTTGTTCACTTGTTTAAGTAAAGCCTCTGTGGATCATCTGCAAGTTGTTCAGAATGCTGCCGCAAAGCTTCTGAACAAGTGTTCTAAATACTCCCACATTACACCTCTGCTGATACAGTTGCACTGGCTCCCCATAAAATTCAGAATCCACTTCAAGATTTTGACTTTGACATTCAGGGCTCTGCATGGACATGCACCAACCTATATCAGAGATCTTTTACATCAGTACATCCCCATCAGGTCCCTGAGGTCAAGTGATCAGGGCTTGCTGGTCGTCCAACATACGAGGCTGAAAACGAAAGGCGATAGAGTGTTTGTAACTGTGGCCCCCAGACTCTGGAACTAGCTTCCTTTGAGCCTGAGATCTGTGGACTCAGTGGTTTCATTTAAAAAACAGCTAAAAACCCATCTTTTTAAACTTGCTTTTGGTTGATTTCTGTTTTTATGTTTTAGCTTTTCTGTGAAGCACTTTCTGATTTTTGTCTTGAAAGGTGCTATACAAATAAAATTTTACTTACTTTACTTACTTACTTTTAGACACAAGACACATTATTTTGTGTTTCCACATTATTTAAACTATGATTGGCTTATTGCTTACAGGTTTTAGATGGGCAACACGTTTCATCATATAAAATATATATGTTGAATATGAAATACTCATAACTTCAATCTCAGTTTTATCAGTATTCACCCATGTAATTCACATAAAGCACATTATCATACGGAAACAATACACATTCTATTTGAGCCTAGTATATAACCATACGGGTGGTGTTGTATAAATCAATGTAAGGTAAATATAGTGCTCAATATTTTGAGCAGCAAGTGAGACCGCTTCATTCAAACTTTCATACAAAAAAATCAAAAAATCAAAACTTTTTATATAAAGCAATGTGAGTTATCAATGGACTCTTCCTGTGAATTGAAGCTAGGAGCAGTGCCAAAGTACAGCTCTTACACAGCTCTTAATGTCTGTTTTTGTTTCCATCTCTTGAGAACAATGAGTGCACTAGTGGATAGAAATGTCTGTCATTTTCTGTCTATCTTGGGATTTTCAGTGGTCTGAATCTATAAGGATTTTAGAAGTATATTAAAAAAAACAAACACTGAGATGCTAGTCAGCTAATCTGCTCAATGCAGGTGTTAGTTGACAACTGCTTTAATTACCTTGCTGTTGATTGGACTTACCAGTGCCATTTTTTCTTTAACACACTAGCTGCTCTAAACCCAATTAATGCTTCTTTTAAGCAGGAATTTATTATTATTACTGTATAACACATTTTTTCTTGTGTATTAATTTTTTTTTATGACAAACACACACACAAAAAAATTAAAATGTATTTTTAAAACATAGTGTTTTTATATCTTTTATACAGGTAAAACCTTCACTGAAATTCAAAATCAGACTCACAAGAGTGACCTTGCCAAGATTGCAGCAGACACTGTAGCAATTATAAAGTGTCGACTGTTGCATAAGTCACAAAGCACTGGACTTCTTGTGGCTAATCTTGTGGGTGTTGGGTCCACAAGAGGATTGATCCATGTGGTCTGATGAGCTAAGGCCTGGCTACCAGGTGCTCACCAATAAGCCTCTGCCCCAGGGTTGGGTCCAGGATGTGGTCCTGGTATCCAGCTCAGCCTAACAATGTGAGGAACATTCATCCAGGAAGGACTCAGAGCAGAGCTGTTACTCCTCTGCATTGAAAGGAGCCAGTTGATAATGTTCAGGCACTTGGCCAAGATGCCTCCTGGGTGCCTCCTAGGTGAGGCATATCAGGCATGTTCAACTGGGATGAGACCTTGAGGCAGATCCAGGACATGCTGGGGGGGATTGCTGGCTTGGCATATCCCAGAAGAGCTGGTGGCTGGGGAGAGGGAGGCCAAGTCTGCTTAGACTCCATAGAACACAGACCAGGGTAACTGGTTAAAAAAAATGATGGATGGGTAGACAGATAGTTTCACATCAGCATTTACCTCATACCCATGCAAGACAAATACAAACACACACAAAAACAACATTCATGTTTGCTCTGACCACTTTGATACGAAACTGCAGACTGACTAAACTGATCCATATCAAAATAAAGCAAAACAGACAGTGGCAATTTTTCTCTAGTTTCTCTCCACTCCTACTGAAACCAAAGCAGTTAATCTGGGGGAAATACTGTTGCCGAGGGTGAAGGGTTACAAATGTCTTCAGATAATTATCCTTATTGTTAAGATTCTATGTAAAATTGAGTTAGTAAAAGGCAATACAGAGTCCGCTTATATGTTGTTGAGAAAAATACTTGGCAAATTATAAAGAGTAGAAGTGATTAAGCACCTGTAGTATCAGATCCGATTTTGATCCTTGGCACAAGCATCTATGTGGAGCTTGCATTGTTCTCTTTATTCTCACTATATTGATCTCAGTAACAATGGGTGGAAAGATCTCAGCGGGCTTTATGACTCAGCACATTCGTCCAGTAGTTATTCACAGGGTCAAGCCAAGCTTTATAGATAAAGTTTTTTTTCCCTGGCAGGAAAGGTGTCTTAATGATAAGAAAAGTAACTGAATATTAGAAAGCATATAAATGTCCTTAGCACAGCAATATCTGTCACTAAGCATGACACTACTGCTTAACGTACCATTGGCTAAGAATGGAAATCTACTATGACAGGATTTACTGACTGGATGCTTCACCTTGGATGACATCCAGTGTTATGTTCAGCTATTTTTTAATTGAAGACTACAGCTGTATGCCTAAAGGTGCTATGGCTCTCAAGAGCATCTGTGAAACAACACAGTAACTACATTTACAAAACTCTTTATATGCAGGTAGAGGCAAAAGTGTTTTGTAAATTAGAGACAACGGCACAATTTAGGGCATAGCTGCAATATGGAAACTGGAAACTTAGCCTTCAAAATAAAAGCTGTGCCTTTTGAAATATGTTGGTTTCAGCGGTAAGTCACAACCTTTACTTCGAGGGGGAAATGTTCTCCCTCTCTGGTTTGCATTTCCCTTTTTCAAGTTTCACTGCAGCTCGGTAACTAGTTACTGTGTGTTTTCAGACAAATCTGCGCCTTCCATGTAAATTATTGGTGATCACACCAATCTGTTTGCAACCAAAGCAATCAGAAGAAGGTTTTTGGTACAAAAATTTATGACCAATTTCACCCAGCAACCAGTCATTAACTAGTTAGGGAATACACTGATTGGTTGGCCATAGTTTTGCCAAAGGGTCTCATGGCCTGTGTGACTGAGGCCTAAAATGAAAACTGCTATCAGATTATATCAGCTGTAGCCATCTAGCTAGATAACTGAAAACATGTCTGAGAATTACATAAAGATTTTAAGCCATAATAATATATGGCTAATTTTCTAGGTAGATATGAATTAGAATATTATTTACATCAATATATACTCTAAATTCCAGTCATCATAATTCCCACACATCAAATATATTTGTTCTTAATTAGTGTCCTTTATTTTCTTAATTTTAATCAGTACATGTTTTGCTAGTTTATAATTGCCTTGGTTTTGATTAAGAAGCTAGTTTCAGCCACTCCCTTGTTCATAAGAGGTCAACACAGAGCATACATAAACATGTACATACATGCATTTTACATACTTACTGCCCTTTCTGTTAGCTAATGAAACAAGCATGCTTACATAAGGTTTATCACCTTTAACACTGAAGAGGAAACTTAGCTTACACATCACTAAATCTTGCATATTATATTATGAATATAAGTGTTCATTTATTTAATATCTATTGCACCTTTTAAGTAAACATAAACTGTTCATAGGAGTCTGGTGACAAGTCAATTAGACAATGGATGTTTTTAGTTGAACTTAGTTAAACCTGCAAATGTATCTGGAACCATTGTTTTTATCTTATTTTTCTCTTTTTGTTTTCTTCGCTTAGTGAAAATACATTTTAATAATACATCAACACCTCGTACACAGTAACACCAATCCTAAATATGGACTCTTCCTGTGAACTGAAGCCTTTTTTCTGCTTTCATAGATTAAAAATATACTCCTTTTACATTTTCATAGGAAGTATTTGCAGAAACATTTCCAAAGCCCGACTAAAGCTTTTGATTTTTCTTCCCCAGCAAACACTGTAGATGTATAATATTTCTGTACAGTTCTAATGAGCATCATTACTCCTGCATTGATGCAGTGCCAAATGAGCTCATTGAATTTTTAAAAAGGCACAGTTATTTAAAGCAAGTGATTTGAACATTAAATCTGCATCAAATATCTTCTGGAGACTCACATCACAGCAATTAAACATATTTCCTAAGCCCATTAGAAATTAAATGGATAGTGGTGGGGTAGGGTAGGTGCTGATTAAAAGAGTTCTATAAACTTCGAGAGGAGGGAATAATGTACTGGCATTCCCTATACTGACTGAATCACAAAAAGCTCATCTGAGAGGACAGCAAGTTCAGACGCTTTCGTCTCAGCCTGAACAGATGGTAAGTGTACACAGCATTACTAAAACCAAGTCATTTTTAAACAACCTACTAAGATCTTTATCACTGAATGTGTTTACGAGTGTAGTAATCCATGCTGAATTCATCTGCTCAGAGCGAACCCCTTTCTTACGTCAAACCCCCGTCAAAGCGCCACACATCATGTCTGTATTTTTTCTCCCGGTATCTTTGATTCACTGGAGGTACATCAGACGGCACCTGTGCCGAAGAATTTAATTTCTTCAGCGGATGCTAAGAAGCGACTCTGTTATATTAGAGGGAGCACACTGTTCAGGACCATCGCTGTAGTCCAGTGAGCAAGAAATCTTGGCAAGACAAACACGATAAGCTCTGCCTCTCCTGAATCTTGACAGAACGCTGAAATTGTGTGATTGTTACAGGAGTGAAAATCCCTCAGGTGAAAAATACAACAGCGTAGCTTCACAGCACCTCACACTTATTTGGCAGATATGAGTCTGGACATGTCACAACAGCACTGCAATACATGGGAACAGCAAAATTAAAAGACCTTCTTTGAAATCCAATTTTCATATACTATTCATAAGATCCATATATGTTGTTTGCTGCTACAAGACTTCCTCAATTCAGCAAATTAGCTTCAAAATTGGCATTTTATCTTTAGAAAATTAGCTTTTTATGTCAGCTTCTTCTAAGAAGACTAAACATCTGTTGGAAAATACAGTAACAGCAAGAGCATAAATAGCAGGTACGACCATAAATGTCAGCAGGAGATGGTTGATTAGATGCAATCTGAGTTTTAAATGAAACATCTGGAAAATGAGCTTAAAAGAGACAGGATACTATAAGGCAGATGCCAGAGGCAGTATGATACATGTGTTATCACCTCATATTTTATTCTGGAAGGACATACTGTGTTAGGAAAATTATTAAGATATAACATCTATCACTCTGACACATAACTCGGGGAGCAAATTTGGGGTGTGAATGGCTAAAAAGCTCATTTTCGCTGTATGTTAGAACACTAAAATAATCTAAAACAAGGCATCATTAACACCTTCCAAACACCTTTGTACAACACTTAACTTTCATCCTGCTGAATCTCGCCTGTCGTCTCATGACGTCAAAAGAGTGTGAGACAAAAAAATATGATTCACATGATTATTCTTTCCAAGAGGGAGAGAAACACAAAGGTACAAAAAAAGAGAGAAGAGAACAGACTTAGTGGTTAAAAGTACACTGACCTGCTTATGTTACAGCAACAAAATGCTGCCAGTCTGCAGGGTGCAGACTCAATAGCCACATACTACAACAGGGCAGAAACACATGTATGTCGCATGTTAGTCTCTAACATTGATATCATTCAGTGATCAGAGCTTGTGGAGCAGGGCAGTTTCTACAAGCAATACCAACTCGACACAAGACAAGTGACATAGAAATGCTCTGAAGACAAGACAGTGTGATAGCTTAGGACAAATGAATTCCAAGAGGCTAACATGCAACACACACAGACAGTCCATTATAAACCAACACAGACTTCCCTTTTCTGCATGTTCTCCTCTTTGAAGAAAATCAACTTAACAAGGCTGTTTTGAGTGGCTCGCTTGCTGCATCACAATTCACTTCTTAAAGCCAGGTCTGCACACAATACAGTCTGTTCTCAGCTTATCAGGTAGGCAGATTTAATGCACCTCTCGTTCCAGTTTTACCAACAAAAAACAAACGAACAAAAGTAAAGTCATTGTGGAGTAAAATGAGTTGCTAGGAGCTGTAGGTCACGGGCACAGATTGAACAGCTGTACTCCTAGCACAGGCTGCAGCTACAAGCAGGGTGCACAGTGGAAGCAGAATCAGTGCAACGCTGCAGCTGACCACATCAAAGGCCTCAGCTGTGGGAAGTAAGGGAGAGAGGAAGGGACAGTATGACTCCCACAGCAGTCTTACTGCAGTTTGTGGAGCAAATATTGGTTAAACAGGACTTTCAGCTGGTAACGTTTACTTTCATGTAGCACTGCTAGAACACAAGCGCATCAGGACATAAGAAATAGGACTAGAGGTGGATAGTAGACATAAACAATTTAAAAAAAGCTATCTTATCATCAAGTTATTTGGGCTTAAAGCAGTAACCAATTTATGTTCTTAAATACTACATGTTTTTAAGTGGTTGGTGTCAGGTTATCCCTCCATCTGTGCATCCTTTCATCTCAGTAGGAATGCTCAAGAGTGTCATGATTTGTCAGACTCCCCAGAGCTACGCTGAGGTCCCATGGCACTCCAGCATAGCATTCCAAACAGTATTTGAAAAGAATGACATTTTATTCAGGTGTCAGTCAAATTCAGATATTTTTACCTCCTAACTTGTCACTGAAAAGGAATGTTTTTTGCAGTTAATCTTTATTTAAATAGAAATGTATGCACTTATTATAATTATAAAATTATGCAATATCGCATTGATTTGTCAACATTCTGATGTTTTGGTTGTGTATTATTTTATTATCTTGACATTTTGTGTGGGGTTTTTATGTAAAATACTTCCTGTATTAAGACTACTTAAATAGGCAGAGCTGACCTTAGGACATGCGCTCTACTTTGGCACTGGATGCAGGAAAATGTAATTAAACACTGTTTTGGCTTTCAGCAAATGTAATGATGCTTTTTGCATCTACAAGCCGATTCGATCACAATGAGGGAAAAATGGAGCAACATTAAAAGAGTGTCCATATTTGAAATGGAACCACATTACTGAATGCCATAAAATCTGGTCAGTTAACTTTCAAACTGTGCAGCACAGATCCTATAAGAAGATCACACAAGCTATGACAGCCACAAATCTGAAATAACTTGAGCAAGCAAAAGTTGAGGCAAAGAGTTTTCTGCTAGAGGCGGCAAAAAGACTTCTGTAGTGCAACTAAGAACAAAGATACATTTCGGAAGAGACGCATGTAGAAACTCTGAAAATTGCACTTGCCAGTATAAGCTCTTATTATGTGTCCTAGATGTTTTAAAGCATATTTATCAAAGAACATAATCATTTCTTTTAATAAGTATCTCAAGATAAACCAAAGCTGTTTCCATCAGAACAATGAGCTTGACTTCCTTTTGATTATCTTCCCTCTACTGAGCTACACCCACACCTCGTTTTCTACGTGTAAACTATACTAGGAAACAATATGGTAATCATTTTCTAAGAAACAATAATATCTTTATGGAAACTGACAAGAACATGGGGTATTATTTCAGCTCTGGAGACACAACACCTTTGCTTTTGTGCTTATATGTTTTTCAACACCAAAATAAATCTTGCTGTGAAGTCATGAAGAGATTAGTGTTGCTTGACTGGTGTGGAAAATAATTTTCAGAAAGTATTGTAGCTAAGCCTGTGATCATCAGGACTATTTAAAGCAACAGTGTGCTAACTGCCGAGGGAGAATAATCTACAATGAGTACATGAGAGATATCAGCAGATGTTAGGTGTCATATTATTCAGCAGTTCGGTTTTTTGTACACAAAACTGTGTGGAACCTTTTTGCTGTATATATAATTAATTTGCACAAAGTATATTATTTATATATTTCATCATGCGTAACCATCACATTTCTTTATCTTCTCTTCCTCTCTCGCAGATCCCTCAGGTGAGCTACGCTTCTACAGCTCCAGAGCTGAGTGACAACACCCGCTACGACTTCTTTTCCCGTGTGGTGCCTCCAGACACATACCAGGCACAGGCGATGGTGGACATTGTCAAAGCTATGAACTGGAACTATGTCTCTACTGTCGCTTCAGAGGGAAACTATGGAGAAAGCGGGGTTGATGCATTTATTCAGAAGTCCCGAGAGGACGGTAAGTCCTTCTTTAAACATTTCCACAAGCATCCCCGGGTATTTAAAATTATGTTATGGTGGTTCTCGTTTTTGAATCTCATTTTGTCAACCACCAAAAGTGTTTGTGTTTAAGTGAGAAAGAAATTCAGCCTCTGAAGTTTGAATTTTTAAACAGTATCCTATTTAAAACTTAAAAAAAAACTGCTGACTATAAAGACTGACTTTAAACATGAGCATTTTCACACAGAAGCTGGTTTTGTTGCTGTTGCATTATTCTTTGTGTTCCATGTTATTGAGAGATGTTCATAAAACAGGGTAAGGTTTGAACTGGTTATTTCGATTTCTTAACCCTCTCCAGGCAGGCGTTGCCGATTTGCAACAGTGAAAAACTAACAACCTGATTACCCCACATACATATTTTATGAGTTTTTTTACTCAGAAGTACCACTGCAGGACTTGGTTGTGCATTAGCTACAAAAACTTAATTTGAGCCTGAGAGGGTTAAACTGAATGAGTGCAGTCAAAATGATCCGAAAATAGTTCTCAGACAGGATCAAGAGTCTGGCTTCAATTTTCTTGTTTTGGCTTTACCACTAACTAGCTGATTATCTGAAGCAGAGATGGCTAATGGCTAATGCTGTAAATTTGAACTATTTCAGCAAAATCTGCGTTTGCAACTGTTATCTCCATGGAATAATATGAGCTACACAGGTGTGCAGTCGAAGCACTGAGGGAATTAATTTTGATTATCAAATTCTGAGAAGGCTCAACAGAGTGACAGTGAACCTGCAGAGCTAGCCTGAGGCATCAGAAGGAGATAGCACTGCACAGTGCTGGGAATACAGTCAGTTTGGTGCAGCAAGCTGCCGGTACACAGTCAGCCTGACCCCTGAACTTCTTCTGTAGCAGAATGTAATCACTACAGACGTGTCCAGTACTCTCTGTGCCACTGCGTCCATTCAGTTTCTGCCAGATTCAAGCTGCTGCCTATCATCAGTCTTCCTGGAAAGGCATCGACAGCAGAGCCCCCTGTGTGTCCGGCTCAGCTACCTCTTTGAACAGTCCACACAAAGGGGGAATCAAAGCCCCACAGGGAGATTTAAACTTTTCCTCTTCTTTTTTGAAAATAATGTTTTTTCCCCACATACTTTAAATTATGTGTTTAATGCTACTTGATACTGACCTTGCATATACACTGTATCAGCTTAAAAAACCGTATTACATCTTTTAAAATCCCGGACTTCACATAAAAAGAGGCAATGAGTTCTGAAGTCATGCCAAGAGTGGAATCATGCTCTAAATGAATGGAAAATGAATCTCAGAGAAATGTTCTTGCACATGATAATATGTTGAGCACAAGCTGGTGTAAATGATTAGCTTCAATGTGTTAACATAAAATAGGTTTTTCTAATACAGGAAAAACCTATTTTATGAATCTTTGAGATACTGAGTTTATGATATGAAACATAAGGAATGAAACCTGTAATTTTTGTCATGTGAAATGAAATTCTGAATATACTAAGAGATACTTGATAATATACTGAAAGAATCTTAAGTAATCCATGATCTATATTAATCTACATAATCAAAATGATAGCCTTCTGAAATCTTATTTATTTATTTTTTTAATTTACACCATCTTGGTTTAACTGAAACACTTTTTATTAACAGCTGTCATATGAAAAACAATATAAACAGTCTTGAGGCTACTTTGCACTGTCTTGGGGATTCCATTTCTACTGTTGCCACATCTTCAGTGCTCAAGTGTAATCTTGTTTTGCATCATTCCCAAAGCACATTAACAAGTCTTTTAGGAATGTTGGCACTTCAGCTGGAACCTGAACCACATGGTATGGGCAAGCATTCTGTTTCTCAGAGGGAACAGACAGGTCTATCAGCTAACAGCCTATCAGAACTGTCAGGTTTCAATCTATATCTTTTAACTTTCATCGGTAGGATTGCTCTCAATCACTCTTTGTCATAAAGACAGTGCAAACACTGAGACAACTGGCTCATTTATCAAATGCACTATCATGATAGAAGACAGGCTATCGCAGTGGAACAGACAATAGTCTAAAGCAATGATTGTTTTAAACAACTGTAATTAGTGATAATATGTGAACAGACATTACCTGAACTGGTAAAATGCTATTATAGCAACATTTTTTTAGGCCTAAAGATCAACTAACCTGTTCCAAGTTGGTTATATTCAAGTTGCGTTCAACTATCATTCTTCTATATATCCATGTATATGCACTGATGTAGATCTACAGTACCACTTGTGTTTAAAAAACCGAAGCGTTTATTCTTATATAAATGTGAATTCTTTGATTCTTAGTCCTGTGTACTTTGATGTCACAAACGTCACTGAGAGTAAGGATATGTCAAGACAAAGACAACATCTGCAACATCTGTCTTTGCAGACATTTTGTGTGGCATAAAAAAAAACCCTTGTGTTACTGTTTTTGCTGAAGGAACTGAAGGGGGTGACTTTGGCTTTCATTTTTTTGAAACGCCTTCTCAAATTCAACTGTCACTTGATTTAACCACCGAAGAGACAGCGTGTGACAGAAACCATCAAGCACGCACACAAAATCAGTGTTTAAAGACAAGTACTGCTCTTTTCATTGACTCCAAATTATAAATTTTTATACACATATATATGTATATATATGAAAAGTCCTGTCAAGTCAGCCCATCTATACACTTTAAATTGGACTGGAGCAAAACTTTTACATGTCAGCTTTCCACGTGCTAAAGAATTGTCGAATCCAATCCTTTGGTCCAGTTCAGGTCTTTGAGTGATTATGTGAGCGAGACAGACAGAGGAGAAGCAGACAGCTCTGTCAAAATCAAATCCACAGGTATTTGGTTGCTAAATGGGTTCTGCAGTTGTCTGCTCACATAATAAAACAGCCAGATCACAACTGGCCAAATGTTCTGTCTCATTAAACAGCCAAAGGCCATACTGAGCAACAGTCTCCCCTGCCTAATGTCACCGTGGCCCTTTGCTGTGCTGTTTTGTGTGGAGAAAATCAGCTTTTTTCTCTAACATTTTCCATGCTGAAGGAGGTTAAAAATAAAGTGTAGTCCTATTGAATAAAAATTAAAATATTCTTTTATTAGGCTTACACAATCACTGGATTCATAAAACTTCAATTACTAGAATTAGTTGTTGTTTATTCTGTTAAAACAACAAAACCATCAGGTTTACATTTTCATACATAAAATCTGAGTAGAATTGAAACTTATGCCCAGTACTACTTTTTCATTGAGAATATTGCAAATTATGATGTTGATGAGAATCAGGCAGTCGTGTTGACCCTCAAGCTGTATGATGTTAAGGTCCTCTTGTCAACACACTCCAGATGCTGTTTCTGTGGTGTGGTTCAGACAGTTATATCTCTACTGAGTCCCGAGCAAGTTTCAGCCTCATAAATGGATATTTATAATTTTTCTCTAGCAGTACCCTGCTGTTTTATGATTCTGTTTAAGACTAGCTGGAGGACAACTGTAAAAAGTTCCACCATAATGCGACAGAAAGTAGTCCGGCCATTTATATATCTGCAGTGTTTTACTGTATGTTTGTTTGCTTCCAAGCAAAATAGAAGTGAACAAATGCATTGTTGTTTGGTATTCAAAGGAGTGTAAGTCCTGCGATTACTTGTGTGTGTGTGTGTGCGTGCGTGCGTGTGTGTTGGGTGATTTGGCAGAGCTGGAAGCAGCGGCACAGGTGTTAAAGTGTTGTGTTAGATGTTTGATAACACAAGGTCCTACTGTGAAATAATCTGGTATCATTGATCCAAGCTCACTGAACTTTCAAGAGGAAACTGAATTAAACTGATTTCACACAGCATTTGATCAGACTGACTGGACTTATCAGTACTACAGAGTGGAAACAGTTTGACACAGGGGCAGTCAATACCTCAGAGGATATTGGAAATAACCTTTACTGTTTCTGTGAAAGCAAGCATGAACTACAAGCGGGTGAGCACAATCAAGGAATCCTCAAGAATGGGCATGTATTTCACCTAACCTTGGCCTTCTTTGTACAGTAAGAGGAGAACTGAGTTGAGATGGGTTGAAATGCTTCTTGTGGTTCCAATAGCAGAGTGATTAGGATATATACCGCATGTGTGCATATCCCTTTATTGATGGAACCACTGATCAAATCCCTCCCTGGGGTCATTTGCTGTGTGTTATCCTGCTGGTCTACCTCCCTCATTTCCTGTCACTATGCCACTAACAAAATAAAGGCCAAATTCTAAAAGGTGCCTTAAAAACAGCTTCAAAAGACAGCATCGTTTTAGTATTACTAGGCAAAATTTACAACTGAATTGAACAAAATTCAATTTCACAACAAACTTCAAACTGACTGTTCAGTTTCACATGAAATATCTAGACTTTCTTTATCAAGTATGAGTCTCCTATATTCAGTTTTAACAGCCTGTTTAGAGTTCTGCTTCTGTTGCAACAAATCAAAGAGTAACACTCTGCCAATGCAGGGCAATACAGGTAAATGCATGCGATTGTTTACTACACGCCTAATGATGCTAATATACAAGAAGACCAATCCTTTCCAGATGGCCCAGAAGTCTGAAATCAAAGTGAAGATTATAGAATATACACAGCTGCTAATGCTAATGGGTTGTTTTTTTTTAGTTTGCTATGTTTGTTTGTTTGTTTTTACTGTGTTAAAAAAGTCATTTCCAGTAGTTTGCATTTATTGCATCTATTGCATATAGATCATCTACGCAGTCAAAACCATATTGCATACATATCAGCTCTCCTTTCAGCGTCTACTAATTTCAACATTTTTTTTTCTTCTTTACAACCACATAACACATTTGCAAATCCTTCTCTCACTTTGGTAATACAACCTCCAAAAGAGAGGTACATTTACTGTTCTATCATTCAAACATCATGGGCATTTCTATATCCTTTCTGGGGTCCAGGTAATTTCACTGTAAGATTCTTTGGGATGATTCATGTATAATTGTGAAAGTAATCAATAGAAAGTTAAAGATCTCTATTACAATTGCATTGAATGAGAAATAGTGTTATTAAAGACCATGACTTCTATTTTTCATAGGCAAGAATTGTAGATGCTAAAAACATGTTGGAACTTGTGAATTACTGCTTATTTTGTTTTGTGTTACATTAATGTGAAACCTTGTTAGCTACAGTAATGCAATTTCTGATTGAGCACATGAAATATGTTGACTTTATGAAGCTTCAGCTATGCTAGTCATTCTGTGATTATATCATGCTTCTTAGAATAAATATTGAAAACCATTACATAAATAAACCACTGTACAGTGTTGTCAATACTATTTATGCTAAGCAATCTGGTAATCAACTAAATTCATTGGCGTAACTTTGTGCTGAACACTGGGGGGGGGGGGGGGGGGGGGGGTCAAGATCTCTGTCTAAATAAATAAATAAATCTGGTAATACTTGAAATGAGTAAAGAAAAACAGCCTATTTATGCAAGATAATTCATAATTTTATTGGGGGGGGGGGTATATTGGTTGGGTCTGATTATGGGGGGGGTCATAACCCCCCTGGAAATTACGCCCCTGACTAAATTGATGCCAGTCCAAAGAAATAGAAGTGAGATCATGACCAAAATTATTGGGAGTCATACACAGACGACACAAATATCTAATAAAAATTTCATTGCACTCACTAAAATAGCTGTCAAGATTTTCCTACAAATATCAACCACAATATAATAATAAATGTTAAGTATAGAGATTACCAGCGTGAGTGGGTTTCACTCCAGTGATGACAGTGGATTTGTGCTAATCCACCCAGTAGCTGTTGAAATATTTGTTGTTTACCAACCAACACATATTACTCTTCCTAGATTAACTGCACTAGGGGAAATAGTTGCTAAGCAGCTTCAAACTAGGCTACTTCCCTTTATGTAACCATGCCACTTATGAAGTTATGAAGAGCAAATTTTAGACCACTTTAGGTTAAAATCTCAAAGTTTAATTTTGAACAAAGAGTAACTCACATTTTCTGCAAAGTAAGGCCACTCAGGAATTTGTTTAGTCATGCTGAAATACAATATATTCTGAAATTACAAATAATATAATAAAAGAAGAAGAAAGCTTTTGTTTTTTTCACTACTTTATTTTCACTGAAAGGAGACACAGCAGAAGAAAGATTCTGGCATAAAATATTAACGCTAAACCATTCAAATGTCACATGCAGGACCTGTTTGCATGAGCCTCCTAACTATGTCAGCCCCTGTTTATCATGTGGGCATGATAAACAGTGTCATCATCAGGACAGTTTGTCAAATGACAGCATGTCAGGCAACCATTTCATCTGCTGTTGCTGGACTGTGACTGAAAACTTCCATCATTTCAGACACAGAGCTGTTTTCTGAAAGCTGTTTTCATTTGGGCATATCCTTTCTCTCAAACTGCCCCTTGGGATTAAGGCTGGAGTGTCATTATGGAAAATGATTAAAAGAAAAGAGGGATAAAAGTACGGTGCCTTGTTATAGACACCATTGAAATGCAAGACCGTCCTTGATGCACAAGTCTTTGGTCCTTCACAAGATTTTGTTGTGTTTGTGATTCTGTCCGAAAAGCTGCTATTCCTCTAGTGTCCTTATTAGAGAGCGCAGGTCTTCTACAGTAATGGAAAGTGCAGTCTGTGTCAGTTTATTCTCACCTTGTGAAAAGTAGTGCCATTTTCTTTCAGTGGATATTGTATACCTATTTATTGTATCCTTTATATAATCAAGTTTAGTGAGTATTATGGAATCATACGGTCACACTATGTGAAATGAAAGGTGATTATTTTGTTTTTCATCTGAAGCAAGCCTACAAGACGAAACCTTAAATGTCAGTATGACAACGTGGGGCGGGGGCTTTACTTTTCCTAAATTTGGACACTGACACTGCAATCTGCAATTAATTGAATGGATAGTATAAAATTGTAATTAATCAGATTTCCTTGCAAATGACAGTTGAAGCAGAGGAAAAGGGCAGCAAATATAGCACGGCGCAGGATGACAGGGAGATTATGCAAATGTTAGAAATGAGAGTTGCGTACTGCACCCTTTGTCATGAGGGAAATGTCAAGAGGAGTGATTTGAATACTCATTAACCTGAAAAGCCGTGAGAAAAATATTGTCAGAAGAGTTTTTCAGTAATATTGAAAATGTTTTGTTTGGCAAATAAACACAGGCTATTACTTACTTATGTAAATTCACCTTATGATTTTATGATACTATGGCTATAATTAAGCTATGACAAAGACAGAATACTATAGTCTGTTTAATGAATTGATTCTTATTAATACAGCTTTGTTTTGCTGTGATAGTAAGAATTACTAGAACGGGTAATCAGTTCACAAAAACAGATGACAGCATTATGTAAATTTATAGCTTTGCATTATAAAGTGTACTATTCTAATTATACAATGTGTGAAAGAAAGGAAGTCAGAAGACAGGAAGGAAGAAAAGACACAAGGAAGGAACGTGTTCCTGCACCCTCGGTTTAACATGTCAAACACAGGAAATCCTTAAGAGGACTTAGACAGCTGCTCCTTCCACTTCAGGCCTTGTTAAGTTCTGATGAATGCCATATTGGGCTTCCGAGGGTTAAAGAAAACGTTAGGGGATTTTTCTCGTAAACTGTGCATCCACCCATGTCCTTGGTATTATACTTGATACCCCAGCACTGTTCACCTACTGAAATTATTTAAACTACCTTATCAGCACTAAATGGCCAAAGACAACAAGACGTTTGAAACTAACATGGAAAATAACTCTAGAGGCCACAGAACCATTCAAAAGCTACATTTAGATTTATATAAAAAAAGAAGAGGCCTACTTTTTCAGGATTCTTACGTAAATCACGTTGAAGAGATATAGAAATGAAGTTATCTAATTTCATTAAACTCATACAGTAACATTTTGATGGATTTCCAAATGCTTTTGACAATTTTAATTCAGTTACATTGTTTTGCTGTTCTGTCTACTTAGCACTTCCCTATTTTCCACTGTTCATTGCCTTGTTTGATTAGCACTTTGCACCACTTTGCAAATGGTTTCATGCCTTTACAGCTGTCACAACTACATTTTCAAAGGATGCTTTATGTTACTTTCAACCACCTGGAACTTGATTCCTCAGACTGAAAATCAATGAAGGGTTTTAGCTGCAGGTGCGCAGAGAGAGAACGATTGTCAAGACTTTGCCACTGATCTTGTATTTGCATAATGTGCTTTATCTCTATCATGTCACAGAGAATTGCCAACCCTGCATTGCAGAATATCTCAAACTTTCACTGATGCCACAAAACTCAATCTGTCGGTTCTCTTTATCGGGTTAAAGTTTCTCAGTTACGATATCTAATACTTTACTGGCACTGAAAAGTGAAGTTGTGCAATTCACAAAATTTTTCTGGACATGCATTTAAAAGGTTAGCAAGTTTGCATAATTTGCAAACTAACACATTTTGTGGTTTCATTAAAAATGAGTGAGTGAGTTAATAAAGAGATACCAATTGTTCATGGAGAAATTTAACATTTTCCACATTGTGAAACTATAAAGATTTAGACCAATATGCTGATGCTAAAGCAAACTAAAAAATGGGGTATACTCATCTGAGAATTATTTATCACTGCATCACGGAGAAGGTGCAAGTCTTGGGCTGAGCCAATATAAAGTAAAGCCGCTTAATTACAAAAAAGATGAGGTAGATGGGTCCTGCTGCAGTGTAGGGTATACTTTTGAACCATAACATACTCTAATAGTTCTGCACATTTCTGAAAGAAGCAAGGATATGTAGCATTTTCTGTCACTTGAAATATAATTCTGAAAATATTTGACCATTTGTAATGGGCTTATGTACCAAACCAGAAGCAGATCTCTATTTATATCACTTTTCACTGATGTTCTCAGACTGAAATCTCTTACAAAAGAGCACTTTGCACTATTTATAAAAAGAGCCTCAAAATATAATGCATTTACTAAAGGGTAGAAACCTGATTTGCTTTTAAGTAACAAATTCAAAGACATGTCTAAACCTACAGTACATCTGTGCTTTTTAATGCTATCATGATACATGTGTTGTATCCTCTTATCTTTTCCTGGGGAAAATAGAACTGCAAATGTAACAGTACTTTATCATGTAAAATTTTCTGTTAATGTGAATACTTAGTAATACTGAATATAAGGCTAAGTCTTCAGAAAGTAGGAGAGGAGCTTTTTATTCATTAGAAATCTTTGGCTTTCTCATAGCCAAAGTGACCTGTTTGAGAAGGCAGCTTTATGCTGCTAATGGGTCAAACCCTATACATACTCAGTGACATTTGACACAGAAAAGTGTCAATGTATTGTCTAATAATCAAGCACTTTACTAATTACTGTGCCTCTAGTCCTTCTGTATCTAATTCTTATCAGAAATAGTGTAATTTAGTACAAAAGAAATCCAATTTAGAGACAAAATAACCAATGAAAACTTAGAAAATGTGCTGCACCTGCTCCTGAAATGCAAACCAAACCAAAGACACCATTTATGACATCCAAAGGATCAAAATAACCTACGATTATATGCCAAAAGACAGAATGTCAACCACTATTTCATTTTGATGCGTGTGTACCAACTACATAGTCTAACAGTGTGTGTAGGTGCAGGATCATTTTCAGAAATCCTTGGAAAATATAAGAATATGCCCCTCAAGGCCTTCTGTAGCTCTTCACCCAAACCCACTCATGATTAGAGAGCACCATTAATGTTTGCCTTGCAAGAGGAGGCAGTGCATACTTTAAACACTTCATCTTTGGCTTAGAGATATATTCACATTAAGAGACATGCTATGCAGATTCTCCTTAGTAAGAGGAAAGTCCCATGTTTGTCAGGTGACTCATTTTACCACAGTGCAGAAAACCTCATTTCACAGTGCTTAGAGGCCTGCCTTTGATTTATAAATCATTTGCACTCAGAAAGAAAATGTCATTCAGTCATTCTCAAATCTAACTCATAGTTACCCCAGAGCCTTTTTATTCAAGATCTAGGAACTCACTAGACGACATGCTATTCAGCAAAACTGCTTAATTAAAAATAAGACAAAGTTCTTTTCTAAAGAGTAGAAACACATTACCCAAATATCTAGGTATGGATTTATGCAATCTTCGGTCAAATTGTCAGCTGCATATGAAAAAAAAGAAAAACAAAAGCAAAAAAACCCCTCAGATTAATACAATTTAGAACTTCACAGTTGCTGAAAAATAGGACAGTGTTGGATTTCTCAACCTCCTGCTGACGCAGACAAATCATTTGTGCTTACACCACCGAGTTGAAATAATCATTTTAATGTATGTCATGGTAGTCAATAAACAGTGCTCTCTCTTGTTCCAGTAGCAATAACATTTCAAAACATATTTCTAAAAAAATGGATGTGCTGAAATGTAAAACTAGGGTTCTTATGAATATATTTAAAATTTCAAATAGATCAAAAGCCCTACCACAAAATATTTGATATCTGATAATTGTTGCTAAATTGACTTGACATTGCAAGTGCCGTGATTACATGATTTCATAAATAATGTAAAACGAATGCAGAGGAAAATTAATATAACAGTAAAATTCATCATATCCGTTATCCTGAATATTCTTAGCAGTACATCTTTCTTTTGTTGCACATCTTTCTGATTCAGTGGGTACACCACTAACATTGACCCTAAACACTGAATAACCTACTTATAAATAATGAATAAAGGCATTAATAAGTTATTTCAATGATGCTTTTATTGAACAAGGTCAAAGTGTTTTTCGTCCATGTTCATACCTCCCACCCTTTATAACATCTTGTGCTTTCTTTAAAAAGTACACTGCAGTGGAGGCACTGCATGTTTACAGCATGCACTAACTTGAAGAAACAGTGTGGGATGAATAATATGTACAAAATAGCATGTTCTGTCACTGCTGCCCTCTTGCCCTCCATGAGCTTCCCCTGCACTGTGGAGATAAATATAGAGTGTGTCCACTTCCCTCCGGGACTTACAGTGTGCTGATATCAGAGCAGAGTTGCTGACAGATGTTAGACCAGTACTGGTTGCCATTTGGCTTAAGAAAATAGCCATGTCAACAAATACTTTCAGTTGATCCATCAGCTTAGAGGCCGGAGCGTAACAAAAGTTCCACCATGCTGTGGCCTTATATAATACTACTTTCACGGACTGTTAGCAGATTCATCAATACAAGTTTGAGTGGACCCTTTTTGTTGTTGTCGTTGTAATAGAGGCCAAAGATTAGAGCCTTGCAGTCAATTTAGCCACTAGTTGAGAGTACAGCCCCTGCAAATTGGTTCTCTATACCTTCTTTTTGATATTTAGGAAATAAAATATATATCTGTACCTGTACCAGGTTAATCATCTTAGTTTAGACCAGACCTTCCCAAAGTGTGGGGCCCGCCCCCTAGGGGGGGCGCAGAGCCATGGCAGGGGGGGCGCGGGGACAAAACGCTTGGACACTGCTAGCACGGCGCACACAGAAACGCAAAGCATGAGATGAATTATCGCTGAATATGTTTCCAAACCAACTTCATTCTAAGCCAAAGACTAGAAAATATGGTGAAGCAAATCTTCCCTTTGGTTTCACCTGCACAAGTGCCGAGGTAGGTCTCCCTGCGGAATTCGTTTTCCCTTTGTCGGGAACAGCGCTGGGCTCTTCAAATCACGGACAAACAGTATCCCACATTCGTGATTTTTAGTTCACAAACACTTCTTGTAATTACTAACTACTCCTGACATTTTGGAGATATACATACTATACTATACTTTATACAGTAAAGTTACAGCGGGATACAAATAACATCATGCTGATCCTGCCGATTTGTTCCTTGGGTTCAAATCACGGACAAACAGTATCCCACAGTTGTTTGTTTTTACACTCATTTTGCACAGAGAGACATTTTTGAAAAATGTATTGATAGCAATGTTGAATATTATTACACAGGAAAAAAAAACAACTACACGTAAAATAATCATATCTTGAAGCCTCTGCCTCTGCTTTTTCTTGTAAAACAAAGGGGGGCCCAGCAAAAAAAGTTTGGGAACCACTGGTTTAGACTATTTAGTGTATGAATTTTGATAATCGATACGATGCACAGCACCAGTTAAATGGAATATCATGAATTAAGTGAATCAAAGGGGCAAACATGTTGATTCGACATGGTGTGCAAAACATTTTAATTCTAATTTTTGTCATGCAGTTGGTCAAAGTTATTTCAGAACATCCCTCTGCTGTTTCACCAAATTGAATTCACCCATTAAAAGAAAAGGAGGACACATTTCATTGCTGACTACAATTCTAACAATAAATGTGTGGCACGGTTAGATTTGGCGTTGTTACAAGAAGGAAAAGCATGCAACATCAAACATAACAGCTATCAAATACATCAAATAGTTCTGTAAATAAACAAAACTGATGTCCAGTACAAATGCTGCCAGATCTGTCATGTGAAAGTAGAATGTGCTGGCCAACATTACATGAATAAATTCATATAGGCTTTTTTAAAAAACATGTTTCAGTATCTATATGTGGCATGTGAATATAGCTTTTTGATAAATCCCATTTAGATTACAACATATTTTATTTGGGGTGTCTTGTGGTATACTATCATTATAGAAAGTACATAACACAGGAAGATACACCACAGTCTTCTTTAATCCAATCTAATTTCACACACCACCATGCAGATGTCTTTCTAATTAACATCAGAGCATATCCCCTTGAGTATGTTTGAAACCCATTATAAGACTACACAGCAATCTGGGAAATTGCTTTCTATCATTTTGTTTCATCTTATGCTTCTTTGATACCCAAATATCCAACAGTACCATTTTAGTAACATGGCATAGATTAGCAACTCTATTGCTACTGGGTTGTTGATTTAAAACCGAAAAATCAAGAACTCAAAATGTTAAAAAGACCTGGCACATTGCTGTGGCTTCTGCTACTTAATTGAATCAACATGATGCTTCAGGGTTTGGACTGATATTTTAACATAAGTCCAAGCTGACAAGTCCATCATGTCTCAAATGACATGTTTTCTCTGGAAGACTTTGGCCAGGGAGTACACGGCATCGTTTCATCTATCCAAGTTATACCTGAACTAAAAGATTGTGTTTTACAGTGTTTTAAAAAGCTAGGTAATGGAAAACTGGCCTATGGCACAGACATAGCAAACTCTGTACTGTGTGTAGACCTTTTAATTATATTTACCAGTTGTTACGGCTGGTTTAAAGAAACTGTGGGTGTACTCACACTAGGGTATGTGTGCAGCGTCCAAGCACATTTGACCCCCAAAGTTCAGTTTGTTTGACTAATGTAATCACTTTGCTCTATGTGAACAGTGCCCTGGGCCAGGTGCCCTGGCACTGTTCCTAGAGAGTCCTGGCCCAGGGCACTCTGGGACATATTTGTATAAAATATCTACAATACAGGACTGTCTATTTTTATGGTCTCTTAGCACATATCTACTGTTCTCCAGTATAGTGTTCTACTGCTATACTGTTCTCCAGTACAGATATTTATCTACTCTGACAGCAAAGTCAGACAGAGAGCATGTGTTCAGTGGCATCTGAGAGGGGGAACTTGATTCGCACGAGCTTCACACAAAAAAACAGTTCAGCCTAATTTTCCCAGCAGTACACAATGGTGAAGCCAGGACTCGTCACAAAATCTAGCCCAAAGCTGCTCCCTGATAATAACCTATAGACTCAGCAAGTCCCTGATGAGTTATCCAGGCTGAGCAAAAAGACATTGTGTCTGAAATGAATTTTAAAAGAAGAAACAATGTGTATACACACACACGTACAGTACAACCACATATAGGTATAATAACTAAGACTGCTTTTATGAAATGGGGCAGATAAAAGCTTTAGATATGAAAAATGGCACAGATGCTTGCCATAATAAAGACAAATTGCATTGATAGATAGGGAATAGGGGCCATTCATCTTCTTCCCCCAAATAAAAAAGCCATTCATGTTCATGTGCAGTCTCTCTCATGTACCACGTATACACTTATTCAACATGTTGTTCCTTTGTAATGTTTTACACATAGTACAGGCAGGAGTTGTCTTTAATTCACTCAATCTACTGAAAATAGCAGAAATGGAAGAAATCTGTTAGTCTGGGCCATCTCTGCGGCTCTGCAGTCTATAATAATTATAATGGGATATTATACTGTAATTGAACCCCTGAGGAGAAATTCATTTCCTTTCATCCCCTCAGACCTGCACACTGAGGTGAGTGCACAGCATCAGTGACAGAAAAGCACCTCAGGGACATTGGGGTGGGAGATTTAGTGTCTTGCTCCAGGACACTTTAGCATGGTGGTTGCTCTAACATGGGACTGAATGTGAGCTTTTTAAAGCAGGGTCAGTCCCCTTAATGATTTCAGTGCGAGGTTTCCCTCTTTCTCTTCCCAGTGCTTCTCTCCCTCACACTCACTCACTGCATTCTGATAAGACAGGAGAAACATTATCTGTAAAAACAGATAATGTACCAATAACAAAACGCTGCAGCTCATTTAGAATAACATTTTACACTACTGAATGGTCACGATTCTACCTGTACTCTTCTTTTTCTAGCTTAGAACCAATTCCATCCATCCATTTTCTCTCACTGCGCCAGTTTAAAAGCAGGACACTTTGCCAGTTTATAGCAGGCTTCTGGTGAACTGATTTGCATAAATCATGTTGTTTACAATTTACTAAATCAATGGGGTATATTTTTATCTCTGTGTAGAGGTATCACCATGGGCTGGTTTTGTTTTTTTGTTTTTTTTACGTTTCTTAATTCTTTGATCTCATGTGCCATTATCTGTTTGACGTAAACCACCGTGATCACATTACAGAGGCTGAGCATTGCTGATCTTTATAGACTACTGGTCAGCACCATGGCTGTACAGAGAACTAATAATGGAACAACACTGCTGTTCAAAGCAGATGGGATTTCAAAGCTCTGAGAAACTCAAGCTGGTTTTGTAATTATTAACTGATTGTGTATGTAGCCTAATAAATAATTTGCTGCCATGCAACAAAGCACCCAGGGTGTTGATGTATTCATTTAACACTAAAAAAAAACAAAATGAAAAAAATGTCAAGTATCCATTGATATAAATTGTCTGAACGTTAAAACTATAGAGGAAAAACTAGTTTGGTGATATTTCTCTGTATTTTCCTTGTGTATTTCTATCTTCCATATGAAAATGATGTCTGTTTGGTTAGGGCATCCCAATAAACTTACTATTTATGTACCTGCATATTTGTCACGCTGCCAGCCTGGGGCTATTTTGTGCGCTTCTGCGCTACTCTTCACCAGCCACACGAGCTGAGCTGCAATCAGCTACGATGGTGGGGAATATTTAATGTTCATGGGAGCAACGTTTTTCCCACGGGTGTCAAATGAGAGGGAATATTAGTGTTCCGAACTATTAAGGGAACAGAGACCGAGGCTGACAGTGGAAGACACAAGAGGAGATCAGCAGTCTCCTGAGCAACGGATATTTTTAGAGGTGATTTTTCAATGTGGCTCAGAAGTTGAGAATTGTATAGGATAAGTGTTAGGAAACACATACAGCTCTTCAAGGTTTTCACAGTAGCTGCATCAAAAGTAGGAGCAATGCATCTGGTGTGTATTTGAAAATTTGAAAGATTCATCAGGACAGTTACAACACTGAGGATCAGTGTTTGGTGTTGAAACCCAGCAGTTCAGTCTCTTTCGCTCTTTCACTGATTGTTATTGTACAGGTAGTTTTATTATAGCCAACAATAAAATGTACCTATAATTCAATATGTACCTGGAGAAGTACATTTCATTGTTTTCATAGGATTACTCTACAGTTGCATTTAGTTATTTTATAACTGTCTTTCTCTGCATGTTGTTGGTCAGTTTGCTAAGTTTAAGGAAAGCGTTGAAAAGTGGTGCACAGATAAGAAGGGGGCCAGTCCTTCAAGGGATCCCTCTAATTACATCCTGTCTGATAGCAAGATGGAATCAGGCGAGTAGTTTATTGAAAAATCTGATTCTTGCAGCGACTGGTCTAATTCAATAATATTAATATAAAATTTGCAATAAGCAAGACCTGTAATTAGGCCAATTAAAAGCCACTTAGGTTGTGTAAAAATGCCATTCATGAGCTGCCTGGCATAGCTGAATCAAGAAATATAGTTCTCTGCATTAGTTTATAGTCTTTTTGGGGAAAAAAAAAGTATCTTGCTCAGTGGCTGCCGATGTCCATTAGTCAAATAACCATATCTTTAATCATGTTATATCACAGTAGTAAAAAGAAAAATAAAGAGGAAAAAAATCAAATGCATAGATAAAGCAGTGGTGAAATAAACTGCCATGTGTACCCTAGCGCTAACAGAGTTACACCAGTGGCCCCGTGGAGGACCCAGTTTTGTGCACATCCGGTCCTTCTGGTATTCTCTGTGCAAGTTAAACAATGCTGCAGCCTGCTGCCGTGATGTGAGAAGAGAAGAAAAGGAAGGGATGAGTGCTCTGCTTCGATATAGCAGATGTCGTGGGAATGGGGGACTGAAGTACCAGTGAGGCAAAGACATAGAGTCTAATGATTGATAGAGTCTCTGAGAGCCGAGCTGCTGCAAAATTTCCCATGTGATGTGAGTGTAACGACAGAGAGTTACGCAGATAAACCTCTGTTTTATTTTAATCAAAGACTGAACCGTCAGGAGCTTTTATTTTGTAAAAAGATACGCAAATATCATGACTTATAACATACTGTACAACCTTTCCTACATACTTCTAAATATTTAATTCCATTTACTGTTCACTAAAAAAACCTAGATTTAGACGCATTAACCTTTGTAGATCCATGATTAAAACTACAGGATGGGAAGCACAAAGAGAGACGGTGAATAACCATTAGGGGTTCATGGTTCACTACTTTCAGTACTGATTGAAGCCAGCAATGCCATTTCAGTTTTTAAAATTGCATAGTGTAACTCTGACTCTCTGTCTTTTTGTTAAAACTGAGGACAGAGCTCATCATCGGCAACAGTCAGGTTTCTTCATGCTCATAAAGAATACATTTCCTCCATGACAGTAAAACACATTGCAGGAGCCCTCTGAATCTCCTGTAGGTTCAACTCAGAACACTAACCAATTGTAGTGAAAACCTACTCTTAAAGACAAACTATAAATGGACCAAAATGGACAGACAACCTGTCAACATTACTACAAACTCCAAATCCTCGTCTTAAACACATCTAAACACAGATCTGTCACTCCGCTATTACATAATGAACTCGCCCTTTTATTCACGCCAGTACACTAACCTTGTCCAGTGGTTAACTACAAGATTTACTTCTAGGACTGCAGTTATACTGACTAAACAGACTGATGACAGTTTGGTCAACAAGGCTTACTGAGAAGACATTTTAAGAAATATTACAATATCATAACTTCACATCAGATTTTGGCAACATCAGAACAGCCATTATTGCTCGCTACTATAATCAACATTGAACTACTATGTCAAACGTGTTATAATTTGTGATAACTCAATCAATAAAAACCATAAGGGCAATAAAGAGAACAATCCTCCAATAAGAGGATCTATCCTATCCTTTATTATCTGCTGCGTCTTGCAATTTTAAAGAAAGACTTCCAGATCACTTTGTGAGCAGTGTGCTCTAACTGCTCACAAAGTTTTATTGGCTTGATAAAGTAGTTTGTTGTGTAATCTTGCAACACCAGACAGCAAATAGATGGCTTTGAAAACTTGCCTATGCCACCTTGCCTGAGTAATCATTACTCTTCACAGAGAAACCTACCTTACAACGTGCTCAAAAGCCAAAGCGTAAAATAAATAAACTTACCTTCACCTGCCTAAAATATAAATTAGGAGTGTTATGATGACGTGGAGTATAATGCCATCTGCTTTGGAAGCTTTGAAATTCCAGATTACTAAATGATGACTCTGTTAATTGTGATATTCAAGTTGTGCTTTTTTGACATATAAAAACAAGTAAATTAGATGGTTAGATTTGATTGAACTATTGCTTGAGTGCAGACGGAAACATTACTTAACAACAAGACATCGACCAGTGCACACAACAGGATGAATCTATTTCTCCAGTAAAGGAACTTCTAATCCATTTACTGAAAAGTGAATTTAAATGTAAGCCGGAACTGCTGTGTTGCACTCATGACATGCATGACCAGCAGAAATCTATACATGAAAAACAAGAAACAGTTTCAGTAGAACAGCATTGTTATATTTCCTCCAGGATAAAATAAAACAGTAGTGCAAGCCACTGACTGATCTCCAGTTTGACTTAACCAAATGTGACTTTTTGTAACCATGAGTCAAGTAGCCCAACATCATTCATTTCATGGCATCCTCTATTCTTTACTGATATTTCCACTTTCACAACCTATTAGTAACTGAGCAGGGGCAGGCTTTGTTTTATGGTGTGAGTATGGCTGCCATGAACTGGACTAGGGGGGTATTATTCCTGCATTGATTGCTCATTGGGTTGGCTTTGTACTGGGTCCCGAAAGGGAAATTCATTAGCATGTGCATATTCTCTGTGGCATTTTGGCAGGGTGACAAAACAGTTATCCTGAAATGTTGCATTGGGAGTTAAACAGCCTTAGCTTGTTGGTAACCAGGGGACATCCCCTGTTGCCTTTATATTTGTGTTAGAATGTAAGAAGGTGTGGATGCTCTTTAAATTGATCCATGGAGAATTGCTGTAGCTATAAATTGCTACATATATTCTTTTAATGATAATTTCCTTGATAAAACCCATCAGCCATTCCCACATTGTTGCAATTTCATCATGGCTGCTGATGAAATGGATTCACCCTTTACAGTCCTCAGTTAATACACAATTCTAATCTGATAAATCTCTTTTCTTTGCTTTTCTTTTTTTTGGTGGCTCAGAATTTAGACTGTGTTGTTTGCTGTTAAGAAGGTTAGTGGTTTGATCCCCAGTTTCTACATCTATAATTTATGTTGAAGTGTCTTTGGGCAAGATAAAGAAAAACAAGTAGCGCCTTATGCATCCATTCGGGTTTGCATGTGTGCATGTGTCTGGGATTGCAGCTTCTAGTGCACAAGTGCTGTCAGAGTAAAAAAAACATTATATTATAGTCCATTTACCATGGAGTAAACTAGGAAAGGGAAAGCTTTACTAACTAACAAACCAAACTAATGTGTTAGTGTAGTTACATGGTTTAAATCTGCTGTGAGACCGACTGTCTCATAGCAAGAAGGTCTGAATCTGAGAAAGGCCTCTTTATTAGGCTGATTAGTGATTCTAAAAAAATGTTGGTGTGACAATAAGTGGTTATCTGTCACTCTGGTAACCTGTCAAAAATAGCATTTAAAAAAATTGATGACAGGGTGTGTTAAGATGAGAGAGTTGAGCCAAGGATAGAAAAAATCTTTGTGTATTGAACACATGAAAATCACCAAATTACACAGGAACAAATTGTCACCAGTTGAATGTTAAAATGTTAAACTATTTGTATGTGTCAAAGTGGTAAAAGAATAATCCTTCCACCTGCACAGCACTAAGCAGCTGCACTGTCATTCGACCGTTAGAGCATCATGTACTGTGTCATTACAGTTATCTTGTTTTACTTAGAACCAAGACAGTCCACAATTTTTTAATTAAATAAAGTAAATAAATAAGGAGCAAAAAGAGTTTTAAATTTACTGCAAAATTTCTACCATTGAAATGTATTCAGTGGTTAAAATTTTGCATTAAAACTGTTGTTTTCTAGGATCAAATGAAGGCCAAATTGGCCAAAAATTCAACTAGCTAATGGGATTTTTCAGATTATTAGCTTCAGAGAGCCAGCGTTTCAGTTTTCCGCTTCACTATGCCTAAAATATAACGGCCGGAATTTGCTATTTGCTGTTGCTGCTGGTCATTACCTAAATAGATAACTAATCAATATCACAGGACAATCTTGTATATTACCCCAAAGCAATTATCTGACTAACTGAATTGGAAATTGAAGTAACGTATTTCATTTCTGTTTCTTTTTTTCTACTTCCCTTTCACACATGGTACAATCATGGTAGCAAATGCTACTGCCCCCTGGTCTCACTGTCAGAACCATAACCTGAAATGTCTCCAACATGCCTTTTTTGGTCCAAGGAAAACCTTTTTTTTAAATGCCTTGCATCCCTCATTCCATGAAATATTGCACCAGTGCACATTTAATAGTGTATTTATCATAAAAAAAATTCCAGAAGATTGAAAAAAGATTTGGGTTAAAAGAAGGGAAAGGCAAAATTTGAGTTAAATTGCATCGTAAACATGTTCTCCTAATGAAACTGTTTTGATTTGGAAACATTGTTTTTGTTTTGTTTTTTTTCCCCCAATCAGGTGGTTTGTGTATTTCCCAGTCAGTGAAAATACCACGTGAACCAAGACCTGGAGAGTTTGACAAGATTATCCGGAGGCTGAGTGAGAACCCCAATGCTCGAGTAGTCATTATCTTTGCCAATGAGGATGACATCAGGTGAGTACAGCAGAATCCTGAGTACTGTCAAGTAACATAATGCTTATCCAGACTTATCTCAACTACTGTTTTTAACACTTGATTAACACCACATACCTATTTTTATTTCATGGGAAATAAATGTAAATGAGGTATAGTTCTTAAAGAAATTCCAAGCTGCACGAAGAGCAGGCATGTGTTAAATCAGAGGTTCCCAAAGTGTGGGGCCCGCCGCTTAGCCATTGCAGGGGGGGGGGCGTGGTATGAAAAGAAAAAAAAGAAAAAAAGAATGCTTGGACACTGCTAGCATAATTGACAGGTTTTTGACGGGGCTCCCACACAAACCAAAGCAGGAGATGAAGCATCGCCAAATATGTTTCCAAACCAACCTTTCAAGACTAGAAAATATGGTGAAGCATATCTTCCCTTTGGCTTCACCTGCACAAGTGCCAAGGTAGGTCTCCCCGGCAGAATTAGTTTTCCCTGCGTCGGGAGCACGTGCTGGGCTCTTTAAATCACGGACAAACAGAATCCCACATTCTTGATTTTTAGTTCACAAACACTTCTTGTAATGACTAACTACTCCTGACATTTTGGAGATGTTAGCTCTTTATACAGTAAAGTTACCGTGGGATACAAATAACGTCAGGCTGATCCTGCCGTAATTTGTTCCCCGCTTCATATCACGGAGAAACAGTATCCCACAGTTGTTTATGTTTTTGAACCCATTTTGCACAGAGAGGCATTTTTTGAAAAATGTATTGATAGCAATGTTGAATATTATTACACAGGAAAAAAACAACTACACGTAAAATAATTACACCGTGACGCCTCTGCCTTTCTAAATGGAGGGACAGTAACTGTGTGTGTATATGTAAGCATGTAAAAACGGAAGATTTTTCTTGTAAAACAAAGGGGGGCCCAGCAAAAAAAGTTTGGGAAACACTGTGTTAAATACTGCAGACTGTATTAGAATGTGCGTTATAGATTTACTGATCATATTGCCTTTCTAAATATAATGTACTACTCAGATGTTAATATTTATGAGTTATAAATCTCAAATCTGGTTATACTTGAATATGCTCAGTTCAACAAAATTCTATTTTTTTTTGTATAGCTCACCAAACTGAAAGCCTATTAGAAAACGGTTGGTGATAGTGAGGAATGGAAACCCCCCCACAACACTTTTAGCAGGAAAAATCTCACAGACTGTGGGTGAGGGAGCACAAACTTCCTCTGTCAGAATGAGGGAAGAGCTAAGAGAAGAAAATAAACTGCATAGAGAGACAGCAAACAGGGCAAAGCACAAAAAACAAAAAGAAGGCAAAGTTAATGACATGCATTACTGATTTTCAAATGCACAGGAAGTGAAATAGAGGACAGGATCAGAGAGGTGTTGAGTGCAACATCAGAGGTCCCTCAGTACCCTTGGTCTTATACCAATGCTGTCATAGCTACAAGAGACAAATGAAATAGTTAAAACAAAAACTAATCATGAGTATCTACATTTATTCGAGAAATTTGGTAAAATATAACGGCTGATGAACTTCGAGGAATTATTTTAAAATAGAAATATATGAAATAACTTGCTAGTTACCAGAATCAGATGGTTTTTAGCTGATCAGCCATGACCAGTTACAGCCCATTCAGCTGAGTGTATATTCAATTGACTATTGATCCGCCGTAGCTAGCGTGCACCTGGCCAGAAACATTACTACTGCATTGCCTCCATTCAGACCACATCAACTTAACTGTTCCACTCAGCAGCAAAATGCTGTGTAAGCTCGTGATTAAATATAAACAAGATATTACAAATGTAACATGCAAAGGCCTGTAACTGTATCTGGCTGCTGTAAAATGCTAATGCAGTAGCCGATAATTGCTTAGAGTAGCCTCTGCTGTTTCCTCATTTTCAACTCTCTGCCAATCTATGCATAAACTCAGTCAATCTTCACTCTTTATTGTGTTGTAGTAATTTAATTTAAAGTAATTGGTGTTCAACATTTATTAGCTCCAACTCGTACATGATGTACTGAGCTCACAAAAGCTGCACACGGTGGGTACTAACACCAACATCAAAAACCATGTTGGAGATGTAATTATAGAGCAAGCCGTGACATGTAAAATTTGTTAGATAAAGTGAAATTCATTTTTAATTAAATCTTATTTGAACAAATAGCTCGGTAAAGTAACTTGGAACACTTTTTTTCAGAGAATTGTTTTGACTGAAAATAAACATAGAAGGAGAAAATTGTAAAATTGTAATCTGTAAAAATGTATTGAATCACCAAAGTTTTTATCAAGAATAAGTCTGTGCATCTAAATATTATATATGTTTACTAAAAAAGATATAAACCTTTCACAGCAAAATGCTTTTTATCCAGAGAAACCCAGAGTTTCTATATAAAGGGAAAACAACATACAACATACCCAACAAAACCAGTCAGGTTTGTTAATGCAGCAATGAATGGTGATTCTGTATCACAAGTACTTATACACTTAGTGTGTCAGGGAGGGATTGACTGCTTTACTTCATTTTATGATAATATTTTCAAAATAATTTTGAATATTTCGTCCATTCACCCATATCCCTTCTATCCTGGTAAAGCACTTTAATCCAATTTGGCATCTGTTCTGCTGTCCCCAACTATTACACTATACAAAGGTAATGTTAACAGTGTCCCTGCTTTTATTTGCAGGGAAACAAATGTATCAATTACAATGTATTATCTACTATCAAGATGAATTAAATGAAATAAATTGCTGTAGGCTGAATTAAGAAACAAAAAAACTTGTGGCTTTGTAAGGGGAAATGTTTCCCTGCAACCATTCAGTAGGCCAGTGTATTCACAGTGGAAAAGGGCAGTGATTTGGGGCAGTCTCTTGATAATGACCAGGGCAGACGTCCCAGTGCTCATTGACTTAATCCGGTCCTGATAACGGGTAATAGTCTGGATATATAGTAATTACAGAAAGCCAGAGGGATCACGGTACTGCATGCCTTCTCTATCCTTGAACTCAGGCAGTGTGAGCCTTCAGAAGACTAATAGGAACCCAATATTGCCTACAAAGAAGGTATAGGAGACTGTGCTGTTTTGATGAAGCCCTTTAATATGATACAATAATTATATTACACTGCTATTTCAAGGTCATAGAAGTATAAGAAATAATATTTGCTGGGTAACCTTTCACAGTCTAGATAGGTAGGTATGCTTGCACAATACAGAGATTACTCTGTGTGGAAATAACATGACCTATGTAATAAATACATACATATAAAACTAATAAAATTAATTGTCACTGTAAAAATGTAACATAATAAAAATGTAATGTAAATATGTTTACATCAGCACTAAATTAAATGGCAGTGTTGAATGTAAAATGTGACCAAGTGATCAAAAAGCAAGAAATGCAAGAAACAACCAAAATATCAGATTTGTTAGCCAACTAGCTATATAAAGATTTTTACTGCAACATAATTCAGATTTTAGACCTTGTAAATACAATTTAAAGTGAGTTTAGAACTGAACCTGGACTGTGAAAATAAATAGGAAGTGTAGGTGCTCATTCATGATCACGAATCAGTGCCTCTTTACTTCTTACTGCGTTATTTTATATTATACTTCTCAGTCTGTGTATTCATATCACCATTACTGTAATCTCCTGACAGTGGAAAAAAGTCGATTTCTCTCTCTTTTTTCTACATGGTGGGCATAATTGCATTTTAAGACATGCTCATTTCACTAAATGTTGGGAGACCAGACTCAGAAAAAATCATTACCAGTCAAACATAAAACCTTGCAGTCATAAAACTAAAGTAAAGAAACAAAGTTAGCTGGATGAGTCACTGCTTGCCAAGTCAATTTTTTACAAAAGTAAAAAAAATGCTAACATTGTACCTTAGTTTTACTTAAACTTGAATTCACACGAAAACAACATGCACTATGTGAAACTCTGAGTAAGCTGGTGGACACTTTTTGTGCAATATAAGGGCTGGTGTAAGAGTTGGTAGTTTTTCACATGCCAGGTGGCTGTGCTTAAATTTTATGTCACTATGCTCAAGCTTTCTCGATGCAACTCTGCTGCTGCAGCAGAGCTTATTGGCAGTTTTTTATGACTCCCCAAACTTACATCCATTGGCAACAAGCCTGGACAAATGTGGCAGGGGTATCATTCTGCCACAGCCAAGAAGAATTCCACTGCACTGGGAAGGAATAGTGATTCTATGATGGCTTTTCAATTTTGCTAAACTGCCTGAGTATAAAACTTTGTCTTAGAATACTCTAGTCATGAAACAGCCTGAAGAGCAGTTACCTTACACTTTAAAAATCAATATAAATCATGGACTTACGTTAAACACAGTATGAACATATGTGTAGGAAATATATCAGAGAACAGCATTATTTCTATGGGACAAGTAAACATTACTTTATTTTATTTTTTTTGTTTCAAAGGCGTCTCCTTCAAGCAGCTAAGAAGGCCAATCAGACAGGCCATTTCATCTGGGTAGGTTCAGACAGCTGGGGATCCAAAATTTCACCAATACTGCACCAAGAAGAAATGGCAGAGGGTGCTGTCACCATTCTACCCAAACGACAGTCCATCAAAGGTATTTGCACTGCCAAACTCTACCTCAATGCTCAAAATATTCAATTTTCTTTGAAGAAAATCTTAGTTTGAAGTAAGTTCTGTATTGATACTTGCACTTTACTGCATATTGTTGGTGTATGTTTGTCTCCTTTAGTAATCTCCATTCTACCTTGAAGATACCAGATTTGACAAAAACAATTTTTAAAATTAGGGCTTTACAGTGTTGATAATTGCCTTTGTCACCACAGTAAAAGTTTAACTCTTAATGTTCACTTTTGAAAAATTTTGGATTACCATTAACTGAATTTGCGCTGTTGCTGTTGGATTTGATTTCAGGTTTCGATCGCTACTTCATCAGCCGAACGCTAGAGAATAACAGAAGAAATATCTGGTTTGCAGAGTTTTGGGAGAATAACTTCCAATGCAAGCTCAGTCGTCATGCTATGAAGAAAGGATCTGGTATCAAAAAATGTACAAGTGAGTCGACATTTATTGGCAGAGAGGGCACTCTGTCAATGTACAGCACTTGATCAATGACCACGTTTATTGACTGGTTCTGCTGTCAATACATTGTGCATTTGTGTATGTGTGCATGTGCATGTGTGTGTGTGTGTGTGTGTGTGTGTAAGTAGCATGCACTGCTAAATTTATTTGTCATCAGGGAGAATGCAATCAGACTCTTCTAATTTAGGCTAAATGTAATGGGTGTGGATAAGTGAATGGGAATCTCTAATTTTCCAACAGAAATGAATGTGCCTGGCTAGTTCAATCTGCAGTGAGCGACAATAGCAATCACAAAGCTATACCACCAGATGTGCTGAAAATATAATCAATACTAAATCCAGTTGTCCCATTAGAAACAAGCTTTCAGGTCATTAAAATCAGTAGGTTCTCCAGGCCTGTTTGCCACAGAACAGGCCTGGAGTAGTTTAAATCTGGCACCTTTAATGCTTCTAGGCAATCAGTTTCTGAAATAGCTGCCTATATATTAAAGGATCTTACATAATCAAACACAAAAAACCATTACTAAAAAGGCTGACTGTTCTATACAACTGTGATATGTTCAATGCCCATCTATTGAGCCTTGATGACTAAAGACACTCTGTGAGTGATAATTGCAGCTGGGGATAGAAAATGAGGGCTGTGTCTTGTCATTTCCTTTTGAAAAAGGCAATATTACATTAACTCCCCTTTACACAGTGATTGGCCAGGTGTGTGACGGCGTGAAATTATCATGGTTTCAGTGTCTCTTACAAGATCATTTTCTTTCTCTCATTACAGAAAAAAATTGTCGTGTTTCTTATTTACAGCAACACTCTAAATGACCTCCAAGAAATTGTAAAACCAAAAATTGTTATTGTCATTTAACTTACAAAGCCCCTTAAGATGTACCTGCTTGGAACAACACTGTCTCCATTTGATATATCAATACATTTTACAAAATAATTGTTTGTAAGCATAATACACTTCTAGTCCTCTTATATATAAACTGCTGCTTACAGCTTGGATCTAAATCCAACCTATTAATCAGCTTCAACTGATATTTTCATATGACAACATTAGAACAATGACAAAATGTGAAACCTGATAAACCCACAGAGAAAAACCTCCACTCGTTTTTTTTTTAAAATCAAGCTTGTGTTTTGTTCATTTTCACTATTCTTTAAACAATAGTTTTCCATTGAAAAGCTCTAATTATCAATTAATTCTATATTGTGATTAAATATGTCCTAGGGATGGCCAATTAAATGTGACTCTAGTTTCCTTAGAAACAAGTTATGAACAATCACAATTTATTCAGTAGAATTGGTTATAGGTTATAGAATAGTATAGAACATAGGATATATAGGACTTTGACTACAAACACTGCCTTAACTTCTAGCAACTAACCAGTGCAGTGCAACCAAAAACTTGTATGAGTGAGGGAAAATGAGAATGTAATTTGATATAAAACTGGATGCTAAAAAAAGAAGGAGGAAAATTCATTCTAGCACAATAAGATTCTCAGTGGAATCAATGACTCAAGATCTGACACAGAAACAGTCTCATGCTAATGTCAGTTTAATGGTTGTATTCATGTCAGGTGCCATTACCAGGAAAAAGCAGAAGCTGGGTAATCTCAATACTCTAATGTGCATGAGAAAAATGAAATTCAGAGCCACCAAATTTCTGGACATTAATGATGGTTCTTTATATATGACGAACTGAAAAGTGTCTGTTATGGCACCAAGATCCAGAATTAGAGTCATGTATTACGTAGACATGTCTTATCCTATTTTCGTTGCATCAGTTTAACAATAACAATTCAGATTAATGTCTAAAACATTGGTCACCTCATTTAGAAGTATGGTAAACATGTCATATACAGTAAATTGTTCTGGACGAGATGCCTGCGTGGTCACAATTATGCATTCTGTGACTGCTTTCTGCAGAAAAAAGTGACTGTCAGCGTTTTGCAAGCTTAACACAATTCTTTCATTTGGAAAGATAAAGACAGTTTATGCTTTTTTGTAAAGTATGTAACTTTATTACAGCTGCATTTTTGCATTTCGTTATTTCATTATTGTATTTCATTAGCAATATAATGCATAACTACCTATTTCTAAAGTGCGTGGTTACAGTAAAGTTCAACAATATAATTTCAGGATTTTCCTAAATATTTCCCTCCCACCAGGCGATGACGGCTTTTGTCTTAATTCCAGGTGATGTAGAACGCAACAACCTCAAAATGCCACCAAATAACAAAGGAACACACTAAATTAGTAAAACAGAACATGAGCATGAACATGCAAGTTAAACAGTACCTCGGTGACTTATTTGTAGTCTCTTAACAACACTGTGTTCTTGGTAAAACAGAGAGATGCTTCAAACAATCCACACTTTCATGAGATTTCTGTATTTATCTGTTGTCATGGTGGCTGCTCTTGAGCTAAATTGCTGCTGCCCCTTTCTTCCTCTGAGTAGCCTCCAAGGCACAGCAAATTTTACAGGCAAGAGTTACAGTAATTTCACTCAGATTCTTTTGTGAGTACTATCACTACTACCCATTGTTACTTTTGCAAGAACAATCATTTCCTGTTCCCACTTCAAGAGTTTCTTTGTCACTGGAACACTCGACTGTAACATATCAACATGTGTGATTTATCAAGAAACATCTTACAGCAAACAAAAGGAAATAATTTAACCCTTAAAACCCTGTTGTTCCTGTGACTGCTTTTTAGAAATTGGAGCTATGTGATATCACTCAAAAAAAAAATCTGTGAAAAAATAACCAACCAACCATCAATATGATTAGATGAGCATGTAATTATCCCATTTGTATAATATGTAAAGCATTTAATCACACAATGAAAGTTACTGACAAGTGATTTATGTACCATAACAGCAGGGTAGTAGTAGGTCATCTTCCACAACCGAAGCATTAAAGGATATTTGAGTTAGTGTGCAGGGAAAACAACAGAGAGTGTAGGTATATAATTCACATTCTACTGCTGTCCTCATTCCCAGTGTTCTTGTATCTGTTGCCACAGAGGACAAGGTTTATTTTGCAGCTTCAGATCCACATTGTCACCTCCGAGCCACAGGTCATTTTACTGTTACATTCAACAACAAAGCCTTATAGAAAGCTACCTGTAAACAGCCGATAAACTGAGACTATACTGTCCTCCAGTTTCCCACTGTTTCTGCCATAATCAGTTCCATGTTTGGTGTCACTGATACTTGGAGGTCCCAGAACAGAGCCATACCACCAAATATAAATTACAGCAGATAGAAAAACAATCTGCGCTGACAGAATGCAGTTTAAAATGATGTTGGCAGACAATAGAAAATTTAACCAGCCACAATTCTTGAAAATCTTCAAAACAATATTGCAGAAGGAGGAAAAGCAGCCCACACATTTTGCTGCATTTTAGTTTTTTTTACCATCTCTACAAAACTTGACTACGTTTTAGGTCACATTTATCCTCTTTCATAGGGTCCTGTATTTTTATAATCACCAGTTTAAAAACAATCTTACTAAAAGTTTGGACAGTTTTTTTTTTGTTTGTTTGTTTTTTTTAGGTTTGTTTGTTTTGCACAAGACCATAAAAAAGGACCGTAACACTCCCAGTTACAGAAACTAATTAGACCCCATAGGAAATCTGAAAGGTTCACATGTGAAATGCTGAATGTGCAGAATTCAACTTTGCCTTCTGAGCTATTCACACTTCACTGTACTTCACAGTATTTCATGCTAGTGAACCGTAAAACATGATCCTGTTTTGCAGAGCAGGATGAACAAGAAATGGCTGTGAAAAAGCATAGACTTGTGAAAGGAGACAAATCAGTCATAACAGAGAGACACTGCACAGTATCAAAGCATGATACAGTTATACTTACCAGTAATGAGCAGGGAAATATGAATCATAATTTCTTTAGGGTGAACAGACACTCTAGTCGTCACATCTGCTACAAATACTGTTACAAAGCCATGACACAGCACTGTTGCTTTACTTGTCTATTTGCTAAGTCCCTGGGCAAGATACTGAACCCTAAGTTGAACCTGATGCATCCATCAGTGTGAAGAAGACTTGAAGAGTGAAAAGCTCAAATTGAGTAGAAAGGTGCTAAATCAGAATGCTGGAAGCTAAAGTCAGGGAAGCCCAGAGATTGGTCCAGGATGAAAAAGAGGTACAAGATGTCCAAAACTGAGACTCAACAAACTGCCAAACCAAGGCTCACAGCTTTGGGCACAAGGCTGAAGAGATATGCCAGAGAAGCTGAGGTCAACAGAATAAATGACCTGTCCTCCAAAAAGTACTCTCAACTACAAGGGAACACTAATACTTGGGCAGAGCTGATACTGAGCAATATTGGTTGAACATCTGGAAGAAAGTAGATGTTCAAGCAGACCACAGCAACCTCCCTCCAGGGCCAACCAGACAGACTAACCAGAGCACTGCCTGGATTTACTACAACAAAGCCTTTGATTCAATGTCCCACACATGTATACTAGAGTGCTTCAATCCATTCAACAGGAACTCAAGAGGACTGTGAAATAAAACACAGTTGTTGTCTTGTACAACTCCAAGGCAGTCGTACAAGTTACCATCAAGAGTTGAATATACCAAGGTGATGCACTGCCCCAATTGCTGTTCTGCATAGGCGTTAACCCCGTAAGCCAGGTCATTGCTAAGAGTGGATACTGATATAGAATTAGGAGTGGAGTCACCATCAGCCACATCCTGCACATGGATGACATCAAGCTGCATTCCAGAAGTGAGATATTGACTCAGCTCACAAGGATCTACAGCAAGTACATCAGGATGTCATTTGGACAGGATATGTGTGGCTGAATGGTTGCAAAGAAAGGAGAGGTGATCTGGACTGAAGGGACGAAGCTACTAGAATGCAGAAGAGCAGATAGACAGGACATCTAAACGTATTTGAGTATCCCACAGGCCAGTGGGAACTATGATAAAGATGTACAAAGGTCAGTCACAGCCAAATACTTCCCGAAAGTCTTTGGTACGAATAAGATCCAAGCCATCAATACATACACTCTACCAGTCATCAGATACCCCAGTGGAAGAATAAACTGGCTACAAGAGGAGATGGATGCCACTGATGTGAAGGCATGAAAACTCCTCACAGTGCATGGATGTCTCTACCTGATATCAAGCAGCAGTTGTCAAGGAGCAGAAAACCGCAGTTGTGATAGATGTGGCAATTCTAATGCACTTCCAAGTCCTAGGAGCTAAAGGAACAACTGTAGCAGTTGCGCAAGACCTGAAAGAGAGTGTTTGTGTATACACTATATATGTGTGTGTGTGTATGTGTGTCTGTGTGTTTAAACAGTTAAGACATTTTATTCAGCATTTCCACTAATTAATGTTTTCTTTCTTAGTGGGCTTTTGGCAAAGATAACAGCTTCTGCAGGTGCACTGCTTCTTCTTGACGTCATTTCAGCACATGTTGAGGGTCACAGTTGGAGTGAGGCAAACTGGCTTGAGTCATTCTATTGCTTTGTATCCCTGCAGACATGAGTCATCAAGGCTAGCAGCCACAAATACATGTCTGCCTGCCTGCCTGCTCAATTGTCTGAATTCCATTGCTCGATGAAAACATCAAGAACACACAATACAACTAAACAGTGTGTGACAGCTCTTTGATTGTCTTGGGATCATAGGCAAATGTCAAGCTTTGGATTAAAGATCAAGTACAGGAACACAATTTATTTTTTTCTCTCTGTCGAGAAAATATTGACTAGCTCAGAAATAACCTAAGGGGATATCCTATTTTATAAATAATTAAATTTCTCCACATTTTTATACAAATTTGTTATATTGAATTATTGTTTAAAAGTATGATTGGGAGGGAGAACTACAATATCCATTGATTGCAGCTACGGCAGTGATTTGGTGATTACAACAATGCTTTTTAATTAGAACAGGAAATTGGCAGAGGTTTGTAATCCTTCATGGACATTGCCATTTTTCAAGATATAGTCTATATTTTAAGATAAGGAGGGTGGCAATACACTAGATTAGAAAAGAAATGTGATAGCTACTGTTATGATACTTTTTTGTTATATCCAAGATACTAAAAACTGGGTATCTGCGACGTGAAAAAACAAAAATGACTGAAAAACAACTAATATTTAGGTTTACTATCTGTCTGTGGTACATTAACAAATCTGAAAACCCTCAAACTGTCATGGTAGCAATGTTTTAGTTTTTAGTTCATCCAGGTATGAGCTACATCTCAGTTTTTTTGTGCTCCCCTGATGGAAATATGGTGCTGCTATGCTGTACCTCATCAAGGCTGCAGAGCAGAACAATAACTACTGTCGCCAGCTGCAGTCCAATATGGTGGCGTTGGAGTTGGAGCTAGATCATTTAAAAGAGTGTGTGTGCCTTGTTTTGCACACATGTTCAAGTATGTTTGTGTGCCTATGCCTCACTGCCACTACAAATACTCTTAGTCTGTGAAACACTGCATTTACACAACGTAATAGTACCGAATGATCTCAGCAGCCTATACAGTGACCATAAGTTCCAAGGGAATACATGCCTCAGTCACCCAACACCTATACAGTTAGTAACTATATAAGAAAAAAAGCAAGAAGTCCAAGAGTTCTGTGTCGTGTCAGACTTTAGAGTGGGAGCATATGGTTTATATTAATCCATCAAAATTTGTATACATTCTCATTCTTTCATTTTTGAGCTGTTTTGTGTGTTGTGGGCAGAAATCTGCAATAAACAAAATGATGGAGAATACAAACAGCCTGTGTGAACATTTTAGATACATTTTAAACCAGATGTAAACAAAAGCGACATAATTAATAACTTGTACTCTAATGTAGCTAAAAGAGTAAAAACTAATGTATCCTATATAGTCAGTAATGTAGCACTAAAGCTGCTTCAATTGTAAAGCTTTATATTTACAATATATAGCAGGCAGCACTGTATCCTTACAAGAAAGCACAATAAGTACATTAGTTGGGCAGATATCCCAACTAATGACTAGCATGATAAGGAAAGAAAGCAGATCATAAAATCAGATTTTTGCTTTAGCCTTCACCTGGAATGAAAGAGGACAAAAAAAGAAAATTTACCTTTAATCAAAAGCACATTGTGAGCAAGAGCATACAGGATGATCTGGAGCTTTCTTGAGCGTAATATTCTTTCAGAATTTCAGGGTTTGCCTTTATAGAAACTCCTCAAGCACTGATTAAAGGATACAGTTGCAAGGTTTCATCTTCATTCACATTAATGCTTGTTTTGCACTGGTGACCTTACTGCTGCACAACTCAACATGCAGTTACTGTTTTCCCCTCAATTTTTAGTCAGAAAAGCTGCCTAAAAATTAAAAGTAAACATCATAATATTTGTGAAGGAATGGTATCTGTTAAAGTAAGATCAAATATGCTACCTTATTAAGGATTTCTATATAGATGGGACTAATGAGACATAAATGAATTCCCCAAATATTTTTACCCAGACAGTTCAAACAGTTTTAACCAATAGCAATATGGATAACAATAACATTACTTAGTTTTTTTGTGATAATAATTAATGTGTGAGTATTCGTGCTTTCCAAATTACAAAGAAAGATGTCAGTGAGCCACTCATTGATCTGATAGTGAACTTGGAAGCAATTTCCCCAACAGACATTATATAATATACATTATATTAACCATTTAAATCAGGAATGGGCAATTGATTTTCCAAAGTTGCCACATGAGAAACTGTGACTGTTTTGGAGGGCAGCACCAATAAACTGACCTCAAGTTTGCTCAATGTTAACTTTATCTCTTTATAAACTATTGGTAAGGCAATGAAAATGTGAAATAGGCATAGTAAAAACACCAACGCTTTATCATTATTTAATCAACATTTACAAAAATCATTGCAAGACCTAACTTTATACAAAGTGCTGTTGCTGTTTTGTTTGTAGGTTAATTACTTCAGTTCTTTTTTTCCCTGTTCAGTGAGAGTCTGTTTTTGGCTCTAATCTAAGTGCATTAAACTCAGGTTCAGTGAAGGACAGCGGACAGGTGATTGTCACTGTGAGAGACTCTGTATCTGCATTTATATTTGTTTCATTCCTCAGAATGTTTGTTTATTTCCAAACAGAAAACAAAAAAACATATTCTGTGCATCTGTCCTTACATAAGGAAAGTTTTCCTCTATGAAAGAAGAATGAAAGTCCAACAGCGATCCTGGCTCAAAATGCTCTGCCAGCAGTGACTCTGACTACAGGTCGATGAGGTCTTGCAGAACATTACTGGATGCATTATCCACACTGCAAGTGAAGGGAGAGGAAATCATGTGCATTTCACTCTCAGCTGTTTTGAAGTCTTCAAATCCCCTTGAAATCTCATCAAGAAGGGCTCCTAACGTAAAACAGTACCAGCCGTGGTGATCAGCCAATGGTATGGCTTCTTTCACTGTTGATATGCAAGTAAGAATGTTGCTACCCAACAGGCTTGACAGAAACGGCAACTTTCTCATGAAAACCTTGCCTAAGCTGTACATTTGATGTGCAGCCCTTGCCTATCAGTTTGGTATTTAACTGCTTCATTAGTGCAGTCACATCATTAACAAATCAAAGATTTACCTTCAATCTGAGAGCTGAGAAATGTCAATGGCTTTCTTCTCACAAAGCTCTTGAATTCCTGCTCTCAGGTTGCATATATTTGTTTTTGGGTTTGTTTGTTTTTAGCATTTTATCACCTGACAGCTGTATGGTAGCCTATGTCTCCATGCAAGCTGTTTCATAATTACATGCAACAAACTCTGTGACACAGTGCTATTACACTGACGAAGTTAGCTATTTTAGTTACATCAATCACATGATTAAATTTTAGCACTAACAGAAAACCTGGTGTATAATACAGTACAAAAATATCAATTTAACTTCTCATTTTAGTCATTTCTGCTTTAAAAACCATTTGTAGTAACACCTACCATTTTCAGCCTTAGCTTATCCAAGCATGCAGCTACTTTCTTAAACTTGCATGCACAATTTTCTTTTACTGCACACATTATCACAGAGCCAGGAAGGAAAAGTTTAAACTGTCCACTTAGTTTTTCAGCTGAAGTTCCAGATTCCCTTCAGTGTCTTTACATCTAGCTATTTTTCACCTGGAGGGGCACATTCTTAAATGCTTGTTTTTTTTCCCTCAGCACACTTTTCACAGTTCGCAAAACATTCTCTGATCAGCTCCCCATTAACAATAGCTCAGTATTTTGTGTAATTTTGTTGGAAATCACATACTTGGTCTTGAGCACTCCATCCCTGGATGTGTAAAACTTGTTGTCCTTGTTGCTTCTGCAGCTTTGCTGGAAAAGGTTTAGATGTCCGTTCCTGCTCTGCATCAATAAAGTTCTTGTTTTTCTCTGTGTGTTCAGTCTCATAATGTTGAATCAAATCCTTAAACACAACCATCTGCTCTCCACAAACTAAGCATATGGCTTTACCTCTCACTTCAGTAAAAAAATACTTAGAAGTCTTTGTTTTGTTTAAAACTCTACATTCTCCATTAATCTCTATTTTTAATGTGATTTCCCCCCAAAAAATCACAAAAAACTGTGTATCATATTATAGGAATATTACAGTCAGTCCTCTACAGGAGGTTAATTATCACTGTCATAGTACACATTACTATGTGTATATTTTTGCACTGAGTGCACACAGAAAAACACCACTCAAACTGCATAAATCACATAAGGCACACATACCATGCCCACACATTTGAAGAGATACATTTTCTAATCCCTTTTTCATTCTTTGCAAATCTCCTCTAGAAATGTATGAACAAAGTATGAAAGTACAGAATCAACATGTAAAACATAGCTGCAAGTAGCAATGGTCAGGGTCCACCAAGACTGAACTATTAACATTTACCTCCTTCAAAGAGAAAATATTTTAGCAAGTACTCCAGTTAGGAGACAGTGGAGCAAATCATAAAAACTGTTGATTACAAGTTAGAAAGGTTTTGGAACTTACTTATTACAGCATTACCTATGGGTACAACTTTTAGAGTCTGGGAATTTAAAAACATATTTTTTTTTGCACAAACACTTAGTATTAGAAACAATTACTACAGTGTTCCTACAATATGACTACTTGGATCCATAATCATAATCTTTAGATTACTTGGTGGTGGTTCTTAAAATATAAGGCATAATAATGATTAATAGCTTGAAATAAGAAAACTGTGACTTTTTTGACACTCCTCCTTGGATGTGCTTTAACCACAATTGAAAGAAATGTCACAAAGTATACAAAGTCCTCTCCCTTAATGATTGCGAGCGGATAATTCAAATTAGATTTTTGATGTAATTATTATCAAATGTCAGAGCAAAAACAACTCTTCTGTGATTGTGAAACAGCTTGCAAATGCGCAGCACACACATTTGCAACTCTAATTGATTATTACTTTTTTGCTAATTTTCCACATTATGTGTTGTTGTCATTAGCCATTACTGGGAATTATACTTTGAAGTCTTTTTCGAGAAGAGATTGAAAAACATTTTCTTCTCATGCTGAGCAGAATTCAAAACCAGAAGATTTAATTGTTGTAAAAATGCATTAACCTTTCAAAACATAAAGAGACGGGGTGACACAAACCATCTACTGAGCTAATGAAAATGAACCTCTACTGAAGGTTGTCAGGTTTCAGTGTGATTTGAACAAGCTGTCACCACAAAGAAGAATAAAGTGTCACATGTTATACGTACTTTCAACAGTCACTTTCTTTCCTGTCATATTTTCTGAGATTGTTTTGCAATACCCTCTAATTCAGGTTCTTTTAAATGCTGAGCATCTCCTAAAAGATATTTGTCACATTCTGTGCAGGTGGGGACAATTACACTGCACACAATTAATTTCAGGTTGTTAAAATTCAGACAGTAATCCTCCTTCAATCGTAGGCAGCAGAAAATTACCAACCATCACAAAGAGAAAAGATGTGTTCAAATGTGTTTTAAATAAACGGCTGGTCAAATTAGTGCACACGAGGTATGTCTATCAACTCTCTTCTTCAGAGCAACACTAAAATCTATTGGAACAAAATGTGAGACCTGTGACTGTTTGTCTTCTTCCCATTTCCCTAATTCTCGCACAATTTTCACATCTTAAAAATTAAATAACAGCTTGGACAGAAGTTTAGAGGGTTAGTTTTAGATTTGCAGGTGAATGAAAGACATTTGGCTCCCCTGTTACCACATAACAAGGACACATACCACAAGGCAATATAATAGTTATCAACAGGCTTCTTCCATGAAATTTGCATAAAACTTTAATGATAAACAAGCTAATGTGCTGTAAACTCACTTTTTTCTCTCACGATACCTTTAAAGGTTGAAACTCTCAACCTTGCAATTTAACTCCTTTACATTCTGATTGTTTTACACTTCACTTAAAACAGCAACAGTGTCTAACTGCCATTTTTTAATGCTTAACCTACTTTGTAGTACACTGGATGATAAAAAGGATTAAGCTGCTAACTGAAATCTTACTTAGAGAGAAGACAACAACCTTAGTTATGATTGATATACACCTGTCATAACTAATTGCATTAAAACTAAAGAATGATTAGGACTCTCTTACCATCTCTTTCTTTCCTTCCGTGCCACTCAACCACTCTGAACACATGATTAATGTACAATAGGTAACATATAATGTTGTGGGGATAAACACTAAGAAAACATATGGATAAACAACTGCAACATACCTTGCCTTATCAAGCAACATAAACTTTTCCTTAGTTTAAAAGATAAAACTCATTTCAGTTAACATCTTTGCATGATGCAAAGTTGGTCTAATCAGTGATCAACAGGCCGTAAAGAGAAAGGCTTCACAAGAGAGCATTTTGGATTCTGTGGAAAGAGATTCTGTGATTGATGTTTATAAGAAATGTTATACAATTAAGGGTTAACACGCACAATTCAGTGCCAATCTCTTTCAAATTCAATCTAGTGGAAAAAAAGACTTTCTCACAATTGAGCATTCCGGCTTCTTTGAAAGGTTATCATTTGCTTGATTTAAACATTAGCAATCATTCTTATTTTATTTTTTCCACTGATTGCCAAGCAGCTCTTTTGTTCTAAATATGATGGTTTTTCATATCAAAGATTCTAGTCATGACTGTCTTTCAAGATTGCAGCAACTCAGCCAGTAAAACACAGCATGGAAACCTAAGTGAAACATATAAATTAAAATAAGCAGTGAGCATAATCAACTTGGGTTTTAAAAAAAAAAATACATTTATGGAGTTGGTTTTAGGTGTGGATTTAACAAATTCTTATTTTTTTATCTTATTAATGTTTTCTTTCAGACCATGAGCGGATCGGAAAAGATTCATCCTATGAACAGGAGGGGAAGGTCCAGTTTGTTATAGATGCAGTGTACGCAATGGCTCACGCTCTACATAATATGCACAAAGACCTCTGTCCTGGAAAAGTTGGCCTTTGCTCCAAGATGGACACTATCAACGGCACACTGCTTCTCAAATATATCCGCAGTGTCAACTTTACAGGTATGTATTCCTACTTCTGATAAAGCACATAACCCTAACCCATTTTGCTGTGTGAAAACAAGATGGACAAGAAAGTCTGGGAAGTATTTTCAGCTGAAGTATCACATGAAATGAAATGTCTTTCTTTATAAACAATATTTATCATAGGGATGTGTCAATATATCAGTCAACCATCAAAACAGGACCAGAATACCTTATAGATGTGAGATGCACACAACTTTTTGGTGCATTTTTGGGTTCACAAGCATATTCATGCAGAGCCTTTAGTCATATCCTATGCAGTGGTCTCAAATTATCAGGCGTCTGAAAGTAAATTATTTCCAGCAAGTACTGAGGCTGAGATCTGTAGGAGGATTGACAATCACCAGCAGAACAGCATGTTTTATCATGGTTGATGATGTGCAGGAACTGCGCTTTGTGAGATTTCCTGCCTTATCATGTAAGCATTGAATTGCCCACACAGGAGATCTGCTGCTTAAAGTACACTTGCTGCTGAGTTAAAATTATATGTAAATGAGAGTGGGAAGCATGTTAACATCAGGCACAACAGAAATGGGCATCGGTAGTTTTTCAGTAGTTGTCCAATGTAAAGTGTCACTGGCAAAAACAGGATGCAGTTGTCTCTGAGACAGAAAGAGATATGAGTTGATTACATTTAATGTATAAGTAACACAGGTCGCATGGCTATTACCCTACCATTATATAAGTCGCCATAAGAAAAAAAAAACAATGCATAAATTAATATATATTATAGCATTTGAAGTGTAATGGTTTTCATTTGTTTATTTGTTTTATTGGGTTATTAGAGACTGGAATATTTGTTTCATCATTTGTTTTTGCTGTTATTAGTTTCATGACTATCCCTGAACTGTGACGGTGTATGATTTGAGGAAAATCATGTTGTGCTTATAAAACTCTATAAAGGTCACAAAAACTGGAATTTTTCAGACTTTAGTAAGCAAATGTCAATACATATTTCATCAAGTTATTCTTACTTCTCAACCTACTGCCTCCATAGTGTAGTGGTAAACATATTCATTTAACAAGTGAAGGGTTGCTGAATCAGTTATAGCCAGGGAAACAGCAGCTAATAAAGTAGCTTTTTCTCAAACTCAGAAGTTCAGCTTCTCTCTGTCTCTTTATAAAACTGTAATACTTCAACTTAGAGAAATACTGTTTACCACTAGCTGACCCAAGACAAAGAAATGGATTTCATCTGGTTTCAGCATGTGATTAAAACTGCCACTGTTATTTGCATAATTTCACAAAAGCCTGTACAATGACACTGTGAAGTAGAACTGACCTCACCGTATAAAAAAAGGTACATACATACACAGCATGGGCATGAAGATAATCTTCTAGTTTGCAAAGATTGAATAAACAACATATGAAAATTTGAGGTCTACCTTAGGTCAGTGTAAGTAGTTATAACAGCTTGAGTTAATTATATGACAAGAGAAGAGGGCCATGCAATCAAGCAGAATGCAACATGAGTGGTCTGACACAGTCTCAAACCTGCTCCACCCTCACAGATAATTATATAGTAATGGACACATTTATTTCTATGACAATTATAGAGTGGGATCTTTCGGTCAGGGATAATCATTCTACAGCTAAGTATGTGACAAGAATAATATACAGTAAATTACACAATTAAGAAAGTTGTCGATGAAGCAAAAGACATCTGCTCCACTTCTTTGGAATCCAGACGTCAGTTGCTAACGTATCTGTCTGGAGCTTGGCCAGTAGCTTCGATGAATCCTACTCTTAGTGTTTATAAGCGGGATGTTTTCAAACATAAAATGCTTACATCCAATTCACATAGACCTCTAGTGGCTGTAGGAATTACACAGTTCAGTTACACATTTCAATCACTTACAAATGAAGTAAACAACACTGCCGTGTCCTATAAATAATTCCTCTCAAGGGGTGGGGAATAAATACTCATTTTTTAAGTTAATGTGTTGGAAGAAGAAAAAATGAGCAAGCATAAATATCTGAACAGCACTGACAAGGACCTGATTCTAAAAGCTAGATAAAGATATTCTTGGGTTTTCCTTATCTTGGAAGTACCAAGTTTGGTAACTACCTTTAAAAATAAGTCCAACTGGCTACAGGGTCATGGGCACCCAAGATTCAATAAATGATAAAGGATGGAAAGGCTGGGACTATTGCACACCATAAAATTTTAATGAAAACCTTGGGAAAGAGATAGCTGTAGGATGCACTGCAAAAAAGGTAAGCTGACTGTGGCAGTGTGATGTTCTGGATAATCTCCTTCTGGTAAACTCTGGGTCCTGGCATGTGGCATGAGGCACGTGGATTATATAAATATTGTTGCCGACCACATATACCAAATCATTTTTACCTCAACCCCTTATTTATTTTCTCACCAATTGTCAGGAGCACCTGTGTCACATCAGCAAAATCACTTACTAGAGAATACACTCTCCACACACTTTATTATGTAGACTGTGTTAGCACCAGATTGGACTTCTTTTACCTTCAGAACTGCTTTAATTGTTCATGACATAGAGTCAAAATAGTGTGAAATTTTGTTCTATTTTGACACAATATTTTTCATATTTATGACATGAATTTACCATTCCACCTCACCCCAAAGGCGATTTGGTAACTAGAGACTTCACTGTCATGTTCAAGAAACCTGTTTAAGATGATTTGAGCTTTGTGACATGCACATTATCTTGCTGGAAAAGCCAGTCAGAAGATAGGTACACTGTGGTCATAAACATTGTCAGAAACAATACTCAGGGCTTTCTTTAATCTTTACTACTACTATTTTAGTACTAAAATGTGTTAAGAACATATAACACACAACATTCTACCAGAACCACCAAAACATACTGTTGATACAAAGTATGATGGATCCATGCTTTCACATTGTTTACACCCTACCATTCAAATGTTGCAGCAAAAACTGAAACTCATCAGTCAAGACAACAATTTTCCAATCTCCTGTTGCTGAACTCTGTTTCCTGTTCACAGCTGACATAAGTAACATCTAGTGTGGTCTTCTGCGGCTTTAATCCTTCAAGCTTTGATGTGTTGTGTGCTCAGAGATGCTCTTCCACCTATATTGATTGTAACAAGTAGTTATTTAAGTTCATTTTGTCTTCCTATCCTATCAGTTCAAAGCAGAAATCAGTGAGGTATTTCGCACAGAGAACTCCCAGATAATGGAAAATAGATAAAGGATGCCATGTATAGTAAACTAAAAACAATATACCACTGTAAACTGATAATGCAAATCAAAGTAAAGAAGAATCTAAGTTTAAAGGCATTCTCTTCTTCTCATTCTGTTCACATCTGGTGACAGCAGAACAATTACCTTTACTAGATGATTTTCAGACCATAATCTTTATTGTAGAATTTGTGCAGAAAGATCACAGTAGATGAGCATTTCCTGAAATACCCAGGCTGTGAGTCCATGCTCCAGTCAAAATAATCTTTCTTTCCAATTCTTATGATGAGTTTTAACTTCAGCAGTTCATTTTGAGCATGTCTAAATGCAATGAGCTGCTGCTATGCAATTGGGTTATTAGATATTTGCATTGACAAGCAGTTGGGTGGGTGCACTTAAGAAAGTGGCCGGCAAGTGTATTTTTGTCGTAGCTGCTCAATTGTTTCTGTGCTCTAAATGGTACAGTATTCCAGCCTTGCATTATTTGTGGCTTAATTTCAAGTGTATGACCTTTCGCTGTACCTGTCTCCTGATTTGCCAGATTCCCTTCCATGCATTATGTGATTTTTACCTAATAACTACATAGGTGTTCTCTGATGGCAGTTGCCTGTTTGTAATGGAATTTGCCATACTGCAAAATTGTTCAGGAATTGTTTCAGATAAATGAAAAAGAGTTCAAGGTGTTAACCTGGCCTCCAAATTCCCCAAAGAAAGGAATTAAAAATGTAAGTCCTTGGTTTTTTGTTTTTTTTCATTTCCTACAGACAAGCATTATTTGATTTTAACAACCTTTTCTTGACTCAACCAAGTACAAAGTAAGGATTTTAAACATAAAACACCCCCTTAGCCTCCTACTGTAAATACAGTAGCAAACAGCAGTTATAAAAGACCAACAATCTGCTCCATCTGTAAAACTGATGACAAAATTATGTGATATACCAGACAGGCATCCAACTGTCCAGCGATTAGTCAGGGCCTAAATTTTGTGTCTGTTTGACTTAAGCAAACATGAACTCAATCGTTCTTTTCAAGGATAGTAAAGTTTAACTTGACACTTGTGTTTGCAGCTTTCAGTTTTCATCTGTTATGGACACTGAAAGGAAACACTGCAGAACTCAGGAAATTCGTCTATGTCAAAAGTGTTTGTGAGTGTGCTTATTACTGTGCAAGGAGGTCAATCCATATTTGTGCAAAATTAAACAAATGGAATAGGTAAAGACATTGTTTAGATTTGTATCCAGGAGTCATCTTTGGTTAGTTCTAAAAGATCAATCCTCATAGCACCATAAAACTTTAATCAGCAATGCTATATGTATAGATGTGCAGTACAAAATTAGTGTTCTTCAAATCTTTATGCATTATTTTATTCATGGTTTTATGTTACTGGAAGGTTTGTCAGCACTGAAGCCATCGCATTTTCAACAGCAATGGCTAGAAAATCAATGCTTCACATTACCGGAATCCTGCCTAGCTCGCTTTGCTTTTAAGAGTCTTTCAGTTCACAGAATCGGAGACTAAAAGGTCTGAACAATGTCAGCATCCATATGATCCCTGTGTATTATGAGAATTTTCTATAGACATACATGCTGACTAAAGGATACCTGAAACATTACAAATATTGCACATGAAATTGATACTTTTTGATGCCTGATTAGTGAAATAAATTGATATTGGTTAGATTTAAGAAAAAGTCCAAATTTAATTTTGTTTAATACTATTTTCCATTTAGCTTTATAAAGTAAACCTTGCAGCCCATAAATCTGATAGTTAGTAATTAATATTAAATATGTCATAATTAGACATTTGTCTTTTGGTCTGGAATTTCAACATAGCTATTTATACGGTATGTTTTAAATTGTCGAAATAATTACTCTAAGTTCTGTTTCTTCGGATTTCCTGTGGTGGTGTGTCTATTAACAGCTCAGAGAGTGGGTCTCGGAAGAAAACCCAAAACCAGTGAATAGGCATTGCATTTAAACTGACACATAAGAGGATGGGAGGGCACAACAATCAGTGGAGGGTATTATTTACATGTCGGTGTTAAACAGAGACAATGGTATCAAGGGTATGGAAGTCAACAGTGGAGTAACAAAATCAAAGAAAGAAATAAATAACACAAAGGTGAAAAGGTCAAATCTTCATATACACTAGGGCCAAACAGCTACCTTCTGGTTACAGGTATTGCAACCAGGAACAACAGAATGTTAAAAGCAAAAGATTAAGAGAAGTGACTCTCTGTCGATATTCCTTACCAAAATGCTATTTGTTAGGAGGTTTAGTCGGTGCAAATAGGATTACGCAGAAGTCCATGAGTTTTTGGGAGGATTTTTTTACCACTGTCAGATAAAGCATGTCTCATATCTTCAGAGCGACATATCAAGTTAAAATACGAAAACTTGGGAAATTCTATATCTTTATATATTCCAGAAAATATCACAAACAGTAATATATTACTCTGAATCCAGGACTGACGTTCATGCGTGGTATGGGGGGAATTTTAAACTTCACTGATGTATGCTTAGACTGCTCATTTTTCTGTTTGTTTATTAGCCAGAATACACCAACACTACCATGACAAATTTCACAAAACATACTGTAGATGTGGAGCAAATCATATGTAGTGTTGATCTGGATCGTATTCTTAAAAATGTTCAAATATAACAAATTTAAGCTTGCAGTGTGTATATACCATAACGACAGATCTTAAGCAAAACACCAAACTGTGATGGTCTGATACTATTTGAAAGACTACATTATTCTTGAGCCCAGTGTCATAAAAGACAATAAAAGCTGAAGAGTAAATATTGAAAAGATGATCAGCAACACCTTGGGGCCCTAAATCTGGCAAATTGATTCGATAATAACCATGGAAAGGTGGTCTGGGAACTGTAGCGTCAGTTCTTGCAGTACAGAAAGCCATGCAACTGGATAGCAGTACTGTCCTTAGATTTTTTGTAATGGGATTTAAAAAAAGATGAAGCAAGAAATAAAGTTCATTAAGATGGCATCAACGACGCCAAGCATTTAAATGCCAAAAATGCAAACGTCATAGTGACACAACAAAAGAATATTGGAATGGTCAAATATTTGGATACAGCCCACGTTTCAACTGACCTCTTTTGAAATGAAGTAATGCAATGTGAGTACTTGTTAATCATGCCCATGCATTAATGTATTATCCATTTGATTTCCATGTTAGTAAGAAACTCTTAGACTCCAGTTCAGTTTCCTCAAAATGTAGATCTCCCAAGATGTGAAACTAATTGATTAAGGCAATCAAATTAGAGGAAATACACATCCCACTCAAATTTCTTCTATTGCTGAGGTGAGCAAGAAAATCTTCATAATTGCAATTACTGCCTGCTGTTGTCTCAGACATGCTCTCTGGATGATACACCAGGATGACACTAATGCAATTACATTCTATGGATTTTGATGAGACCTCTGACAAACACAAATCTGCACTGGTGGAGAGAATACATCTGGTCTAAAGGCTTGACTCACAGGTTTCCAAATCTGGCTTACAGGTTCAAACAACAATCAACAATCAATAGTGTGACCTATTAAAAAAGAACAAAACACTCAAATAAACAATTCCCTTTTTGGTTATCACAGAGGACAGTACAGTCAATACTTTTGGAACATGATAAACTCCCACTAGTGCTGGAAAACACTGTCAAGCGTCTGGATGATTTTTATGTTATATGTTAAAAAATTTCTGACTAGTGTCAGATTTCATTAAATGAGAAAAAACAAATATGATATACCAAACAGCCAGACTGAGATACCATTATTGGTTCATTCACAAGTGAGGTGGTGGGCTCTCATCACTAATTCTGTAAATCTTCAACTCCTTAAAACACAATTTTATAACAAGTTGAAGCTCAAGAGGGGATTGTAGGTTGGCTCGGAAAGAAAAGCAGGGACACGGGAGAGACCTCAAAGTGGTAATCAAAATCAGTGCTGTCATTCGTTAGCACTCTGAGTGGGGACCTAGTGGATAACACTCAATGGGGCAATAAGCAGAATGAAAGAGTGTGAAATGATATGGGAACATGAACAGACAGCAGCCCTGGCCCTTCTCAGAGGACCTGGAGAACATGCCTGTCAACATCTATTTTGCTGCTGTCATTAACACTATAGCAGCACAAAGTTGAAGTTCCCCTTGCAGCCTCATTTAATTTCAGGGCATGAAAATCAAACCTTGAATTTTTATGGCAATGTTCAACACTGGATTTCAGCTTTAACAGTATCCTCTTTAAAACAAAATAACTACACTGCTTTTTTTTGCCTTTATCTTCTTTAGGAATTGCTGGCACCCCTGTGGTCTTCAATGAGAATGGAGATGCTCCTGGTCGTTATGAAATCTACCAATACCAGATAACAAAAAACACCACAGAATACAAAATCATTGGTCACTGGACAGATCAACTCCACCTAGACGTATGTATTTTTAAACTGTTAGGTATGTCTGAAATATCGTATGCTTTCTTCTGATAAGATTTTGTGTGGTCATGTCCCAGTTAACTGATAACTAACTGAATTTTAACTGATTCAAAGAAGCAATATTTCAAATTTTCATTAATAATTGAACTTTTAAAAGTTCTACAAAGTATGAGTTAACATTAAAGTTCAACTTTTAAAGTTGAAGTTAAAAAACACATGGCTTTGAAACTATAATCACTTGTTTCAACTACCGGACAGACTGAGAAACTGAAAACAAATTCCACATTGTGAACACTGACTGTTTGCAAGTGCTTGCTGGCAGTTGACTTCAAAGTTATATGTGATATGCTAAAAACCTCCATATGATTGGTTTGGTTGATAGAAAATTGCCTTGGTCACCTGTAGTGTTCATGGAAGATGTCCACAAACACCCACCAACTACTTGCTAAACTGTACTGAAACTGTGGTGTGTAAGACACTTTTATGCTAACCGTATACCAAGTCACACTGCTGGTCCAAGCGACACCACAATGGCAGTGCACACCAACAGATGTGACATAATTTTTAGCTTTGAACAATCGTTCATTTCTCTATTTTTGTAACCTGGTGCGTTCAACCCAGCAGCAGCTGGGTTGAAAACACAAGTGTGCAATCACGTCTTTTTTTATTTTACCGCCATTTTAATAATATATTAGCACAGAACCTCAAAGATTATAGAGGTTATACACTGGAAGATGCTGCAACAGTTTGAAATCATGTGTCTTTGTGGAAAGCTTTAAAAAAATATCCCCACTCTGTTTTTCCAAATCTTTGCTTCTGGTTTCCCCGTATCAGCGCTGATGTGGCGGTATTGCCTGAATGGCAACATCTATCTTTCAGAAGAATACTGCAGTGGATACCTGCACCTTAAATGTGTCACCATATAGCAGTTTCACATGAAGCGACCACAAAATGGATGGTATACTGGTGCTTTAATTCAAACCAGAACCCATTAGCTTTCAAAGTAAAAGTTGCACCTTTTGAAATGTGTTGCTTTCGGCACCTTCAGAGTAAAAGTTGTGAATTTTATTTTGAAGGAAAGGAAAACGGCACTGGGTTTCTTTTTCAAAGTCTCCCTTTTTTGATTGCATCATACTTTTTAATTTTCACTACTATTCAGTGATCTGGGTCTCTTCAGTAGTTAGTGAATCTCTTCCATGCAAACTATAGGCGACTTCCAGAAGCAATCACAAGAAGGTTTTTTGGTGTCCTCTATGTGAAAAATTTCATCTGGCAATAGCCAGCAATCACTTCCCATCAACAGCGAATACCTACTGATGGAAAGTTTCTGTAGCTTGCTGACTGGTCTCTAGGCCTATGTGACTGGGGCCTTAACATAAATAACTAAAAACTAAACTAACTGTAAAATTTATAGTGTCATTTGGATTAAACCCACCCCAACAATGCTAAACCAGTCTCTAAACTTGTGGTCATTACATGTGACATTTACAGCAACAGAAAACCCATATGTAGTAAAGCTGAATTTATGCACTTCCTCATAACTTATCCCTAATATCCAAAACTATGCTAAATACATCTTGCTTTCATTCAACACAATGATGACTCAAATCTCAAGAATTTATAGAAACAGAGATGCTTTGGGTCAAAAGAGAGCATTATGCAGCATGACCACATTTACACTCAAAATCATGGCGATAGCAGTAGGTGTGTAATGGAGTAAACAACATTTTTACTCAACTATTTGCATCAACCTTATTTTGACATTTGCTGTCATTCTTTACACAATAATACCAATTTCCTTTTTAATGTATACATAGTGCACAGAATCTGCAGTGTCTGAATATTTAAGTATCAAAACTACTATATTTTAAATGCCAAACCCTCTGAGGAAAAACATGTATCCATCATGTTTTGCTATGAATGATTCATAAGTCTCCCTCTGTGTGTTCTTATTTTGTTTACATGCATACTGTAGATAGGATTTTGGATTATTAAACATCAAGAAGCTGAGTTATGGCAGTACACACAACACCAGCTCACCAACATCAGTAGCTGAGAGGTCTAAGAAGAATAAGAAATACCATAATTTTTGAAATGTCAGAACAATCATTTAACTATTTGGGTGTTTGAATTAAACCTTCCTGTCCATTTCCACACCCATTTAAGTTAATAAAACTTAACTTAAATGCAATGAAACCATGCTAATAACTATAAATAATAGTCTCAATGTAACTCATATATCATGTAGTAAGTGTCTTAATATCTTAATTATTTTATTAATAAATATTGTCAATATTCTTTCTATAATAACCATTTCAAGGTATTTTCAATTGTACTATAATGAATAACTGAAAATATTTACAATTATATGATTAAAATATAGGAAGATATAGTAAGTTATGTCAATAAAATACACAATACTCATGCATATTCTGCGTCTACCACATTTAAAAATCCAAGTATATAGATAGGAAATAGATAAAAAAAAAAAAACACACAAAAATGTGAAAAAATGTTTTGTGTAGACAGAGTTACTAAAGCTCTTTTTTTCTTTTACATTTCCATCTAGACTAATGACATGCAGTGGCCTGGTGAAACACAAGAAGTCCCTTCCTCTATATGCAGTCAACCCTGTCGTCCCGGGCAGCGCAAGAAGACAGTGAAGGGAATTCCTTGTTGTTGGCACTGCGAGAATTGTGATGGTTATCAGTATCAGGCAGACAATTACACCTGCAAGATGTGCCGCTTTGATTTGCGTCCCAATGACAACCACACTGGCTGCGTTCCCATTCCCATTGTCAAGCTAGAGTGGAGCTCACCATGGGCCGTGATACCAGTCCTCATTGCAGTCTTGGGGATTATGGCCACTCTGTTAGTGGTTGTAACCTTTGTGCGTTACAATGATACACCAATTGTTAAGGCATCTGGTCGAGAACTTAGCTATGTGTTGCTGACAGGTATCTTTCTGTGCTATGCTACAACATTCCTTATGATCTCTGCTCCCGATGTGGTCGTATGCTCACTGCGAAGGATTTTCCTTGGTCTGGGTATGAGTATAAGCTATGCAGCACTGCTTACCAAGACAAATAGGATCTACAGGATTTTTGAGCAGGGCAAGATGTCGGTCAGTGCCCCTCGATTTATCTCCCCAGCCTCGCAGTTAGTTATCACATTTAGTCTGATATCAGTGCAGCTCCTTGGAGTGTGCATCTGGTTTGGTGTTGACCCATCACAAGCCATCATAGACTATGAAGACCAGCGCACAGCAAATCCCGACATGGCCCGTGGCGTTTTGAAATGTGATATATCAGACCTGTCTCTCATCTGTCTGCTGGGTTATAGCATGCTTCTGATGGTCACCTGCACAGTTTACGCCATCAAGACTAGAGGGGTTCCAGAGACATTCAACGAGGCCAAGCCTATCGGCTTCACAATGTACACCACCTGCATTGTGTGGCTTGCCTTTATCCCTATCTTCTTCGGGACCTCACAATCGGCGGAAAAGGTAAATTTAAAATTTGTTAGAAGTGTAAGGTCACAAATTGAATTTGTCCCAGTTGTGTAACTGGTTTAGAATGGTATGAGCCAATGCAGTCTGTATGCTTTCAACAGCAGTTCTCTATTTAAGACTACAATAGTCTAGTGAATTCACTTGTGCATGTTCACGTGTCAGTTTTCCATTTGTAGTTCTTTTATATTTCCTGTGCTATTTATTATGAAGAAAATGGCCACTCAAACTGTTTGTTGTAAAGCATCAGCTCCTTGTGTCTGTATATGTGGAGCTATTCATCATGAGCTGATGGGCTTTGTGCTCCACTGTGGGATTACAAGGCTTTTAAAGTGGGCTTGTGAGAATAATTCATTCACCTCAAGTTTGCTTGGATATGTTTTCTTTAATTGTCTTTCTATGTGTGTTTGACTACTCAGTATTTGCACCCAGTGAAGCTGAATCAATCACTGCACATTCATGCACACAGAAATAGATAACACATGTTTGAGAAGTAGCATAAAATTACTGTGGCTGTTGATGTTGCTTGTCAGTTGAAAGTGAATCGCAAATTAGCTCTTACAAGTGCTAATTTTGAGGTTGCACAGCGCAGATGTACATCTAAAAAGCAGAGAGTGGAAAAGTCAAACCACCAATTGCAACAGAAGCCTCAATATGGGAGTACTATAGCAATAATAGCAGCCTTTGGATTGTTAATATCATAAAAGTGATAGGTGGGGATAAATTTGCATGAACACTGGCTACCAATATTCTGATGGTAACATCTGGAGTTTTTTGGAAAAAGAAAGCTCCTTAGTTTGAAAAAAAGAAATATATGGTTGTCTTACAATGGATAGCAGTTTTTTTGTGAGCATGCTTGCTGCCATTTGCTATGGTAATTCATGAACGTAAACACAGCCGCTGATGAGGCAGCCCAGGTGAAAATCATTTCTGGCCTTCATCTGTATGTCCAACAGTGAAAAGCAGGTGGATGAAATGATAGCAGAAATTATTCTCTGTATTACGGGGTTTTCATTTAATTGAACTGGAACATATACAAATCAAAGGCATGTTCTAAGACTGAAGGTCATATTGATTTACACCGCAAGCTAAATCTTTGGACAGTCTAACAGTAAAAAAACAAAACAAAAAAAGCATCACAAACTATGACAACTGATGAAAAAGGCCCTTCACATACATTGTTGTATTCGCCAGCCATTCACTTTAACAGTGATCAACAGATGAACTGTGTTTTATTTATTCAGCGAATATTATTCTAATTACACCCATTATATATAAATTTATAACTGATTGTCACTTTGCATAAATACATTATCAGCTGTAGCTTCACCCTACAATTTTTTATATTATGTAATAGGAAGATTTGTTGAATAATGCTGCTCTTAATTTCATTATTTTTAAATGAATACAAGGAGAGAGCCACATAAAGTGCCTTAGTAACAGCACAGTTATCTCTAAGGAAGAGATATAACAATTTTTTGCAGCTGAAATCTTAACTTGTCACAGTTTAGATGTGTTAATGATCACTGCATTGGACTTAGGTGGTATAATTCCACTGAAAGTGCTTATGCTGGCTCTTTACACTGAACTAAGCCATCTTTATTACACCTATGCTTTTCCTACTGAGATTCAAACTTACGTCAAAAAGTCTGCCATGAAACAAGTCTGTTCCTTTCATTATGTGTCAGTATGTATTTTCCCTATTCATGAGAGAAGAGGCTTGCCATCCAGCTTTGTCCTGGTGTAGCTGCTACTACCGGCAGACAATGGAGCCCTCAAAGCTGTCGCTGGATGGCCCTGTCATAAAAGAATGAGTATTAGACCAGACATATTAAAACATTAAAGTTAGAATATGGTTTGGGATGAAAAAGCCATAGAGCTGCAATTTTTAAAGTGCTGTCTGTGGAATAAAGTCCACTAGTCTTGCATCAACACAGAAGAAATGTTTAACAAATATAACCAACAAATAAGTCAGACAGACGTAAGTCAGTTGAGTCCAAAGTTGTGAAAACCCAGGGATGTTTCAAATTACACAGTTTCTCAGCCAAAATTCTGGAAGTCTACTGATTAAGAGCATTTTTAAAGAAGTTAAAAGCTTCTTTAGGCTGCTCCGTTATTCACAAGAAGTCACCACAGCAGATGGATGGCCTATCTGAAGTAGTAGCAGTGGGTATTGTCTGTGTATTTAATCTGGAGAGTTTTTTGTTAAAAACCATTTTAGTTGATTTCACAAAAGTCTAGAAAAATAAATATATAACTAAACCAAAAAGGCTGAACACTTTACCAAGGCTTGGCAACTTTGTGGGAGTGTGATCCAGTGATTGTGTTCACATGGGTCACAAATAGGTAGGGTTACCTCTGGACAAGGAATGCATAAAAACAAAAGGAGCAATCTGACTTCAATGAAAGTTCATAATGCTTTCTATGTCTGGTCCTGTTCTTTCACTGTGCCAATGGTGAAGATTGGTAACCATTTCGGCACGTCAGGGAAAATTTATGTCATAAAGGCTGATAGAAGTGGACAAGGGTCTTGGCTGCCCTCACAGAGTAACTCCACTCTGTACTCTAGAGGGCTAGCAATATTGTTCCAAACTCACCCTAGGCCATGTGTAATCTTCTCAGGAGATTACAACACTCCCCCTCTATCACCAGGGAATGCTCGTGTGCTGTTTGCAGTATGATGGAGCACAAAGCTCTATCACCTCCATCTTCCACTGACATCTTTTTTTCTCTAAACTGACATGGCTTTAGGCAGCTTAATTTCAACAGAGCTTCTCTACATTTTGTTTTTACATCAACATGACATGGCATTGCCTTTCCACTTGAACTAACTGAATACTCTACAATATAATACCTATAAAATCCAAACAAAACACTCATTGATGCTACACAAACCACCTTGTAACTTCCAATGTTATTTTTGTCTTGTGCTACAACACTGACATCTAGTTGTACTGATGGCCATTGGACTAGTTAAAATTCTGTAAGAGAAAGGTTGTGAGCAGAAGAACTGGATGAGTGTAAAGCCCTTTGACACAACTCTGATGACTAGACAACTGGGTCTCTCAAGGGTTTTCAGGGTGTGAAAACCATTTTTTTTAGCAACCATATGGTTTGAGGTTTATGGAGATGAAATAAATTGCAAGGGCAGTCCAGATTTTCAGAGTAATTTTCTTTTCCTGAAAAAACCATACAAAGAGAGCGACATTAAGCAATGCGCCAAGCAAAGAGAACACTACACAGGGGTGGCTGTAGCCCACAGAACAACACCCTAAAATCTCTGAGCCACCTCTTTTCTTGGTTTACTACATTATTAAATTGATATTAATAACATTTACACAATATATTAATATAATCTAATACAAGTACAGAACAAATAACATAAGAATAACTAAAAAAGAATAACACCAAAACCCCTACAATAAAAAAAAAGAAGTGTGATTCATTCAGGCCCCACATCACAAACTTACAGAGCTTAAAGACTGCTACTAATGTCTTAGTGCCAGATACCACGGGACATTTTCAGGGGTCTTGTGGACTATGCCTCAATTGTTCAGTTATTTTGGCAGCATGAGAGGGATCTAGTGGATATAAGGCCAGAGGTTTTAATGTTATGGCTGATTGGAGAATGTCACAACTGTATGTTGGGAAACATCATCTATAACTGTTGACAAGAGCCCTTTTGGCTATTCCCATGTCAAACAGCTCAGTCATTTGTGATGTCTGCAAATGTAATGTCAAACAAAACCTTGGGCAAATCTCTTTGAAGGATGTTTCTCAGCTGTGTTTCACTGTACACTTACTGCCTTGTGTTCATCAACTTTAGAGAGGCAAAGTAAGCTGTTCTCTACTTCCCCTTTATTCAATTAAGCTTTTCACACAATGATATTGGGAAAAAGATGAAGTGGGATCACAGTTTCTTTGTTAAATTCATGAAACTAACATTTAAATTGAGGACACTGTATTTTCATATTTTTCACTGGTTTTGCACCTTAAACAGAAATGTAAAGCATTTCATAAAAATGAATCAATGCCAAATGTTGTCTACCTACTAACCTCTGCCCTGACTCGTCGCATTCTCTACAGTAACAAATTAGAGATGTACTGTGTATGAGTTCTAGGGTGATTATCATAAATGAAAAATTTATGATATAGGCCTTTTTATTATGCTGTAGGATGTTTCTTTCCACTCCCCAGTTGTTGCCTATAGCGATGTATCTGCTACCCAGCTGTGAGTAGCAGCTGTCACTGGCTTCAGAAAACACACAATGATGTTGTCTAAAACCTCAGGGTAAAAACATCTATGCATCAGGGGGGCTTTTTTTTATATGCATATCATAAAATAAACAAACCCTGAAATGACGGTAGAAGTCAGGAGTCACCAGTTTACATAAACGTTCCTGTGTTCCATCACATAGTTACAATTTGCTATATAAGATGTGAAACATAGAAATATCATCCACTAAACTTCCTTTTAGCTAAAGGAGAGTGACTTCATTCTGTAGCTTGAACTGGGAAGGCTCTGAGCAACACTCGGTCTTCTTATGTACGCAGTTTAATTTGAGACTATCGCGTTTCTTTCCATGACACAGTGCTTCCAAAAAAATTATTATTTTGTCTCTGTTATCTCTTTTATAATACAGATGTACATCCAGACTACAACCCTAACCATCTCTATAAGCCTCAGTGCATCGGTCTCTCTGGGTATGCTCTACATGCCCAAAGTCTACGTGGTTCTTTTCCATCCAGAGCAGAACGTACCCAAGCGCAAACGCAGCCTAAAGGCTGTGGTCACTGCAGCCACCATGTCCAACAAGTTCAACCCTAAAGGTGGCCTGAGGCCCAACGGAGAGGCCAAATCTGAACTTTGTGAAAGTCTTGAAACACAAGGTTGGTATCACACGATGACATCCATCCATGCAACAAAGGAAAGACAGGTCAACCAGCATCTGTTAATGCACACTGTATGCAGAAAATAATGAACTCCTTTTAAGTGAAGATTAAATTTTTCTTTAACAGTTGACAAACAGAACGATGGGAATAATTAGAAGTGATAGGGGTTGTGTCACATTAGCTTCTCACTTGCACATAAGTGAAGTAGTAGTTAAGTGTTCCCTTCAAAAAAGACTGGAAGTTAATTTTCTATATTTGAAGGATTATTTTTTAATTTTATAGTATGCAATAGCAAAATAGTTTAATTTTCAAAAACTATATTGATACTGGATTTGCCATTCAGAAGGTGTGGCAGGGGGCCCATACTATTCTGAAAGGGATAAAAGCAAGGATAGCTCAGTGTTGGAGATGAGGATATTTCAATCACCAAGACAAATGGTATGAACAGGCAGTGCCTGTGTGGGGGCAGGCATAAATCCAGTCAAGCACCCCCACATGTTGTGATTACTTAAGGTACTGATTTTTTACTCTGACAAGCTGAACAATATACCATGATATATATCTGGACTAAAAAAAAAGACAACTTACACTTCCATGTATGTTTTCTTCCTATCTTGAAAGGGAATTGTTACAGTATATCTTATCCAATTACAGAGCCCATTTATAGGTGCTGAGACTTAACCTCTGGTTTAAACTGTGAATCTAACAACTGCTCTTTGTGCTTATGTGTCAGATTGTGTTGAGGGAGGGGAGCCTTGTGAGGGACTTTAGACTCTCAGGTAACCTGATTAGAAAATAACTTTGCTCTTCTGTCATCCGTGAGCACTTTTTCCTGTTAATTTCTGCTAATGTTCACCACAACACCTGTGCCTGCCTACACAATGCAAAAAAGCATCCCTGCTAAAACTCAGCACCCTGAATGACATAAAGCATTAATCACACACTCACAAATCCACCCTGGACCAAGGGATATTAACTTGGATAAACAATATTGGTGTGTGGTGCTGTAAAATGGCCAATCAGCATGGTAAAGCCTGTTAATGTGAGAAGATGACAACCCTCTGCCGGAGAGGAGACAAGCGATAGCCATGTGTCCCCTGTAATTTGTTTCCCTGTTGACAAAAGAAGGAATTTGTGGTAATGGGACAACAACAACAATAAGAGTGAACAGGAAAAGACAGATGGGTCTGCCAGCTCCAATTCTTTCTGGACCATCTATTCTTTATCTTGGCCTCGCAGCACATAAATATTCAAATAAGGTTCATTTATCAATGCTTTTCTTGGAAGATATGCTTTGGATGAAATGGCAAGAATACCGCCCCCATTCACCCACCCAGTATGGCCCTGACAAATATACCAGAAGCGTTTACCATTGCACATCTCTCCTCTGCAGCACTTTTGCCCCTACTCTGGCTTTCAGCCGTCTTCTGATTGGATTCATCCCTTCTGACATATTCAATCAGCCAAGGCTGCTGTAGGCAGATTGGTAGTGTGATTACCACCACCGAGCATGCTCGCTGAGGACAGTTTTACTTTTAAAAATTACACATACACTCACATTTGCACAGACATATGTGTGCAGACAAGCATGACTGCACACATACTCATAGGTACTGTATGTATGACAGTCACATTTGACCAGTAGTTTGGGTTTGTTATGATTGCTGTGGTCTGCCCTCTGGTCATCTGACTTATGTGCTTTATTCACAGCTCACAAATTTCCACAAACAATGAAAAGAATGCTAAAGAATAATTAGAACCATTATCAAACTTTGATAGCAAAAGCTATACGGCCGGGACAGATCACATATTGCCTTAATTGTATTTTACATGTAACACACCACAGTTAAGAATGGTAATACATTGACTGCTGCATGCTTTGCTTGATGCACATAGAAACCACAGGTCGTTGCATGCACTAAAATACTTGCATTTGAATGGTTACTCCCATATTTTATGCTACTGCTGTGAACTGCTTGGTAGTTCAGTAGTTTGTATTTTGGAATTGCAATTTAATAGTATAATCTAAAAAAATAGAGAGTTTTCCTGATTTTACTATGCTGTAGAACCAGGTACATATGAGTGCAAAACTCAAGTGACTCTGAATAATTTTGCATTGCTGTCAAATCTTATGATACTATGTTTTTAAAATGTCTGCAATATTACCAGACAGACTTATCTCATGGGAAGACAAGAGGAAAACATGGAAATATGATGCATCTGTATGTATACACAGGCAGGAATTGTTACATTTTTATTTACTGTCAGCGTTGGAAGATGGTTTTATACTGGCACCACAGATGTTTTCGTGACTCCTCAAGGCACCCATGCCAAACTAACAACAAAGCATTGAAAAAAAAGAAAAAAAAAGAGCTGCTGTAGTATTTTAACCCAAATTCTAACAAAGCAGTTTTCCTGCCTAAACCAAGATGAGTATTTGTGGTGGTCAATAAAGCACATGGCATCAAAAGTGAACAATGAAAGAGTAATATGACATACCAATACCAATGTAATACCAATGAAAATCACAGATTCCATGATGCATTCAAACTACAGTGTCTGCTATGTTGAGAAAGGTGACATGATAAACTCTGTTGAAAGAAATGATAATACAAATTAATACATTAAATGAATACTGTTACCACCAAAATAAATAATATACCTGTAAAATGTGAGGATAATTCCATTTCACGTCATATGTACATTATATATTTTTTGGATTTTTAGACTAGATCTAATAATGTCATTTGGAGGTTTAAAGGATTTTAGATGAGGATTCCTTTTACATTTAACAGATATTACTTTTTAATATAAAAGTAATTTTACTAAATATTTTCAAACTATTATTATTTTAATAAAAACAATCAAAAGATTAACAGTAACTAATCATTTGGATAACTGAACCCAAACGCTATATACGCCATAAGAAAATGAACAGAACCTCTTCTTTAGAAACCAGCACATCCTCCATAAACAAGGGAACATTTATTACCATCCAAAAAAGAAGAAACGGACAGCTAGTTAGATAAAAACAAGCTGTTCCTCTTTTATCATACTTTTATGATATATATTTATGTTGGTTGCAGCTTTTATTAGATGGGCTGTGATTACAGATATTGTTGAATTTGTGCATTTTACACACCACTAACAGTTTATTTTGTATCTTAGACATGAGCATGCGAGACATTAAGATAATTTAACATTAGCATCAAGCTATTAAAATTAGTTTCACTTGTGCTTGTTTACTTGAGTCATTCATAAAGAGAACTTGACAAAAATCAGAATTCCAACACTATGATTGCCTATTTGAATCTCACCCATTGCATTTTTAACCCTTCTTTCTTCTTCCCTATTATTACAGTGTTGGCCTCAAAGCAGACATACATAAGCTACAGTAACCATGCCATCTAAGACCGAGATGAGCCGTGGAAGAGGAGAAAAGGCCTGCCTGAGGAAAAATCACCTGATTCTGGGGGCATATTGGGGATACACTGGAGAACTTTCAAGCTGCTACATCAGAGGATTGGGGTGGAAAGATGGGAATTTGTCACTCCAAAGGATGTCATATTTTTTTTATGGAATCATGTAAAGGCTTGGATGCAAATTTTATGATAAATTAGTAGCTTGTAGGAGTGAGAGAAGAGATGTAAGGGAGCTTGGACAGTTAATTTTCCTCTTCCCACCCTGAGCATTGATCAGTGACGTTTCCAGATGCAGGCTGAATGAACCACCTGGAGCCTACAGATTTTTTTTTTTTTTCTGAAGTGTATAGAGCACAAGTTCAGTTCTCTCTGATACTGAATTGTTTGTCTCATTTCAGTAAAAACAGGGGAAAGCATTCTGTTTTTATCAAATGCAGCTGATGAAATGAAGTGGTGTAAAAATATAATAGTTATTTTTGGTTACAGGTGTATTTGGAGTTGAAAGCTGCAGTACTCTTCAGACTGTACATGCCTTACGACAGTACACTCAGTATTCCTACATGAACTAAATATATCTGAAACACATGAAAATAAAGCAGTGGGTCTCCCCAGTAGTTTTTTTTTTTTAACTGTTTCATAATAATGAGGACACCACCATTTTGGCAATCCTAGTGTACAGTCCCAGAGCATGCTTATGGGAGCATCACGTGTACTGTGCTGTGTTGTCAACGTCTATGGAATGCAACATTTGTCATCGTTGTCATTCACAGTGGAGATGTCATTTTTGGGGTATCCCTCTGCTGAACGAAAAGAAATCAAACAAACCAAACACAAATTGCCATGCAATAGCTCTATGGTTGACATCACATTCCATAAATGTCAGTCAGGACTTGGACACTTGACTGTAAACATCTGAGATTAAGGGGCTCTTATTTATCATGCACCTATTGAAGCCTTTTGAAAGACTGTCAAAATTTCACTTGCAGCGTTAAAAGTAATTGACAAATTTAGCCTAAAAGAGTCTTGATTAAAATTCAATAAGATTGTAAGACTTGTAATTAAGACTGTATACTCTGTACCTTAATGCAGGGTATTGTGATATAGTAGATTTTTAAAGAAAAAAAGACAACAACAAGCTGTTGTCATGCCAGACATATTGTTATTAAAGCCTGACAACATATGATAAATGGGATACAAGAAATGCATTGCAAGACTAATCTGTGTCCTTGCAAAAGATTTTTATGGAAAAAATCCATTCCTCTTCTGGGTCTTGGATTTTAAGCCTGAAGTGGAAATGATAAATGATATTTTTTAAAATAATTTTTTTGATTTAAAACAAGGCTCAAGTAGCTAGCCAGCGTTAATACCGATTTTGAAAAGGTATTGACTTAGTTCAGACAACTGGTCAAAAAGTTCAAACATAATTAGCAATATGATATATTGTTTCAACATATACTGTAACAATTCAGTCCATTGTCTGATTATTATATATCAATAAAAGATACAGCCATGCTGTACTAAGTAGTAGCAAGTTCACCTTCCACTTGGCAGCTATGTTAATTATTACTTGCTTCCAGCAAACAATTTGATTTGGTGTTTAGCAAGACCCGCCTATTTTTTTCCACAGAAATTGCTGGAAACCCAAATATAGACAAAAGGCCACAAACATGACACCAGCAGGATACACTTCTTTGTTTGTGTATAAAGGATGTGCAAAAAGAACTGTTTGTTCAAATGTTAACCAGCCGGTAGTTTCTCAGGTTTACTTTGAAGTATTTCTGCCCCCTAGTGATCAAGAGCCTCTTAGTACAGCTTTAAATCTCTACAGCGATAGATCACTGCTCCATCACTGCTCCATGCCTACTAATTAATTGGTTTTCACAGTACTGAACATAAACAAATCAAAGGTATGAATACTTGCTTGATAAATAAGGGCCACTGCCTTCATTCTGTGCCTCATATCCATTAAACTAGTTCTGCTAAATGTTCCATGGTTCTTTCATCATGTTTGTGTTGCCAGTATTACCTTTCAGTTGTTCAGTTTAAACATTATTATGGAAGAATTCAGTGTACAACTTTAAATATGTAAACACCATTACTGTTTCCATTCTCTAAAATATTACTAATAACAGTATTCTCTGGATTTTTTGTCTCATTAAATGTTATCCTCAGCAATGCAAAAATTGTATGTTGCATGTCAAAACCCATAAGAAAGCCGTGTGGAAAAATTGGAGAGAAAGGCATAAAGTCCAGACTACTGCAGAGGATTATAACTTACAAATATTTTGCTTTTTGATCAATGATTCTCTCAGCTCTCAGCTTCAACGAGTCTAAGGTGTTGCGCAAATGTTGTTTTCTCATTTGATAAAGTATTGTTTGTGGGATTGTTTGTGTTTGTGAATATGATCATTTTACTGCTTTTTTTTTTGCCACGACCCCCCTCCCCACCTACTTTTATTTTTCTAAAACACTGTCTGTGTTACAAAATAGAATATGTAATTGCTGACTGAAATTAAATGGCAAGTTAATGTATGTTATTAAAATTGATTGATCATGTCTGCTTTATGTACCAAATTATTTAAAAAAAAAGAAGAAAAAAAAACAGTTACAGTGCCTGGATATTTATGAACTATCTATAAAAAAAATAAGATGTGTAGAGCATGTTCATTTTTATACAAGATATTTCTAATAAAAAGACTGTTTTGTTAACACATTGTTGATGTGTCTTCTTAGTAAGCATTTCCTTAGCAAAGAAAGCAACATTTAAAATAAATTTTTTGAGTATTCTGTTATCTTCTAGATTAAATGAATGCCTACTTATGGTTCAGTCACAATATAGTAAAAATAGGACAGAGGTTGTAAATCCAACACTAACAACCTGTGGATAACCACTTTCTAATCACAAGGCAGTTGCACAAACTGTGTTAATTGACAGAACCTTTCTCCAAGCGATCACAGTCTGACTACAATAATACATACAGAAAAAAACCCAACAATCACATGACCCCCTATGTGCACCACTTTGGCGACAGTGGGAAGGAAAAATTCCCTTTTAAGAGGAAGAAACCTCCAGCAGAACCAGGCCTAGGGAGGGGCGGCCATCTACTGCAACCGGTTGGGATGAGAGTAGGAAGACAGGACAGAAGACATAATGTGGAAGAAAACTAGAGTATGATTCAATGCAGAGTGGTCTGCTAACACAAAATTCCCTATTACATGTAGACACAACACTGGTTCGTCCCTTCACTTGGGCGCCTTTGTTGTGCTTGAAAATAGTAAAAAAAAAAAAAAAACATTTTTAACTGAACTGAGAATGGCCAAGACTGAAAATCTTGTGAAAAATGTTCAAATAACTACAACCTGGGAAACTATTGTTCAAGACTACTTTAAACATTAACAGAAAGTCTGACTCTTTGGAAGCAAAACATAAAGAAGTAAGCAGTGTTTTGAGACTTCTGTACAGTAGTGTATACCTTAGGCAAAAGGAATGCCTCTTAAAAAGTATTTTAACGATATAATTTTAAGTTAATTTTAAGTGTTACCTGTTTGTTTGTTGTATGGAAGATGATGCCTTTCAAATTACCCGGCACTGCTGCATAATTTCTATACCTCTGTTATCCCTAGCTATCAACCATTTATGCTACTCACCGAGGAAGCAGAGATTTGGAATTGGTTTTTTTTTTGGTTCCATTGCTAATGCTTATTTCATCCAAATAATTAAGAAAAGGCAAGTCATTTGAATATTTCCCCATTAACAATATTATAACTGCTTTAACATTTCCAGTGTTCAAATTAATGAATAGGCTACTGCTCATGAGACCACTGGGGGAATACATGCTGAAAATAAAAAGGGGTTTCTCATTTGAAATATCACGTTAATATTTCCACTTGGCTGCTCTAACCAGTAAGTGGGTATTTCATTTTGTACCCAAGAGAAAAGCGTTAAATATTGCTGAGGTGCTTGTTTCTTTCTAAATCTGCCAAAGACACAAATGTATAAGATGTAGTATATGTAGACCCTGTTGAAATGTGGTGGAGTGCTGGAGGAATGACATCAACTTTTTTTTTCTTTTTATTTGTTTGCATTTGTGGTCAGAAAGTTGATAGTAGCTTATTTTTGCTCAATTATTTTCAGGGTGTCCAAATAGCTGTATGTAGTGTTGCCCATGTGTTGGACTCTGTGTGACTGATGCAGTTTCTGTCAGCTATTGCAGCCATTACACAAGGACAGAGGTGGCAAAAGTACAAATATTCTGTACTTAAGTTGATGTACAGATACTTATGTTAAAGAAATACTGTGGTAAATGAAAAAATACAGTCTCTGAAATGTGCTCAAAGTAAGGACCTCTTTTGAGGATGTCTTGACCAGCTATTTTTGGGAGAAGCTAAGTGAACATTGTCCTATATTAGTGCAATAAAATTACATTAGTACATGGGAATAAAACCTTTATTTCAGTCTAAATTCTAATTCTATTAAATGTACTTCGCTTGAATTAATTGTGTGGAACATGAGCGTAGAAAAATATCCAATATTTGATTTTAAAAAATGAGAACTTACATGTAAACTTTAAATGTCAGTTCATCAAATACCACTAAGCAGTCTTTACCTTTAAATGTAACCTCTCTTCTTCCTCTCCTGAACTGTCTTTTTTATCTTTCTCTATCTCTGAGTAAAGTTAGCTCTCACTCATTTCTCTCCCTGGGAAATACAGCAGCTGAATGTTTAGCTAGCAGACAGCGTGTGGGAAAGCTGCACACAAACACTTTGAATGTTTGGTGATAATTGTTGAGCTATAAGAAACCTTGCATTTGAAGTTAAATGCCACCTAAAAGTCTTTACTCCCTATATGCTCACTGAGGGTGGAGTACCATGACCACAAATTGGAACACCTGCACTTAAAAACAAACAAAACAAACAAAGGAGTAGATATTAGTGTAAAAATGCAGGGAGTAAAAGTACAAGTATTTGTACTTTTTTACTTCCCATCACTGCACAAGGGTTTAGTGTAAATGATGAAGATGGAAGGCAGCAAGTTTTAAATGACAAAGAAATTAAACTAGGCCAGTTAGTACCTGCTTCCAATGTGAGCCTGCATTCTTTCATGACATGAATAATATATAACATATTTTGATGCATAAAAATAATGTTGCAACTCTGCAATGAATGTTAAGAAAAAAAAATGTTGATGTTATTTTTATTTCTTTCATTATATTTCTTTTATCAAATCACTGTGAAATGTTTATGCCACATACACAATTTCTTTTAGCAAAGCTCTTTAAAAAGGAAAGAAAAATAAGACTGAAGACTGGAAGAGGGGAACATTTCTTGTGTAGTACAATAAATCATGATGACAGCCTATATACATTTGTGCCCCATTACTGAAAGCCTGTGGCAGCAATTTAATTTGGACCTCCCGTGACCTGACTCAGAGAAAGTAGTAGTAATTACTATGAAATTATGAATTTGTTTTATTCTAATTTCTTCTGAGTGATTGTTGCCTGGACAATATGAAAGCAGTGTAAGTTTTAACAAAATTTAAAAGACCTTAGGTTAACAATGATTGACTTTAGCTGATCGTTTTTATTTAAAACTGCAAATGGCAGCCTCCTGAACAAAAATTATTCTACCATTAGCACCAATTCATAATTAACACACATACCTAGAAGAAACTAGTGACATAGCTACCTCGGCATCTAAACCCCCAGGGTTCTTTTTGAGGTTCCTGCTTGAAAATCGCATGCCCAAAATAAATTTAGCATTTCACTGCAATTAAAAATTCTGTATAAACCATCTTGGTATCAAAATAAAGCTACCACTTGTGAGTCTTCATTAGAGGTGTAAGCATCACAGCAGATGCCACAGCCAACCGGCCTATCACTGATCAGTCTCTAGGCATGTGTGACTGCGGCTTTAGCAATCAATTTCACAGCGACTGGCAGCAAGCTACAGCGACCACACATCAAACCAGTTGGAGAATACTAACACTCTTAGGGACCTGTGATAGAGTTCTGCTTCCAAATGACTATGAATGATAACTATCAAACTCTTGAATTGTTTGATCTTCCTGGCAAATTACCTCACTTCCAAACCTTCAAAAGCAGAGTACAGAGTAATTTTTTGGACGTATATTACAGCTGCAGGGAATTTACTGGATTAATAAATGCATTTTTTAATTTAAGAATATTAGCATTGTTGTTATCAACATGATACATATGAATACAGATTATTTATAAACAAACACTTCTTATTATGTGTTAGCCTACTGATTTATTCAGCACGTTTTTTTTTTGTTTTTTTTTATTTTAAATTTTCCTAGTTTACTTATTTTAATTAACTTATTTGTTTGTAACCCGGTTAAAACTGTCATTTATTAAATTTTGTTTAAAATATTAAAAAAGTTAAAAATCCATGTTAAAATGTAAAATGGTTAAAGTATTTAGAAAAATGTCTTGATGCATTCTCAATCATCCAGGGATGTAAATCTCCAAAAAGTTGATTCTGTTCATCTGGACGTAGCGTTTTGTGGGAGAAACGTTTCGTCACTCATCCAAGTGACTGTATAGTGACTCTATAACATCTCCAAGTTTCTGGCTTCGATCCTCAACCCGCTGGTGGGCAGCTCTGAACACCACAGTCAGAACACCCTGGATTTTGTTGAGAAGGTGAGAGATGTCATTATGGAGGCAGATGAAACCATGGTCTCGTACGACGTTACATCTCTCTTCACTTGCATCCCAGGAGGTAGTCCGTAAGAGATTACAGGATGACACCAACCTCAGCAGCAGGACCACTCTCAGCATCGACCAAGTGTGTTTGCTTTTGGAACTGTGTCTTCATTCCACCTACTTCACATACAAGGGTCAGTTCTACAGGCAGAAACATGGGTGTGCCATGGGCTCCCCAGTTTCACCCATCGTGGCCAATTTGTACATGGAAGAAGTGGAAAAGAGGGCTTTGCTATCCTACCCTGGAACACCACCAAGCCATTGGTTCAGATATGTGGATGACACCTGGGTGAAAATCAAATCTCAGGACGTACCACAATTCATGGATCACATTAACTCGGTGGACCGACACATCAAATTCACCAGGGAGGATATGAAAAGTGGCAGGTTAGCCTTCTTAGACTGTGAGATTTCCATCAGGAATGGGGGACATCTAAAAGCTGACGTGTACCGTAAACCTACACATATGGATCAGTATCTAAGGTTTGACTCTCATCATCCACTGGAGCACAAACTGGGTGTCATTAGGACGCTACAACACAGAGCGAACATCCCCACAGACAGCGGCCAGGGAGGCAGAAGAACAGCACATCAAGAAGGCTCTGAGTAAATGTGGTTATCCCAGCTGGACGTTTGTCAAAGCTGGAAAGACACCTAAAGAAAGCTCCAGCCGATCCAGGAGAGAAGGACAACCGCTGCCCAAGCGAAAACCTGTAGTGATCCCATATGTGTCAGGAGTATCGGAGCAGTTGAGACGCATTTTTTCTAAACACCGGGTCTCTGTGGCTTTTAAACCCCAAAACACGCTGCGCCAAAAACTGGTCCACCCCAAGGATCGGGTCACCAGACACAAACAGAGTAACATAGTGTACGCTGTTAAGTGCCAGGAGGATTGCCAAGATTTATACATCGGGGAAACCAAACAACCTCTGGTGAAGCGGATGGCACAACACAGAAGAGCTACCTCGTCAGGCCAGGACTCTGCAGTCTATTTACACCTACAGGCCAGTGGACACTCTTTCAAGGATGAGGATGTACACATCCTGGTTTGAGCGCGGAGTCAAGGAGGCCATTTATGTGAAAAGGGAAAGACCATCTCTGAATCGAGGAGGGGGCCTAAGGGTACATCTTTCGCCATCTTACATTGCTGTGATTGCAGCCATTCCCCAACTCTCTGTGAATGGTACCCATGGCCATTGATCAGTGGTCTTTGATCAGTGGGTTTTGGTCAGTGGTTGTTGATCAATGGTCATGAGAATTTGCATAATTAAGATTAAGGAACTGACCTCCCAGCCCATTGTTCCTTCAGTGGGCTGGTTTCAGTCATTATGCAAATGTACTGTTTATAAGATTGGGGAAACCTGCAGTCAGCTGAGACTGAAGAAGTCACTTGGATAAGTGACGAAACGTTTCTCCCACAAAATGCTACGTCCAGATGAACAGAATCAACTTTTTGGATATTTAGAAAAATGTGGGAATTCCTTTAAAAAGGAGTACAATGTGTATAATAAGTTTAAAAGAACATTTCAATTATATATAGTTCGATTTTATTTTAGTGAGGTTGGTGTCTTGTGTTATTGTAAAGCGCTTTGTAGGAGGAAGTGAATGTGGTTGTGATCGTTAGCCTGCTCTGAGAGAAGTTGGGATGGAAAGTACAAGAAGTTTGTGTAAGTGAGTATGTATGAACTGGACTATCTGCTCAACAGTTTTTGTCGATGCACACATTTTGCAAACTGACTGTGAGAAGCTGAGGATACTGCTGCTCTGAAATCCACAACGCGGCTGCTCATTTTTGTTTTAGCTCAAGAGCTTGCACCATTTGAAAAGGTCCGCTGATCACTCAGCATTCCTCCACCTTCTAGAAAGATGTGACTACAGAGCCTATACATGTAGAAGCGTTATAAAAACAATGTCTAAAAAGTTTGACATTGAAAAGACATCCACAACAACCACATTTGGACTATAAATAGCCCTTACACGGACCTCAACTGTAGAAGTTCAGTAGGCATTACAAAACAACCCATCAGTAGACTAAAACTGTACGTCCAAAAATGACTCCTAAAGAGCGTCACTCTGCCATGACTTTGTGCAGTGGGTAGTCACAGGCAACTTTTCTCTAAGATTATGGGTTACTCTTTTGTTCTCAATGAGTTTTCCTTTCAATCTTTACATAATGATTATTTCACCTGCATGATCATGCACAGACGTGATACTCTCAGCGTTAGCACATCCACTACAACCTCACAGCGCACACAGACATATAGGACTCACACACACAGGTGCGCACACATTTGCTCATTTAAGTTAATGTGCACACATATAATTAGACACCAAGCACCACTCGGGTCTATGTATTGCACTTTTATGGCACATCTCACCACACTTTTTACGCTTGATAGACACAACTATTGCATGCAATCAACCTTCTATGTCCTCATCTTCCCTCAACATGTATCACCTGGACATCACGCCAGTGAAGCTTCAAACCCTCTTGGATGGAACATCAACTCCAAACAAGCACAACCATGCAATGTGTATAAAATAATCATAACTAAACCTGTGAATAGAAAGGTCAATGTGATGACAAACATCTTCAATGCAATATGAACCCTGTAAGAAATATTACTGATAAAATAATGCTGTAAAACATGTTATTAATGCATTTATCATAAGGTAGGATATATGGCAACAATAAAAGAATTTCTGAATCCCCACAGGACACACTAAAGTTCATCCCAAGGAATGTGAGTGGAGCTGGTTCCAGAGAAAAGAGGTTAAAGACATTTAACCAGCTTAAAAATCTACAGGCAGACGTCTTACTACAAGAGTCTCAAATGCCTGCCACAGTTACAGATGAACTTAAAACATCTGAGTTTCTTAATGTGTTCTCAGCCTGCTATAACTCTGTGAGTAGCAATTTTAATATATAAAAATGTTAATTTCACAGTACTCAACACAGTTATAGAATCAGAGGGTAGATTTCTAATAACTAAACTATATATACGTAACGAAAAGTTGTGAGTGTATATGGCCCAAATGTTGATGACACCTCATTCTTACACGCTTTTTTTTAACCGCACTGTAGGAACACCTAGATTGCTAACTTGTTCTTGGGGGCGACCTCAACTTTGGACTAAATGAAGAAATGGACAGGCTCAGTGCAGCTGGAACTCAGCACAATTGGCAGATTTTGCAACACATGGCAATCTCTTCACCCCAAATGCAGGAAATATACTTACTTCTCACATGTCCATCACTCTTACTCTCGTCTGGATTATTTCCTTGTCAGCAGCTCCCTGCTGAGTGACATTTCAGACACTGAGATACAACCTATAGCTGTTAGCGATCATGCTCCTGTGTCTTTAATTCTAATAAATAAGAAGGTCATTCCCCAAGTAAAAACTGGAAATTTAATAATACATAGCTTAAAGATGAAGATTTTTCTTAAACATTTGTTAAAAAAAAAAAAAGGGTTTTATATTTAGACTATAATGACCTGCCTGGAACATCAGAATCTGGGAGGAAAGGTAAAACTGTGATGGGAGGTAAAATAATTTCATTTTCATCACATAACAACAAACCTATTCGGAAATTAGAGGAAATCCATTACATCCTTAGAAGAACCCTATGCATCCTCTGAGGAACAGGAAATGCTGAGCAAAATATGTTAAGCACAACTAGTATTAAATGTAATTCTTAGTACAAAGACTTTGCTTGCAAAATTTTGAACATGGTAACAGATCAGATTGATTTGTAGCTAACCAGTTAAAATTAATAAAGAAAAAACAACTATATGTGCTGTTAAAGACATAACTGGAAATACAAAATATGATCCTTAAAGAAAAAAGCACCACTTTCAGGGACTTTTACAAAACTTAATATTCACCACAGATAAACCCATATAAAGACAAAATTGATCCGTTTCTTGATAACATAACCCTTCCAAAAATATAAGAATGTCAACCAGTGGCCCTGGATTTACTGCTGACATCAAGCCCTGAAAAGCACACCCAATGAAAAGGCTCCATTTCCAGATGGATTTCCAGCAGAATTCTATTCAAGGCACAAATTAAAATTGTGATCTGTTCCTGGCACATTGCTTATTAACTCATGATTCATGACTGAAACATTCCATCAAACAGCCAAATATATTTTTCCAGTGCTAAATGCTTGTGCAAATAAGTTAGATCAGTATCAGTAATAATTACTTTATGCAATAACAAATTTATCTGCTGAGGATAAGAATAACAGGCAATCACTGTTAAATTCTCACATGCACCAGCAGGCACATATATGTGTGTGACAATAAACAGCTAGATCAGCAACCTCCAATTTAAAAATACCATGCTATACTTCTAACCATCATGTAACATAAAGTGGAGAAGCTCAACAATTATGCAATGTATGTTGATAAGACAGTTACTGTAGCCCAACATGAATGTTTTTGCTCAACAGCAGTAACACCTCAATAACATTCACATAGATTAGGGATTCAGCTTCAGGAAATTCGTTGTACGGTTCATGCATATCCTAAAAGCCCCCTGTCATGAAGAACTGCTTGATCAGTTTGTTTGAACATGAGCATTGGTGTTTGGCTTTATGAATGTTTAAAGGGCTTGTATATCTTAAGATGACACGCGGTATTTTAGAATACATTATTTGTGTAGAGCAACTTTACTGTGTTTATTCCTGAGAAGTTGAGTTTATGGTCATGCTCCATCAAACAATCAGGTTGAGGAAGTCTCTACTCTGATATCTGATCATTGAAATTCAAACAAGCACATATCTACTGCAAACATTTAAACAACCTGGGAAGAAACTCATTATGCATCGTAGCAGCATTTTCTTGGACCTCAAATAATCATAAACTGCATGACAGCATAATGGAACCCAGTCGAGAAAAGATAAATATGCAATCAGCAACACACTTGGCTTCCCCTTTAAAACTGCAGAGAAAAACGTGTGCAAGTCTATGCAGCCATTAAAAATCTCCTCTGTCTGTCACAGTTGAAAATATATCAAGAGTGGAACTAAAAATACATGAAAAATGTATAAGTGGAAAATGTCTAAGTGGTTTTAATAATCATTTACTATCCGAAATATCACAAAAATAAACCCTATGATACATTTCTCCAAAGTTCCAGGCTTGCTAATAGGTGAAATAAACTTCACTGACGTCCTCACTTTACACCCCGTCCCACATTCTTTGTAAGTCTCATCGTAATACTGTTTCAGTATCTCCTAACCACTTTAAGCCATTAGTTAAAATAAAGCAACATAAAAGAGGAAGGACATTTACACTGTTAAGTTTGGGCATTTCCTTAATGAAGCTAACTGTGAAATACTTTATCTGAGTCTTTTTTTTTAACCTTCTTATTTATAATTAACATTGTCAACAGCTGGCACTCTGATGCATTGTAGCATGCTTGCATTATTGCTCAACTATTGTATCTCCTACATTAACAAACATGAAACCTGGTTTTGAAATCATAGCGCACAACTTTTAAGGATATTTTGTTTCCCACTTTACTTTATTTTTGAGTGGACAAAATATTACCAATGCTAAAGTTTAAAAAAACAATGCAAAAATGATGGTGTACATACAATTTTATTTGGCAACAGAAACACACACTTAATCATACACACAGATTAAAATTAGGCCGATATAAGTACATTTAACACTAGAATAAAATGCAAGCATCACATGTGCATTTACATAAATAAGTCTTCTTCAATTTGCAACTGTAACAACGCTTGTGTGCGTGTTCGTTTATGTGGTTGCTGCTATCCTGGTGACACTATTACAGCTTGTGATTTAGGACTGTCAAGGCTCTATGCCATTCCTCTTCTCATACACACCAGATTCTTTGCTCGTTCCTCTTATTCACCTGCCCCACAGTAGGTATTTACGTGTTCAGTTGGCTGTGCTACTGAAGGGGCTAGCCCATATGTCTCCCTGAACCCGCTAAATAATTTAACATAACAGCCATTCCTATAAAAACCCCATCTATATTAATGAGCAGCCTCCAACCATTTGGATCAGTGGACGAAGGCTGTGGTCCTGCCACAACCATGTAAAGGACTTACCTTCACCAAAGAATCTCAGTGTATGTGAAAGATAAACTTATCAGCCACCAAATGAAAACCACTGACAGGTAAAGTGTATAATATTTATAACTGTGTTACAATGCCATGTCCTAGTGGGAATCCTTAGGTTCTAGGATTCATGTTTAGGCGACATGTACCACCCAAGTAAACATTAGTGCAGAGCAAAGACAACACCTTTGTTGCAACAACACTTTCTAATGTCATTGGACTCCAAGTGGAAAACAGTGCATCTCACCTTCCCACAATAGAGCAAAGCTTTGGCGGGAACAGGGAGACCATCTCAGTATTAGGCAGGTGGTGTAAATATTGTTACCCATCAGTGTGGAAAAGCTAGTTTCTTCATCATCATATTCTTTTTATCAAACTTTTCCTCTCACTTTATGTCACCGACAGCCCAATCAATTAACTGGTACACAATATCTAGACTTATATTAAACTTTGGCTGCGTCTAATTTTTTGAACAGCCTGGAAATTAAACCTTGTGGGATTATGATGTCATGATCCTAGATCCAGAGTTTTGAGTTTTGAACTGTTAAATTTATGATTGTCTAGTATTTTCTGTTTGGTTCCTAGTTTATTCATTGATTACCCTTTCTTCTTCATGTATTTTTTTTAGTATTTTGAGTTTTGGTTACCACTTCCAGTTTTTGGATATAACCTTCAGGTACCTCTTGTGTTGATTTTTTTGTTTGTGCTACCTTGTAATCTGGTTTTCTGTATAGTTATGTATTTATGTTTTGATCCTTTGTCTTTATTCTATCCTTCCCAGGATCTGTTTGTGTCTTGCCAAGTGTCTGTTTCCATTAGTCATTCTCTGTTAATTACTTCCTGTTTGATTTTGGTAGTCCTTTGCATCTTCTCTTTTGTTTTTAGTTTTACCCTGGTGTGTCCACTCTATCTAGTAACCTCCTGGATCTAAATTATTTAAAGCCTCCAGTTTGGCTTAGAGCCTTATTGAGTCACACTGTGTCCCAGCTTCATTTGTGCCAGGTGTGTTTCCCTGAAATTTTATATTTATTTATTCTGGATCTACACAAGCTATAATAATGACTTGCCTTGTGCTTACTTCAGTCTTCCCATGAGCCTTCACTTGGATCTTTTCTGCCCGTGTTTCATGACAGAGTGAGGTTTAATATCATGGAAAAGTAGCAATTTCTGTGGTAATTAACAAAAGAATTCAGTGTTTTGCCTAAAATGTATTATATTTTCAGACTAAATGATGAGTAAAGTTATAATTCCATCTTTGTTTATTTATATATCCATTTATTATAACATGTTGAAATACTTATCTTGCCGATATTTATCTTGTTGAAAAACAAAGTTTTTTGTACCTAAAATTTGTTCAAAGCATCGATAGTGAAAGTAAAAAAAAACTGAGGATAAGTGAACATCCAGCCAAATGTGACTGAATGTCAAACACAAATGGAAAATACAAGTGTAGGTTTCAGCTTGCAAACTGAAGGGATACATTTAACAGAGTGTTTGTAGGTCCTCTATCAGCATGCTGAGCATCATACACTCATTTCCTGCATCGTGTTAACTTTTTATGTACGAATTTGAGTGTTTTCTGCATAAAATCATGGTTATTAATGTGTAGAGATAAACACACAGTAACGTCATCCTTTTCACATCCATTGCTCTCTTTCCATTTCTCCACAAAGCATCTGCTGCCATAGCTAGCCACTATCCTTATGTTTAGTAATTCTCTTACCAGTGGGATTCTGTGGTCCAAGCTAGTTATTAGCAGAAGTACTATTTTCATCTGATAATAATTGAAATAAAAAAGGGAAATAAATGAGCCAAAAAGAATCAAAAAGAAAATTATGGCAAACCACAAAAAACAAAAGAAAAATCCTGTTGGAGTGCTGGTGTATGCCACAGTTACTCATTGTCAGCATGCAACAGCTTGCATGTAAGTTGTGTGGCTGCGTTCCAGTGAAACAGTTTGCCACCTGTCCCATCACTGCTATGCTGACATATCTATATTAAAGCAAAATGAGTTTACCCTGAAGATTATTTCTCAATATATTTTGGCACCTGTAGTCAGTGTGAAACTGTAGCAATCATGGTGCTGCGTCAACAGAAAGAATGCAATGACTAACCTTTGTTCTGCTGACAAAAGGCTTTACTAGTTGGAGAGTGGTTAACCTCAAGTACATGCAAAAAAAATATCTGGCTTATAAGTGTACATAAGTGATTGGGTATAACAGTATTATAGGCATTTGCCTAGTACTATTTTGTAGTATAGAGTGGACATAGGTGTAAATATGAGTATGAATAACTGCCTGTCTCTCTCTGTTAGCCCAGCAACTGATGGGCAACCTGTTAAGGGTGTACCCTGCCTCTTGCCATATGACAGCTGGGATAAGCAGGACAGGCCTGCAAGCCAATGGGTTTGCAATACGCTTGCAGAAACAAGACTAGGGAATCTTCACTTTCAATAAATGGAAATAATTTTCACATGTTAAGCATCATTGTGCCTTCCGGAAAGAAATGCCAAACACAATTACAAAGGAACAAAGAAAACAAGAGAAACTGTGCTACACAAATCACACAGTCATTCTGCCAAGAGCAACTTGGTTCAAACCTTTGTCTCTGAAACTGGGGGGTATTAAACAATTCCAGTTCTTTAGGATAGTTGTAAAAAGGGGGGGGGGGTGGGGTGGGGTGGTATTTTTTAGAAAATAAATTCAAATTTCATTTTCTTTGACATCAAACTAGTATTCTGTGTACTAATAAAGAAACTTACAGTATGTGTATCCATCTATTTTTAGTGCATCTGTTACAAGCATTTGAAAATAGTAAACCTTCTCCACATGCTTTACCAGCAGGAGGGAGGAAGTGACAACTGTCTGATGCTTCTCAGCATGACACAATCTGCCAAAGAATACTGTGTGGTAACACTGTATACTGAAATTACACAGGAAAGAAAGCAAACCATAAGAAACAGATGTGACTGCTCCAATTGGATGCTGATAATTGCAACCAAATCATTATATTTGCAGTTTGGCATCATGGCATCATGATCTACTGCATGTAAATGTGACCTTCAATTCAAAAATATATTAACATTAATATAATATTAATATAAATATTCTTGGTTTATTAGTAACTTGACTTAGAATTTATATGTTTGATAATGATCCTATTCCTATGAGGGATATATATCCCTCATAGGAATAGGATATACACATATATATATAAATATATGTATATAGTGCTGGATCTACCAAGGATATGCTCTGTCCCCACTGCTGTTCTGCATAGGCCTGAACCCCCTCAGTGAGATCATTGACACGACTGGCCACCACCTCTACATGGATGACATCAAACTGTACGCAAAGAGTGAACGAGACATTGATTCACTGATCCACACCACCAGGATATACAGCAATGACATAGGAATGTCGTTCAGACTGGGTAGTTAGAACCGGGGGGATCACACTACCAACACTGCAGACATTGAGGGCAGCTCAAAGTACCTGGAGATCCCACAGGTAAATGGGAACCATGAGGAGGCTGATAGGAAAGCTGCACCAAGTACCTGCAGAGGGTCAAGCAAGTCCTGAGGAGTCAGCTGAACGGTAAGAACAAGATCTGGGCTATTAATACCTATGCACTTCCCGTGATCAGGTGTCCTGCTGGGATAATACGCTGGCCAAAGGAGGAGATAGAAACCACTGACATCAAGACGAGGAAGCTCTTTATTATGTATGGAGGTTTTCACCCCAAGTCCATCCAGAGGATGTATGCTAAGCAGAAGGAAGGGTCCCGGGGACTGGTGAGTTTCCGCACCACAGTCCACGATGAGACAAAAAACATCCACGAATACATCAGGACATGCTCAGTGAATACCTCAGGCATAGGACTGGGCGATATATCGAGTTTTTAAATATATCGATATATTGTTATACGAGATATGAGATGTGACAATATCGTTTATATCGATATAGTCTATGTTACATTATAATTATACTTGTGAAACCGCTAGCTTGCCTCTCTTTCATCCACTTTTGTCTCTACGCAACGTTACGATGCCTCGCCTCTCTGAACACAACTCCCCCTCCCCCATCGCTTCACCTGCAGGCAACGACAAGATGGACATGGCAGCTATCAAAGAGGAGCTGGTCGGTAAAAAGAAAACATTCCAAATGATTCCGATTACTATTAATAGTGCTGCAGCGCTAGTCTCGTGAAAATGACATTAAAGCCATAACTGCATTAACGCGGCAAATCACCGTTAAGGAGTTACTGCGGATCACCCTGTGCGTGGGGCTGCGATTAGCGGTTAGCGTTAACGGTTAGCTCGTTAACGCCATGCAGCTAGCGCTACTAGTATTTTCACCATTTACAACAGTGCCATAAAGTGCAAAATGAAGAGTGTGTGAAACTGTTTGCTGTATCCCAGACTGCGAAGTCTCCCAGCCTCCTGCCCCGAAACACACCACTTTACAAAACTCGTATACCGTATTTTTCGGACTATAACCTTACACTAAAATCCTTTCATTTTCTCAAAAATCGACAGTGCGCCTTATGTATGAGTTCTGGTTGTGCTTACTGACCACAAACCGCTTTTATGTGGTACATGGTGCTCAGCAGTCTGTCAAAAAAATGTTTTAGCACGACTTTTGTAAGCTACGAAGACGCACCGCTTGATGGATTGTCGGAGCATTATGGCTACCGTAGTCAGGAGCCTCGCGGAGTAATACGTACTGTGCTTCAACATAATATTACCATATTGTGTGCGTATAAGGACCACAAATGGCACCTGTTAAGAGACATGGTTACGAAGCGGATTTCAAACTCAAGGCTATCAGTCACGCTGTAGAACTTGGGAACAGAGCAGCTGCGAAATCTGTCTGTCTTTGTTATTATGCTCAGCGTCTTTTAGTTTACATTTTGTGCACATTGTAAGCTTTTTGTTATGCACAAAAACAACATTGTTTTATTTTATTTATAGAGCATCATTATTTAATAAATGCTGATAATTTATTTCTGAGTAATTTTTTCATGTACATCTACGCTGTATGTTAATAAAAGTGCGTGTGTGAGATCTGGGACACAGCATGACTAAGAACTCTCTTCTTGTTCTTACTTTATGGCTTTAAAAAAATATCGAGATATATATCGTACATCACCATCCAGCTAAGGAATATCGAGATATGAATTTTGGGCCATATCGCCCAGTCCTACTCAGGCAGCAGAAACCCAAGAAAGAGGAGGAAGAGGAAGAACAATCATGCAAGGATAAGCCCCAGCACGGTATGTACCACCTACAGAGAGAGGAAGTGGCTGACATCCAGAAGTCTTAGCAGTGGTTGGACTGAAAGACAGCACAGAGGCACTAATCATGGCAGCACAGGAACAAGCTCTGAGCATAAGATCCAAAGAGCCTGGGGTCTACCACACCAGGCAAGACCCCAGGTGGAGGCTGTGTAAAGATGCCCCTGAGACAATCCAGCACATAACAACAGGGTGGAAGATGCTAGCAGGCAGTGTATACATTGAAGGCCATAAACAAGTGGCCGCATAGAATACAGGAACATCTGTGCTGAGTATGGCCTGGAAGTCCATGGGAGACGCCCCCTAGGGTGGTTGAGAATGACCAAGCTAAGAGCTAAGTGGTGGACAAGCAGAGGAAGATGGCCATAGTGATAGACGTAGTGATACTAAATGACAGCAACATCAGGAAGAAGGAACACAAGAAGTACCAAGGGCTCAGAGAAGAGCTCGAGAAGATGTGGAGGGTGAAGGTAACAGTGGTCCCAGTGGTAATCAGAGCACTTGGTGCAATGACCCCCAAGCTAGGCAAGTGGGTCCAGCAGATTCCAGGAACAACACCAGAAAAGTGAAGATGCAATCCTAGGAACAGCAAAGATACTGCGCAGGACTCTCAAGCTCCCAGGCCTCTGGTAGACGAGCTTGAAGATAAAGATGGGAATTATATAATACATAAATCATATATATAACAGACATAATGTGATTCCTGTTACAGATTTTATACTATTTCTATACCAACTCAATTAGTTTGGGCTTATGTAACAGTTTCAGTAAAAACACGGATAATGGAATCTAAACATTATAGTCAGACTTTATTAGAATAATGATTATTTGATTAGTTACAACATACAACTAAAGGAAGGAAGAGACATTATTAAATTCACTATTACAGTAAAATTCACTGGTTCAACATATGAAACTAACCTTTTGTAATTCTGTCTTACTTTTACCTACACAATATAAATATAAGCACTAAACTATTTTAAAAGATAAAGAACTTGAAAAAGAAACAATGTGGTTTACAGTCTTTTCCACAAATCTTTGTCTAATCTCAGAGGAAAAAAACTGGTATTTATTGTTGTTCAAAAGGATATATGACGGATCAGGAAGTCTTGGACTGCATTGTGTATCTGGAGGTGGATTAGTGTGTGTTTGCAAAGCCTGTCTTGGCCCTGAACTCCAGGAAAGATGAGAAGATGAAATGTCTTACCACATGTTGCCAAATCAAACACTACCCACAATGCCACACAAGAGGATACCTACCTGAGGCTTAAGACAGCACAGCAACAAATGAAGACACATATGGCACCTAAGGCATTCAGTACCATACAGGAGCAAAGACATCTACAGCAACATCAGAAGAAATTAGACATGTACCTGGCTAAACCTAGCTTAGGGAGATCAAAATGTTACACATCAACTTCTCATATTCTGTGGCATCAATTAATATAATAATCTTCTAGTCTTGCTGGGATGAAAAATCACTTTTCAGTCACTCATGTTTGAGCATGATGTCACTGCACTCATGTTAAAAATTGAGAGGAAAATGGTAATTGCATTTTTTGAAATGCAGTCCTAAAGTTAATGCCTCACAATTATTTAGCATTTAATTAATTTATTTAAATTTATCTTCTTGCATAAATAGCAACCAACTAAGAGAATAGGAATTCGTTCACCAGTTACATTATATGCAATTCCTAGAAAACAGCCCCCAGGGGCTAGGTGAACAGGCTCCAAGTCAAACAGTTTCCAGAGTGACTTGCTGTGACTATGAAGTGTCTCTCCAATGTACATAGGGGTTTTTTTTCATACACAAGAATATATTCTCTGCATGTTCAGCTGAAAATGAAATGGGGCTTTAACAGTGAGATTTAGTCTAAATACATTAGTATTTGTCCTAGGTGGTGTGTTTTTATTCCAAGATTCCCCTGAGCCAAGTGACTCACTCAGCACCTAACCCATCATCTCATAGCACAAGTACTGATTTTTTTTTTCCATTGGGCACTATACAAACAGGACAGAGTAAATTAAATTTTGTGTTTCTATTTTCATACATGTGGTCAGGTCCTTTGGCCTCACAGATGCAGTGCATTAGGCTTGTTTGGAGCCAGGCTTCTTTTATAGTGAATAACGGTTTTCTGCACAGGGAAAGAATCCAACTTCTGCCAATAAAGTGGCGGAGGTATATCATAGCCCTCATTAAGCAGGGCTATTATGAACCTGCTGGTGCACAGTGCCACAGGACAGAATGAAAAACTGGCTCACTGGACGTTCACTCCTCTGGTCTGAGTGAACAATGCAGCTCTCCTCTCCCTTGATATAATTTCAGCAGCCCCAATAAAATGGCTGTATATTCATGCTGTGACATTTCTGTTTAGCTATAAACCATCTGCTCTGGGTCCCCATAAATTTACCCATTTAGAAAAACACATTTGAGGACCTCCTTCAATAGATTTGAAATTTAATATCACATTTCAATGGAAACACTTTTTTTTTCCAAATACAAACAGGAAAAAAAATGATATATACCTTATTATATTACATTTCTCCTAATGAATGAAAGAATGTCATGCATAATACATAAAATATGCAAGAAGTGATTGGATATATATTGATATTGGTGGAATATACATCAAAACTGAATTATTAATTATTAATAATTATTATTAATAATAATTATTAAAGAATAATTAAAGAATATGAAAAAAAAATCTTCTGAAGCAAAAGTTCATTTTATGCAAAGATCATAAACATATGATTAACAAAACCTATGCAAAGAAAATCACTATTGAGAAATAAATAATTCTATAACAAATGTTAATATGATGTGAAACTAGAAATAGTAAAACAATAGTTAGTGAGCACAAAACATTTGGTTCTCACAAGTCCTCCTAATGATCCCATCTAAGCGGTGAAGACGCTGCTATTTTTGTACAGCACTAAATAAATGCTGAGCACAAAATTTCCCTGTAATAAATATTTCAGGCCATCAATGATGCACAGTAGATCCCACATTAATACAAATGTTATTGTTGCATACTGTTGCTTTTAAGTGATCGGAAACAAAAACAAATAAGCTACAGTATGAACCCATGAGAAACCATTACATAATGCTTTCATGCATCAGTACTAACAAACCAAAACAGCCTCAGGTACGCAAGATCACAGCAGTTAATATGATTAAAGCATAAAAAAGATAACTGTTGCCTCTTGCAATGACATCTCTAGGTCCCCTATGACAAGCGCTTAAAAGGCTTTCCTTCATTTCTGGCCTTATTATCTTGCCTGTAGGATTACAGATGTTAGACAGATGGTTACTTTCTCTCAGGTATTTTTGCATTACAAGGCCCTAAAAGATTTCACAGTATAGCAGCAATAAATCACAGACTGCATCATGAAATGTACTCTGTGCTCCTCATTCTTTACATTACTATGCTTTGACAGGTCACTTTGTCCCCCCAGTATCTGTCTATATGTGGCACTTTCCTTCCAGTACAATTTATAAATAACCATTTCTTTTACATTTACCTTACAAAAAAGAGCAGTGATATCTAATCAGAAAGTCAGTTGTTTGGTAGTCATGAACATAAACCACAAACTGGAGGGTAACAACATAACTTTTTCCAATCACCAGGTGGACGGACAAAATCCTCATCTTACAGGAGGATTCCATGAACAGAGAGCAATGTTTGAGCTATATTTTAAATGTTTTTCATGAATGAAGGAGACAAATGTGCAAATATTCTGTTTTCCAACTAACAGACATGGTCATAGCAATAAAGAATGTTTTAATTTATCTCATGTCCATAAAAGGAAATAAAACCAGAAAGTAAATAACAGGGTTTTGGCCATTGGTGTGCTTCTTTGCTTTGAAGATAACAGCAATGTTGACTTAAGCAAACTCATATTCAGCTGTAGTCACACAAGTCTGCTTGTCAGCTGCTACCAGGCATTTCTGGAGCAGTTTCTTTTCATTCAGCATCTAGCTTGAAAAGGCTTCCTGATGCACCAGCTCAAATGTCTCTTTGTGTTCTTTTAGCAAAAGTTAATAGCATATTACTTTTCTTATTTATTTTAACAAGACACAACTGAAGCGACAACTGAGATATTTTCTTTTGGTTGGCTCAAAAGGAGTCACCTTGAAGAGTTATGCAGAGGCTATTTTTCAAAGACACACAAGGCCTTACAAGTAACTATGTCAGTGTGCATCTTGAGACAACAAAGACAGGACTTTTGTTTTACACATTTAGGAGAAAGTTTTTGCACACCTGCCAAATATGTAATGTCTTGCCAACACTGAGTGAAGAATGGACATGAATGTCCAATACACATGAATGGCTTTCTATATAAATACACTCTGTTGTCAAAATGGCTTTCAAAATGGCCTGAGGCTTTACATGTGTCAGCCTGTGAGGAATATCCTGAATGTTCTTCCTGCATGAGTAAACTTGATTTTACAAGATTTACACCTCACTCTTACCATGTAACAGTAGCTGTGAGGTTTCACAGCAGGCATGTATTAAAACATACATATTCTCCCTTTTTACAGACTTTTTCCAGTTGTGATGGAACACACTTTTAGTACTCAGACATTTTTTAATGTAGTATAAGCCAACCAAGTTCATTATGATAACAAGCAGTGTTTTTACTGTTGCTTACACACCATTGTATGTATATCTGAATCTTTACCTGATGACTTTTTCAAACTACCTTAAGAAGTGAGAACTAATCAGCAAAATGCATCAATCTGTGCAAAATCAATTACAAATTAAAGTGTTCAATTCAAAGAGTAAAACAGTGTGATACGCAATGTTGCCTCTCCAGTATGTAACTTTTAAGACTACACGCCATTATAGTATTCCACAGTAGTCTTTAACCTAATACTTCAGGTGTGACAATCAGAACTTTCAATTCAATTCAGTTTTATTTATACAGCGCCACATCACAACAACAGCTGCCTCAAGGCACTATATATATTGTAAGGTACACCCTACAATAATACAAACAGAGAAAAACCCAACGATTATATGACCCCCTAAGAGCAAGCACTTAGGCAACAGTGGGAAGGAAAAACTTTCCTTTTAACAGAAAGAAACCGGCAGAACCAGACATCCATCCTAGAGATATAATATCTCCAAACTGTCCTGGGTCTCCTTACAGTAGGACGTGTCCAAAACACCTAAAGTACTAGGCCCCCAGAGGGATTCTTATTCAGATACCTGGACTACCTCAACAAACCCCCCCAAAATCTCTGAGTTCCTCACTCTATCAATGACGCCTAGCACAGACCAGCTACTAAGAAAACTCATTCCGCTGCTTGTATCCACAAGTTTATTCTTTCAATTACTAGCCATAGCCTCAGGTCACAGTAAGTACATGGATCAACCAACAAATTGACAGCTTCCCTTTCACGCTCAGCCCTCTCTTTACAACAACAGACAGTGAGAATCCGCATCAATTCGTTGATCGGTCTGTTGTGGCACTCTCCCATCACTCATGCACAAGACATTGAAATACTTGAACTCGTTTGAGACAGCCACTCTTCACTGATTTGTAGTAGGCACAAGACCCTTTTCCATCTGTGAACCACTGGCAGTGCTAATTCTCATTCCCATCAATTTACAGTCGTCTTCAAATCAGCCCAGTGCGAGCTGGAAGTCTTAGCCTATTGAAGAAAAAGAACCCTATCATCTGCAAAAAGTAGAGAGATAATCCTGTGACAAGTAAATCAAAAACCCTCCAGCAGTTACCTATGCCTGCAAATTCTGTCCATAAAAGTTATGAACAGAATCAGTGAAGGGAGTCCAACTCCCACCAAGGAGTATGACTTACTGCTAGCAATGCAAATAATGCTTTTGCTACAAATACTAAAAACATTCTTTAATAAGTGACTATATACTCTATTCCAAGTGAGGCCTATGCAGAACAGCAGTGGGGACAGAGCATCTCCTTGGTAGATCCAGCACAGGGCACCATGAGGGACACGGTAACATACTGTAACAAGAAAGATTTTTCAGTACACTCATTTACATTGATAAACTCACACATTCATGGATTTAGCACTACACGAGGGAATATACACCACTATACGCCACTCCCTCAGGTTACAAAAAGGCCACATTAATCACAAGAAGTTTACTTTCATCCCTTTTGGCCTTAATTTCTTCCGCTTGCCAGACCAACAACTGAAGTGACCCATGTGTTTAATTAAAACAGACACAGATGCCGCCAGAAACTGGTTGAGATGAACATTAGTTTATATGGTTATGAGAAGAATCAGACAAGCTGGATAACATCAAAAGGGCTAAGTCAGCTTATTAATGAAATTGCTCTGGAACAACCAGATTTGCAGTGTTGATGTTGACAACTGAAGCCAGGATTACGCTGTCAAGTGTGTAAATTGCATTGTCAGAACAGATTAAGAAACTCTTTTTAGAAAAGCAAAGTTGGGCTCTGGTCTTATAACTGATAGGCAGGGGATCCCACATTTCTAATCTTTTGTCCTTTCCAGTGCATCTGTCCTTAAATTCAGGCTTACTTCATTGTGGTCTGTCTTTATCATAGATCTTTGGTCACATCAGGGTTTTTGAGCTTCTGAATCTTTAACAAATCAGTGGACACACAGACTTACATAATGCCACTTATCTCTACTTATACAAATGTAATATTTATACACATATATACAGATATCTGTATTTAAACATTTCATATAGACAAAAAGACAAAGATAAAGGGAAATCACACAGAAAGATGCCTTACTTTTCTGACTAAAACAGAATTTACATCTGGCTGAAGAACAGATTTTGCTAGAAATTGTTTGGACAGAAAAGGCATGAGGAATCACATACCATCATCATTATTGATCTTTCACTCTATTTTTTTTTTTTTTTTTTGCTTACTTAGAGGGGTTTCACTAATTGTCAGTGAAGCCACAGGGGATGCTTTAGGTGAGGACAGTTAATTAACTACAACCCTCAAACAACAATAACTATAAACTATGAATTGGTTTACGGACATTATTGTCTCAGAGTATTAATGAGTTATCTAAGAAGATTATCACAACTGCCCTTTTAATCATGTTAAATCAATTTTATGGTATGTTATTAAGATGGAAAATAACTGTCATGACAGCATACATACATACACTGGCAGTAAAGATATTTAATGTGAAACTCTTGGTTGACTTGCTAGTGTGCACAGGATCAATACGATCCTAAAAGTCTACTTTCACTTAAACCTACACTTTCAAACAGATGGCCACATTATCGTTAAGCACTCTTTGATATGATGCAGAATTTATACTTGAATCAATGTCTGCAAGCTGTCCAGACCTTGAAGCAGCAAAGAAAACTTAAACCATAATATTTTCACCATAGTACTTCATCTTTAGTACGGAGTGCTAATTTAAAATCTATTCTATTTTTTCAAATAATTTGGAGACCTTTTCTCTGATGTTTAGGACTTCTTTAGATCTAACATGATGATGGGTTGTGATGATGAGGTTTATATCAGACAAGTTCCACCTGTCACAGCCTAAGATGGGTATAATTTTTTTGTACATAATCTGAAACCCCTTTAAATATACATAAAACAGGCCAATAATTTCCATCCGTGTTACATGTTTTTCATGACTGTTGCTTCGAGTATAAACTACATTAGATTTGACAGCACAAATATGAATCAGCGTTAAGCTTCAACACAAGTAACCTAAGAAACTGATGCTGCTGAAACTAGGTCTGCATTCAAACTCATCACACCAAGATGAGGGGTAAATGGGCTGTAGAGGAAGCATCCACTCCAAGTGACAGGGAGGCCGCAAAATACATTCCCCTGGTGATTCTGAAGTGCTCTCACTGACTGACAGCAGCATGTAATTTTTGTCGATTTATTCTGAAGGATGTCTTCACCTGACCTACAGATGGGGGCATTTGTCTGCCGGTCAGTAGAGTGCCATCACAATTCATTTAACCTCCACTCAAAAAATCCAGTGAGGGAACTTACTTGTGAACTTTACTATGAACAACTGAGTCACATTCATCCTTTTGGTCCTGTCACAATCCACTAACAAACACATTCACAGTTAAACATTAGACTGTGCACCACACCTATGCATTTTGCAGATGTTTAAAAGATAGACATGGTGCTCATGGTGACTTCCATACAACACAGATTTGAAATTAGAACTTTTGGAATCTTTGGTATCATATATTACAAATGAATTACATGAATTACATTGTTATAGTCAAAATTTCAATTTTCATTTCAATCTGAAAACAAAGCAGATTTCTATGAGGAGCTACTTCTCAATAATAGGCTTTTTGCTTATTAGGTGCAGCATTAGGCCCAGTCACATTAGCCTAGAGACCAATTGGCAATCACCGGTTTCAGATGGATTTCATTCAAATGTACATTCCCTGTTCTGTTGGTGAGTGGTTTTCGGAGGCAGCAGTTGCTATGACATTTGCTAAAGCTCTGGTCATGTGGGAATAGAGAAAACCCCTGGTAACCTGTGGTCACTACGGAAAAGTGTGTGTTCCCCACTACTTCGTGAATGGTTAACTAGAGGCTGCTGACAGTCACACTTTTTCATGTTTTCCTTTTTTTTTCTTTTTTTTTTTTGTCTGTCCCATTTGGTTCTTTAGCCGTCAGAATTGTTGTCTGAAGACCAACAAGGATACCAAATGGATTTATTTTGCCAAATGGATCATCATGGCATTGCCGTATTGGTCCATTTGATCAACCTTTGTTGTTATTATTTATTTTATTTTCAGTTGTTACAGATGGGACACACATGACTGGGGGATAGGAAAGAGAGGAAGGAAAAGAAAAACAGAAGGGAAGAGGGACAGTGAGAAAGGGCACTTACAAAGACAAAGAGAAAAAGAAGAAAAGAAAATCTCCTGGATCACCTGTTGAGAGAAAAAGAAGAGAAAACAAGCAAAAAAAAAAACAAAGCAACATACTAAACACAACACCATCCCGTTAATCTAGCTAAGTGTGAACAGCAGTAAATACTAAATATTGAATGTTGTTGTGCAGCACACAGGACAGACAACGCACAATGTGCTTTGAAGTAGCAGCTAAGAAAGGTGTAGTTTATGTCTACGAACAGTGAACACCCGTGTGCACACCTGTGTGGATCAGCGCGCTTGTATACAAAAGGTTTCTCCATGTAACGGTCTGCTAGAGGGTGTGGGGGGCCATAGCCCTGTCCCCCAGGGCATGAAGCAGGCATGGACCCCCCGGGCCTCCGGCCTCGGGGGGTCCCCTTTGCCCCGGAAGAGGCCTGACCGAGCGACAGGCACCAGGCCCCGCCAAGTAGCCATCGGGAGTGAGCTGGTGCATACCTGAGCGCCCAGCCCCGGACACCAAGAACCACCAATGCACCAACCCCTGAGGGCATCAGTCACTGGCAGGGAGTGTGGTGAGGGGAGATAGACCTCCACACTTTGGAGGGCCTGGGTGTTCCCAGAGAGGTGGAGTCTAAGACCCGACCTGACATATAGACACAGACAAACAGGCACACACAGACACAAAAATGCATTCCCACCCTCATGCACACATATACAAACACTCAGCACTCACCCAACGTAGTAATAGACATACATGGACATGTACACACAATCACACTCCCCAAACATACTCTATACCCCGGGTCCAGGTACCTTCACCCCCAGAGGGGGAAACGGCACCCAGACCCAAGAGATGTGACCCTTTCCCCCGGGGTGGAGGAAAGCAGACTGCCCCAGGCTCCGCGGCAGCAGGGAGGCCCATCGGACAGCAAACACCTCCTCCCAGCCCCCTGCCTCGATGGCTAGTAGAGAACGGGGGTGTGTGAAGACCCCATACCTCCCTCCTCCCGCTCATGTGTAGTGTTGCTGCGTGTTGTTCTAAAGTGCATTTAAAATAAGGGAGGGCATGGTGCTGCTGCCAGAGAGCAGCAGGTGTTAGCACGGCCCCTCCCAAGAACCCTCAATGTCTACATGGATTTAAAATTGAGAGGTGGGCACCGGTGCCAGAGGTAAGGTTGAATACACAGACCGTCCACTGGACGCCGTTAACGTGGTCACCCTCAAGGCCCTATATATATGTGTGTGTTATGAGAGTGTGAGGAATGTGGATGTCTAAGTTGTGGAATAAAATTGAGGCACAGGTGGCCAGAAGGGGACGGGGGGGGGGGGGGGGGGGGGGGGGGGGGGGAATGCCTCCCCTGCACCCTGGTGACACACCCGCACCCCAAGGCCCTACCTGTGTAGGGCCAGCTCCCCTGCTGACCCCAGTAGGCACCCCCGTCCTCTGGTACCCACCAAGGCAAGGGTGCCCAGGCCCATCCAGACCGGGGCCTACGGTAGCAGCACCGCCAAGCCCCACAGGACCCGGGGAAGCCCACCCTACCCCACCGCAGAGGAAACTGTACCCACCCCAACATTCAATCATCTCCCAGACTACACAAGACAACAGACACCCAGGTTAGGTTTATTCTCCACCTCTCCTATGTCTCTCCCCCACCTGCAGAGTGGACTTGTGCAAGGATGGAACAACCTCCCTGCCAGTTGAAGAGCCCCCCAGTTAGGCCGATGCACCAGAGGCCCCCCGCGCCAGGGCTGAGCCCCTGTGCGCCCACCCGCCCACAACCTCTGCGCCCACCCGCCCACAACCTCGGCGACACACCGACGAGGACCGAAGCCCCCAAGGCCCAGCCAGAGCCCCATCACGGAGACGAAGCACCCCCGAACCCCAAGTCCCCCCGCCTGCCCCGGATCCACTCAGGGGCAGCCAGGCTACCAGGCCAGTAACCTACGTCCGCCAGTACAGACCATCCCCCAGCCCCGCTGCATGCAGCCACGAGGAGAACACCCTCTAAGAGCGACCAGAGCCACTAACCAGGTTATGACCACAACCCCCCGGGTTGAGCCCTCCAGGGATAACGTCTCTAGGGGTTCTCCAGGCGCCCCAAGCCCGTCCCAACCTCCACATCAACCACAATAGCTAAGGCGGGACCAAACCACGACCCCCCACCCCCGCTAGGTGATGGAGCCGATCAAAGGAGCCCAGAGGGATTGATCTAATGTGGTGGCAGAGGTTGTATCGAGACTAATGTGATCTATTAGATGGTTTTTATATTGATTAGGATTAAGATTATTTTTATTTTTCCAGTTCATGAGGACCGTTTTCTTGGCAATGCATAGGGCAGTAAAAACCACGTGGACTGTATTAGTTTCTGTAGTGACATCATCCAATTTTCCCAACAAGCATACTAAAGGGGAGGCTGGAATGTTACATTTCAGACACTTTGATAAGTCTTCACATATCTCACGCCAAAACTTCTGCACTGGTGGACAGAACCAAAGAGCGTGGATGTAATTGTCTGGTATATTGCCTTGACAGTGTGAGCAGTTGTTGGAAGATGTAAAGCCCATCTTGAACATCCGATGACCAGTGCACTCTATGTAGTATTTTGTATTGTATTAATTGCAGACTGGGATTTTTAATCAATTTAAAGGTTTTTAAGCACACCTGAGACCAGAAATTTTTGTCTAAGCTTACTGATAAATCTGCTTCCCACTTTGCAATAGGAAGGGATATTGATTCATCTATTTTAGAAAGTGTTCTGTATATTTTAGATAATAATTTGGGGGATTTAAGAGTAAGAAAGTGTACTGCACTTGGTGGTGTTTGTAATTCAGCTTGACTGAGGTAAAATTTCTTTTTTACTATGGATTTAATTTGTTGATATTCTAAAAATCTTTTCTTGTTGATCCCATATTGTGTAACTAGTCTGTCAAATGGAATCAATTCTGTTCCCTCTAATATATGTTCTAAGTATTTAATTCCTTTACAACTCCATTCTGGAAAATTAATCATATTATTGTTTTGTAATATGTCAGGGTTATTCCAGATAGGTGTACGTTTGCATGGGATTAATGAAGACTCCGTTATTTTTAGAAACTCCCACCATGCTGTCAGAGAAGAGCTGATGTTGATGCTTTTAAAGCATTCATGTCTTTTGATGTTTGAGCTGATAAATGGTAGGTCTGAAATCTCTAGATCATTGCATAGTGCCTGTTCAACATCTAGCCAAGGTTCATCTAAGAAGGTATGTTTTAACCATTCTGAAATGAACTGAAGCCTGTTGGCTAAGAAGTATTGTTGAAAGTTAGGCAGATCTAATCCTCCTCTATCCTTGGTTCTTTGTAGCGTTTTTAAGCTGATACGCGGGGGTTTATCTTTCCAAAGGAATTTAGAAATATATGAATCCAGAGATCTGAACCAATCTTGTGATGGTTTGTTAGGGATCATTAAAAATAAGTAATTTATTTTTGGCAAGATCATCATTTTTATAGTGGCGACCCTTCCCATGAGTGATATGGGTAAAGATTTCCATCTAGTCAGATCGCCTTCTACTTTCTTTAGAAGTGGGATGTGGTTTAATTTAGTTAAGTCTGAAAGCTTCGGAGAAACATTAATACCTAAATATTTAATATTTCCAGATTGTAGTGGGGCAGAAGAAGAATTATGGAAGGAGCAGTTAATGGGAAGAACTGTAGATTTTGGCCAGTTAATTGAATAATCTGAAACTCTTGAAAACCAGTTTATTAGAGTAATTACCTCAGAAAGGTTGGTTTGTGAGTTTTGCAGAAAAAGCAACACATCATCCGCATAGAGACTGATTTTATGTTCTATGTTCTTACATGTTATGCCCTTAATTGTTGTAGCCTGTCTAAATGCTGCCGCTAGTGGTTCGATAAAAATTGCAAAAAGCGAAGGGGAGAGAGGGCATCCCTGTCTGGTGCCCCTCAGGAGACAGAAGCTGGAGGATGTCTGGTCATTTGTCCTGATACAAGCTGTTGGGGAATTGTATAATATTCTTTTCCAGTTTATGAAAGAGTTTCCAAAACCAAATTTGTGTAAAGTTGCAAATAAAAATTTCCAGTTAACTCTGTCAAACGCTTTTTCTGCATCTAGAGATAATATTATGGTTTCAATGTTTTTACTGCATGAGTAGTCTATTAAATTAAGTAATCTACGAGTGTTTGTTGATGAGTGCCTACCTTTTATGAAACCAGTTTGGTCAGGATGAATTAAGAGGGGGGTTATTTTCTCTAATCTTTTTGAGAGAGCTTTGCAGATTATTTTGAGGTCTACATTTATAAGAGATATTGGACGATAGCTTGAGGGAAATAAAGGGTCCTTGCCTGGTTTTAGTAGGAGACTAATGTTGGCAGAATTCATATTTGGTGGTAGTCTGCCATTTTCCTTGATTTCCTGCAACATTCTGTGGAATACTGGTGCCAAAATTGTCCAGAATTCTTTGTAGAATTCTGCAGGAAAGCCGTCTGGACCTGGAGCCTTATTATTGGGCATACTTGTCAGGGCTTCCTGGAGTTCACCTGGCATCAGTGGCGAATCCAGTGCCATTGCTTGACTGTCTAGTAATTTTGGAAGATTTACGTTGTCAAGAAACTGATCAATTTCATTATTAGACGGGTTTATTTGTGATGAGTATAAAGTTTCATAGAAATCCCTAAAAATGTTGTTTATTCTTCCAGGGTCATATATTGTGTTCCCCGATAGATCTTTAACAGCACATATAGTTGTTTTTTCTTTATTTATTTTTAACTGGTTAGCTAGAAATCGACCGGATTTGTTACTGTGTTCAAAATTCTGCAAGCGAAGTCTTTGTACTAGGAATTCTGTTTTTTTATTAATAATTTCATTTAATGCTAGTTTTGTTTTGCATATTTTGTTCATTATTTCTTGATCTTGGTCGGACGCGTAGGCTTCTTCTAAGGATTTGATGGTTTTTTCTAATTCCTGAATATTTTTGTTTTCTTCTTTCTTTTTATGTGATGAGAAAGAAATTATTTTACCTCTCATCACAGCTTTCCCTGCTTCCCATAGAACAGAAGCTGATGTTCCGGGAGTGTCATTAAAGTCTAAATATGAAGTCCACTCTTTTTTAAAGTATTTGATAAACTCTTCATCTTTGAGCAGTGATGTGTTAAATGCAAGTAAAAGTTTTTACTTGGCGTAGTATTATTCTTGTGCATTAGTGTTAAAGATACAGGAGCATGATCGCTGACCGCTATAGGGTGAATCTCAGTGTCTGAAATGTCACTCAGCAGTGAGCTGCTGACCAAAAAATAATCCAGACGAGAGTAGGAGTGATGAACATGTGAGAAGAAAGAATATTCCTTACTGTTGGGGTGGAGGGAGTGCCATGCATCGCAAAGGCCATAGTCGCTCATATACTGTTTGATTATATTTGTGGACTGCCAATTACGCTGAGTTCCTGCTGTATTGAGCCTATCCATTTCTTCATTTAGTCCAAGGTTGAGGTCGCCTCCAAGAATAAGTGTGCAATCAAGATGTTCAGAGAGTGCACTAAAAAAACCGTGGAAGAATGAGGGATCATCAACATTTGGACTGTATATACTTACAATACATAGCTTTAGGAATCTACCCTCTGGATCTATAACTGTATCGAGTACTGTAAAATTAACATTTTTATGTATTAAAATTGCTACTCCCCTTTGTCTAGAATTATAACAGGCTGCAAACACAGTAGGAAACTCAGGTGTTTTAAGTTCATTTAAACCTGTGACAGGTCTGTGAGTTTCTTGTAATAAAACAACATCTGCCTGTAGTTTTTTAAGCTGGTTAAATATCTTTAACCTCTTTCCTCTGGTGCCAGCTCCATTTACATTCCATGTGATAAACCTCAGCGTGCCCATAATTGTGTGTGTATGTCTAATGATGTGCGTTGGGTGTTTCCTTTAGACGGGTGAAGAGAATGTGGAAACATCACTTGTTTGTAAATAGAAAGAGAAAAAAAGTGTGGTGAGAGGCTCCATAAGTCTGACTATGTGTGTGAATATTCACTAATATGAACAGGCGTGGCTTGCTTATGTGTCCTGTAAGTCTGTGCGCGCTGTGAGGCTGTTGTAAATGTGCTGCCGTTGAGCGCATGTGTTTGCGTGATCGTGGTGTGTGAATATGCAGAAATAGAGGGTGTTGTTTGTAGGTGAGTGGGGAGTAGGTGATCGCAGCAGTGAAAGAAAAGAGAAAGAAAGAAACCACGTGAACTGTGAGCGACAACAAAAAAAAGAAAAGAAACGGAAACATTCCAATTAAAGCAATGACGGAGGGTGACGGTGTTATATCTGCTATGACATCATACTGATATTACTAGGTTAAACACATGTTAAAGAAGAGAGTGTGAGTGAATAAGAAAAGAGTGTAGCGGGTTCTTATCTGGAGTGCAGTCAATATAACCACGGAGTGGTGCCGGGGTCGCGGTAGAGCTGTCCGTCCACGTAGAGCCGGTCCACGGCGATGACAGCACGGGAGCCTCTCTGGATGAAGTTACGTCGAACTGGAAACAGGACCTTGCGTCGTTCCAGGATTTCTTTGGGGAACTGGTCGTTCACGCTGAAGTCCGCTCCTTTCAGCTCCCTGCCGCGACTCTTCACCTGCTCCTTCTGTTTGAATTGGCTGAATTTGGCCACAATAGGACGTGGTCTCCCGGCCGGCGACCTCACGCCCCCCAAGCGATGCACTCTATCGAAGGCGATGTTCTTTACGGTGTCCTCCGGCAGCTTCAGGTGGATTTTAATGAAGCTTTTCACCGTTGCCTCCGCGTCCTCTCCGGGAGATTCTGGAATACCAGAAAACACAAGATTATCTCTCATGCTAGGGGCTTGTAGATCGATAACGGACTCTTTTATTTTTTTATTTTCTATGTTTAGCTGGGTCACGTTATCGGTGAGAGATTTGACCGACTCCCGTAGCGTGGCATTTTCAGCGGCAAGCGTTTCCACCTGCTGCTGACTGAATTCCAGGGATTCTCTCAGAGATTTAAATTCCCGGTGTAAAATCTCCACCAGAGACAGCCTCGCATCGAAACTGGACAATCGCCTGTCGATTGACTCCAGGATGTCTGCAATGTCTTTGCCGGCAGGCGATGTTGTTCCGGGGGAGTCTGCCGGGCGACATCTCTTCGATGACGGCGTCTCAATTTTGGCCGGGAAAGATGCACTCTGGGCCTTCTTCATTACTATATCTTGGAAACAGCGGTCGATGTAATCCTGGAGAGCGTCTAAACTCTCCCCGTTGTCCTCCAGGGTGTTAGAGGTGATATGACAGATGTAGTTAGTTATATGACAATTTGATTAGTATATTTGGTAATAGTGAAGATAAAGAAATTTTGTTAAATTCTACGCTACCATTCGCTTTTTTTCCGCCAAATCTCCGGCGTCTGACGTCACCTACAACATGGGTCGCTTACCTTACCCGTCACTTCCCTCTTTTCCAAACTTGACTGTTGCGCAGACAGATTTTGCTGGTGCATGGTTCATGTTTTACTACTGAATGGCTTACAATTGGTAAGTGTGTAATCTAATAGTGACCAAAGCATTCACAAGGAGGTTTTTTACCAGCAACTGCCAGCAACCACTCCTCAATAAATTGGGAACACACGTTCTTTCCTAGTGACCAAAGGTTGCCAGGGAATCTGCATCAAAAGGGCATTAGATAAACAATTTCTTTACAAGTTCTTTTTAACTAAAGTTTACCTGCAAAAAAAAAACAAAAAAACAACAACTTCGATTTAGGTAAATATTGTTGGTTAAATTGTGGTTTCAATACTAAGTTAAGGTTAGGAAACCATAATGATTTGGAAAAATGAGTGTTGGGTTAAGATTAGGAGAAAGTTATCATAACTAGACTATAGACTGGTTAAAACTTATCTGATGATGTTTTGAAATGACAAACTATAACCATAAGTAATGTATTATGTGTGTTTTGTTAAGCCCGTGCTTATTTTTTATTTTGTTTGTTGTCCTGAAATTTTTCATATTAGGTGTGAAATACTTTCTCATGGATTCCTGGAAAACTTTCAGTCATATTAGAATCCCCTTTTACCCACATATTGAAGATCACAGTACACTACTGAACTTATCAAGTCTCATTTACTTCAATATTCCTCTGCTGTTGATTGGGTTAAAAAGATATCTCACACTGGTTAGATGAAAAAAAAAAAAAAAACGAAATCCCCAAGGGAAGACAGCTTGGAGATATATTGTTGTTTTGAGTTATCTGTAGCATCTAGAAATATAAAAGCCAAGTATTTTCTACAAAACATTTCCAAACACATTGTGTGTAGATGCATAAATAGAATAGAATAATAGAATAATCCTTTAATTGTCCCACAAGGGGAAATTTGGTTGTAACAGCAGCAAAAAGACACATATACAAACAAACAGTACACAGGACACAGAACAGAAACATACACAATTTTTCTTAAATATGACACTTCCATTAAAATCCAGTTGCAACCAAGGTACAGGTATATGCATAATGTGTTTAATTTAACAACAGATTTATTTTGTATTGCCATTCAGCTTCAAATAACTATTTCAGTAAAAGGTACTGTGGATTTTTGAAACAGCCAGAGTAAAAGTAAGTTTAGAGGCATTTTTTTTCCATTTTAATTTACAATAAGGATTAGCAGTACATGCTAAAGAGGTGTTTCATGGGGCTAAGGCCCATCCACTTCATAAAAAGAACAGAAGGTGCAGTCTAGTCTTGTAGTCTTGGATGATTACCATTTTCCTCCATAATCCTTATTTCAGCCACTTCAACTTGGCCTCTGGAAAACAATAATCCTCATACAGTCACATACTATCATACACAGCACTGGCATTACACAGACACATTGATCATCAACATGATCTGCTTACATTTAATATATCAATATTTTGTAATATTGACTTAACTATGGAATAATTACTTTTGGTGATTTGCAACAATTTTTAGAGTCAAACCATTTTGTTTTGGGTGTTTGTTTTGTTTTGTTTTGTTTTGTTTTGTGGGGGGGTTCCCCACTTCATTTAATTTGAGAACAAATCTATAATGTTGAAAGATCAGTTTATCTATTCTGACAGATATATCAGACTGATTATAAAATCAGTCATATTAAAGATGGACCTTGGGTAGCAAAATAATTAACTAGGATTTTGATTTAAAGAGCTCTTTTACAAACCCTCTTTCTGGAAAAGACCCTTATACTGTGTTTCATGTTGTTTGTGACTCAGGATGGATAAATGGCATTTACTTCAGGGCACCATTAACTTGGGCTTCCTGATGATCTAGCATTAAAATCTAAAGAAGAATAAAAGTTAAGAAAGTTCAAAATATAATTAATACCTTTTTGAATTTTGTCAACTTTTGACAGTTGTTTTACCCTTTGAGATTTCTATGTTTAAAGTTTTTTTTATGTTCACACAATTACAATATTCTTATTGACTTACTGACTAAAATTTTATCTTATTGACTAAAATTTTAATTTCTAGTATTTCTACCTTCCCTGAGACCGAGTTTATGTTGGATACTAGCAACCTTCCAATGGAAGCAAACGCTCTAATCATTACACCACAGAAAGTTTGCCTTTACAAATTAAGGCTATTTATGTGGTTATAACTATATTTAAGAAAAGTTAAATAGAAAATTAAGAGGACACATCTGAAAGCTTTAGAAAGTTAATTAAAATTGTATTGTTACATTTTTAACAACAATTAATAACAATCATCACTCAAGTAATAAGTGAACTGGATCTGAATAATTCTGAATAATGAAGTTTATTTTTTTGCTCATGGTACAATCATGATCTGCAGTAAAGATATGTTTCCCTTTTTTTTTCCTTCCCTCAAAAGAATAACTGAGGCATAAAAGAAAAACAGCCCCACATTGGAGGTCATTACTTTTGGAGAATTTTCACGACCCTAATATTCAGTATTTGAGCCATAATGCCAAAAAAGACATTATAAGAGTCAAAGACGGCACTGGCATCAAATGTGTTTGACTAGCAATCAAATTGGCTGTAAAACTCTAATGAAATTTAGTCTGCTGAATTTATAAGTCAAAAATCATTGTGCTGGAGCTTAAAAAAACTCAAGTGCTAAGTGACATTTTTATAGAATACCCAAATTATGCTATACAGACAGTAATAATTCATTATAGTACAAACTTTGACGCATGGATGTTGAAAGGTCAAATTAATTAACTTTATTTTCTCTATTTTCACGTAGTGTGTTCTATATTATGGTTGAGAAACACAAATGATGTAAAAAGTGTTTTGTGTGATGTTAATACTACAGCAGTTTTTACTTCACCTGAGAAATTGAAACCAGAAAATATAAAAATTGAATTTTTACTGAAGAAATTTCTCCAGCAAGGTAGAAGGTGACATTAAATATAATTATGCCTGCAGGACGTAAATTTCCCACTGTGGCCTACCACAAAATAAATTCTCCAAAATTAATGGAGGCTCTGTTGTTTAATAAAATGAAAGCTTAAAAATGCACCTTTATGAGGGGGTTTCTTTCATCATCATTGAGGAGCAAAGGCCTATTATTATCATGGAATTATTTCTTGCCATCATTCCTCAGCATTGCCTACTTAAGGAAGGAGCTGTAAAGAAGAGCTATGGTCTCTAAAGGGGGAGATATACAGCAAGCAGAGCTTCACATGACAAATGAGGAGCTTGGCCCACGCTTATTTATGGCTACTTAAAGCTGTCAGGTGGAGATGATAAAGGGTGACCACTTGATTAGAAAGTGCTAGAATGGTCCAGTCCTTGTGACCTGCAACAGGGACAGATGAGCAAGGGAAAGATGTGATAGCACTGTTGAAACAGTTTTTTTCTTGGCAGGTTCAGCGGTTTTGGATTTTGGCAGATGAGAAAAGGATGATGGAAAAGGATGAGAATGACAGGTTGTCTTGAGAGGTGTGCCTATGTCGGGTCCATCTTCTTCAATATAACCTACATTTGAAATGACTGACATAAAAAGATCTGAGGATCTGCCATACAGTCATTGTCAAGCTATGGAAGATGGCAAAAAAACATAAATTACAACATGAAACAGAAGATGGACCGTAATGGGAGGGTTGATGGTTCCCTGGGTGATAGGGGAAGAAATTGATTTGGAAAAAAAAAATCAATTTGCAATCACCTTCATTACTAAGTGATGACCTTTACTTGGACATTTCAAATGTAGTCTTTCAAGCATATAGTTGGAGAGGGTGGGGGTAGTGCAGTTTGCCCATTCATTTTCTTTTTTATTGAAATCCATTATTAAAAAAAAAAGAAACATTTAGTAATGACTGAAAGGCTAAGCATACAGTTCTGGATTTTATATTTTGATTTTATATTTCATAGTTTTCTCACACTTTATTGTGAATATTAATATGGAAGAATATACACGATGGGACAGTTAAAATAACTCTGTAAGTACTTCAAAATTGAAAAATAAATACAATGGCCACTGCTATACCTAAAACCTCAACAAATCAGCTATACTTGTAAAGTTTTTACATGGTCAGCTTATGACCTCACATCTTCAGATGGCTTATCTACCATCTTCTGTATTTAGTGGGTCTTCTGCTGCAGTGCAGTTAAGAAGCAGTTCAAAGACTGATAGGCACTCACGGCCCTTTTTTTCCTAAATTGCTGCTGCTGTGCCATCTTGTTAAGTGGATGGTTAAGTATCGTGGTCTCGCTGAAGCATGTTCTGTTGGTTGATGGACTAGGATTTGCTGAGATAAGGAGTCAACGACACCAGGCATTACCAGCAACAGTCTCAACAATTTGATCATAGCTTAAATTGCTACATAAGTTGTAACTATGGTTAAAAAAAAAAAAAAAAAAAAAAAAAAAAAGAATAAAAAACAAAAACAAACAACAAACATATATATTCTGCTGTTGTTTCTTTATTTTGGTTTTGGAAAACCTTGAAAATCTTCAAATCCATTCAAAGGACATTTTTCAAGCGAAAAAGCAATTTGGTTGCCAATGTCTGTCTGTGCGCAGGCTTAGGAAAAGATATTAAGAGCACAATCAGTATCCACAATTAAATTATTTTCCTGTTGCCAATAAAGTCCTTTCTAAATCATAAGCTATTGAAATGGGTGTATTCTACAGTTTTAAGTTTATAGCTTCTGTTCTCTGTGATTTATTGATAATCTAAACTACAGTCCCAATCAAAAGTTTAAGACCACTTGAAAGATGGCAAAAAATAATTTTGATTTGTTGGATCTTAACAAGTTTCCAAATATAGCTTCAACATGCAACAGGAAGAAATGCGAGTGAGACAAAATATTTTTTTGAGCATGTCATTTATTGGCAACAACACTTAAACTGAAACAGACAGTTTTAAAGCTGATCAAAAGTTTAGGAGCACACCTCCAAAAAACTCCGTAAACCCCCCAAACATAAACTCAGTAATGATTAGCTTCACCATTATTGTTGATAACTTCAAAAATTCATTGTGGCATGCTTGATACAAGCGTTTTCAAGTGTTCTCCAAGTGGTGAAGACCGACACACTAAGGGCATCTACTGTCCGGAACTATTGTCCATTTCTGTAAACTTCCCTTGCCATCCATCCCAAAAGGTTCTCAGTTGGATTTAGATCAGAGGAACACGCAGGATGGTCCAAAAGAGTGATGTTATTCTCCTGGAAGAAGTCACTTGATCTGCAGCCAATGTGTACTGTAGCGTTGTCCTGTTGAAACACCCAGCCGTTACCACACAGACGAGGGCCCTCAGTCATGAGGGATGCTCTCTGCAACATCTGGACATAGCCAGCGGTTATTTGACGCCCCTGCACCTCCTGAAGCTCCATTGTTCCACTGAAGGAAAATGCACCCCAGACCATTATGGCACCCCCTCCACTGTTGCGCGTAGAAACATCTTAGGTGGGATCTGATTGTCATGCCAGTAACGTTGGAAACCATCAGGACCATCAAGGTTAAATTTTTTCTCATCAGAGAATAAAACCTTCTTCCACCTTTCAATGTACCATGTTTGGTGTTTCTTGCAAAGTCCAAACAGTCAGTTCTGTGGCGTTCAAGGAGACAAGGCCTTTGAAGACGTTTTTGTTTTTGAAGCCTTTCCGTCTCAGTTGCCGTCTGATGGTGCAGCAGTCGGCACCAGTAACAGCCTTAATTTGGGTCGAAGATCATCCAGTGTCTTGACGGACAGCCAATTAGATCCTCCAGCTCAGTGCTGGTAAAATTTTTTGGGGTCTTCCACTTGACTTTTTTGTTCCATAACCCTCAGGATCATTTAAGAAATTCCAAATGACTGACTTACTGCATCCCAACACAGCACATTGGCGCGTTGTGAGAGACCCTGCTTATGCCGTTCAACAACCCGACCACGTTAAAGAAGGGAGGGTTTTTTGACTTGGCCATCAGAACATCATGACAGTGTGACTACCTGACAGAAAATGAAATTAATCTAAATGTTTGAACAGATTTGGCCTTATAAAGGCATGTGGTCCTAAACGTTTGATCAGCTGTAAAACAGCCTGTTTCACTTTAAGCGTTGTTTTCAATAAATTGCATGCTCAAAAAAATGTTTTGTCTCGCTCCCATTTCTACTTGGTGCATGTTGAAGATCTACTTGGAACCTTGTTAAGATCCAACCACGCAAAATATGATTTTTTGCCATTTTTCAAGTGGTTTTAAAGTTTCCATCAGGACTGTATTAAGGCATATTGGTATAATCCAGCAATATAAATAATAAAGAGAAAATTTTCTATTGAATTTATCTTGTTAACCTCCTAGGACCTGGCATTCACATATGTGGACATCACATTTTGGGTTGTCTAGACCACAATACTAAATGTTGCTCTACAAGGGCCTGATATCCACTTACGAGGACAAAATTTAAAACAAATGTCCTCATATGAGGCCCTTGTAGGGCAAAATCAGGTAAAAAGATAATTCTTTGTTTTTACATCCATCAGGTCCCAATCAGCCCAAATAGCAAAGAGAAATTAAAAATGCATGTCATGAAAGAGTTCAGGTCTTAGGAGGTTAAGGAATCTATTTTCTACTTTATTATATGGTGATTGGCACAAGAACACAATAAAATTCTAGCTGGATGGCAAGACTGTCTTTTCTCTTGAACAAAATACTGCTGTAATTGCTTCTTGGAGTGGATTTTAGTAATATCCTGGTCCTGGTTAGTATCAGTGTATATATCCTTCGTGTGTACTCCGGTTTTGCCACTGGAGAAGGTTTATTCATTAGTCAACACAGAAAACTGCAGACCTCATAGTGTGTGTTCACATGTAATGATCCAAATTTAATGACATTTCTAACTTTTTCTCATGTAACCAATATCTGAGTCGTTTTTTTTTTTACTCTGTATTCAAAAAGTTTCTGTTTCTGGATTTCTAAGAGATGTGGACAATGAGGAAGCAACTAATTACTGTATTATTTTTGGTGAGTTATTTTTATGGTGCATAAAATGCTGGAAACTAATATAAGTGTCCACTACAATTTTTCAGACACTTCTATGTTTTGATTTGTCTGGTCAGCAGTTCAAGAGTTTAAAATACAACCATGAAAGTGAAAAAAAAAGAAAAAAAAAAAGCTTAGCAACAAGCAAAAACAAATTATCTGGATTATATAATTTAATAGTGCATGAAAAAAAAGTGTTGTTCTTGTTTGTTCACTTTCTTTTTCTTTGGTCTATGTTTTGGTCACAAGCTGTTTATACTGCCAGAATATCAACATTGGGTGTATTATGCATTACGTTAACTGCCAATGTGGGTCTAATCTCGTGGTCATAAATGCTGTGCAGATGCCATACAACATCAGGAACAGAAGGTAGACGGTGCTTTAAAATTAGGAGGAGCCATGCAGAGAGGCAAGCAGCCCCACACGACTGCATACTGCGGACTCCTAGGGTTAGGGGACAATGGTTCGTTTAATTTTGAATTTCAAGTTTTGAGTTAGTTCCTTCAGAAACAAATAGTTAAGAAGGTGATGATACATGATGCTGTACTAGTTTGATGCTTTCCCAACAAGCAACATTTTGAGGGCCATTTGTCAAGGAGTGTCACTGCATATTAATGTATGTTTCAAAGAGCAAAAGCTCCCTGAACGACGCAATCCCAATCCCTTCCAGACATGTATTTATCATTGGTATTGTAATACAGTTAGATAAAACCTAAGCAAGTGTTAATAAAATTGACCAATAAGTAATATGAATTAATTATTAAGCGCAGTAATACTTTTTTAATATTGCATGTCAGAGGGTGGGCATGATTATTGCTCAGCTACAGAGTCTCCTGAGAAGCCTTTTCATTTATCCCACCAAGATAGCCTTGGCATATCATCATATAGTGATTTTCATATCCAGTAAAATGAATCTATTCAGCAGATGGGAAATTCAGGGAAGAAAATTACGGTTGAAATCTTGATTTATTAAAATGTAAAATATATATATATATATATATATATATATATACATACATGCCATAAAAATAGGGAATTGTCCTTGAGTGCCCAATAACTATACAAATGTTTTGTGATAGCTTTGTCAGAAATTCTTGCTGTAGAAAAGGATTCACTTTGATTCTTACAAAAGACTGTGACTATAAACCAAGGAAATTTACTGCCATCTTGTGGAATCAATAGTGAAAAAGACATCCCAAATGGCAAGGGAGTCTAATCATCCGAAGTACTGGTCAAATAATTAACCCTGTGGGATACACATCACTCTAAAAAACATAAGAAGATGCTTGTAGGAGTTTCATTTAAGCACAAGTGACAAAAAGAGATAGCAGCAACCTTGTTTGGCATATAAACAAACTTTCTGATAGTTAAAACAATACTTCAGACTGTACTGTACAGCTTTACCCTTGGTTTGCTCCGTCTGAATTTATCTTATTATGTAGAGTGAAGGCTTGAGTTAGACCTGTATCGTAATTAGAATTCTCATATCACAATTTGGACTTAAAAGTAGGTGAAACCAGTTTCATTTTACTACTTCTAAATAAAATTTGTATAAAAGCAGCTGGAGTCAATCATTACCAAAACTGCCCAGTGATATTCCAACAATCTAAACTGAACAGTGTGGTGAGACCACAAGCTCAGCATTGTGTCTGCTGTTGAAGACTGTGCCATATTTATGTCAGTCCCAGGCTCTTTAATATCACTGTGGTATGGTGTTGATCCTAGATGGATGAAGACTAAGGCCACCTCTTAGACACATGTTTAAAAATCGTAATATTTTTGCAGAGGGAAACTGCACTGAATGCCATTCAGGCCAAGTATAAGCTCTCAGTTTTGAACAGCTTTGTTGTGATTGGTCGGACCCTAAGTACATCGATTCAAATGTAGCTTTACCGAGGGAGTACACAGGGAACAATCAGAAAGCCGGAGTGTGAGTGTTTAAAGCACACAGATTATTTGTCAGTGGGGGGAATTAATCAAGCTTGGAGCCTTTGGAGCTGTGAGTAATGAGGATGGAGATGGGCCACCAGGAAGATGTGATGAGGATTTAGAATGCAATTCATGGCAGGGAAGTACTATCTCAAAGAGATGAAGGCTTTTTCCCGCCTCTTTTTTCGCAAGCAGAGACTTTTCAGTCACATCTTGTTCCTGCTTGACTTATCTCATACATAAGATTGTGCAAGTTAAATAAATTGTCTTACTACTCCTTCAAGTATATTTAATGACAGGATTAAAATCAAGATGATAAGACAGTAAAATATTTTGTGTTTTCCCCTGCTGCAAAGCATAAGCCTTTCAAGTCATTTAAACTGAATCCAGGTCTTTAAGACTTTTACAGTTATATATTGTATGCCAGTGTATGTGATGTGCAAGTCATCACTGGCATAAGAGAAACGGTAGATCAGATGATTAACAGTATATAGACCAAAGACAAATGCATACATAATGTGTTACAGAATTTGTCTAAGAAACAAATGTTGTATATTCCAGTAGAAAGACAGCATCTTTTTGAAAACATAAAACTTCAAGTTTTTTATATATAACCTTTTATACAAATCAACTGGAAAATTATCTTTTCCCTCCTTTTTCAGATTGCACTTCCAATTTCTTTATGGTAATATCTGACTCTAGATATCTCCTGTTTTCATCAACAGGTGATATACTTGATGCAATCAACAATCCATTCAGTTTTTGTGCATGTATTTCAAGCTCCATATTTTGCAATTGTTTGTAAAATGCTCTGAAGAGAAGAAAACCATATACTTGCGTTAGTTTGATATTCAACATGCAGATAGGATCCTGGTGCTGAGTGTATTGATCTCACAAGAGATTAGATATGTTTTACATATGTCAAACCACTGATTTAAGTGACACATTAATTTATAACGAAATCACCAGTTACATGGTGAAGCAATACTATTCTAGCGTGTTACAAATTCAGCCCTAGATGAAATTCACATGGCTCATAACTGATATATTATTTCTCTAAATTCTTTAGTAAGCCACACTCTATATCTGTGTCCCAATTTTATAAGCATAAGCTTAAATCAAATCAAATTTGAATTTGTTTGTTTTCTTTTCTGCTGTGGACACTGGATCGCCTTAGGTTGTTAATCTCATCAAAAATAGCTTTTCATTACTGAGCAAAGATGCCTGGGCTGCTCTGGTCTGAAGCCCAGATTTGAGAAACCCAGAATACATGGACCACATTTCATCCACCTTTCTCAACACCTAGAAATGGCAATATACGCTGTCCATATGGCAGCGCCTATTTTCAAGTAAGGACCATATAACAAATGTATCACAATCACAGGATCTTCGGCATGTAATGAGTTCAATGATTTACAGCCATCAGTGGTCAATCAGCACGACAGCGGCCGTGTGAATGGCACCTAATGTATCAAAGCAATACCAGGTCTTTGAGTCGATTCTTGGTCAGTTCCAACGGTAAAAACAGGATAACATATATTGATTACGATCAAGTGTCAGAGAGTTGAGATAAGATCTGTTTAGAGAAACAGTGTTGAGATGTCATCAATAAAGTAGCTACTAATAGTAACTAAAAGACTGACTGGCTCTATTCACCGAATGTCTTTTTACTTATTACACCCATTCAAGCCTTGAGCTTGCCTTAACAATAACATGAAACATTCAGAAACGCATTCAAACCTGTACGCTCACAATCAGAACCTTGGACAATGACGAAACAAGGATGACAATAAAAACAGAAGTACAGGGAAAGACATGGAAGGAAAAACATCCACTGAAACCTTTATCGATGGCGTGAATGATATTAAAAGTCTGTAAAATTAAACCTACCTAAACACTTACCCTAAATGTTTACTTACTGCCATAATGGTCTATTGGGAACAGAAATTGCTATTAAAAATGCCATAAATATCTTGCAAGGAAGCACTAATTTCACTGAACCACATTATTTTTTTGTTTTGCATCAAAATTAAATAAAAGCCTGATGTGTCATTTACTTGTGCATTTCAGAGATAATAAGAAATCTCCATCACATTTTTATCAACATAAAGTCTGGATTAGGTGCTATCTGATAAATATGGCCCCCAACCACTTCACAAAACAGCTCTTTCCAAATGACCACACTCAAAGCCAGGATGGGAAAGCCAACCCTTACAAATAGGAGGAGAAACAATGCAGTTTAAATAGTGTGGATGCATGAATAATATTCATGTATCATTGTGGAAAGAACAAACAAACACAGGAGTAAGTTAGCGTGAAGGCCAATGGATTATACCAAAATGCAAATGAGACAATATGCTTACTCTTGGGAAACTGTCGGGGTGTTGCCTCACTATCAAACAGTTATCATATAAAATAAAACAAGGAACAAGAAAACAAATTCCATTCATGCTACAAATTTTGCTAGTGTAAGACATTCCTAATACAACTTCTTTTTTTCTTAAAGAGCTCGTCTAGTAGTTTCTAGTTTCTCTCCTTTCCTTTTTTATTTACAAATAGATAATTAGACATCCAAGCCATTTAATATTCCTGAAACTGTAAGGCATACATTTGTTTATAATTTTGCATATCGTTACATCACGTCATTATTTTGGAAAGTAACTATGTTTCTTTGTGAAATATCCTTTATTATGAAGACGTGAAAGGAAAAAAATGTAAACATCACTGGGATAGGTTATTTTACACCAGTTATTATCATTAGAAATAAATTCACTCCTTATTGAAAAGTGACTGACAAGACCTCTGCTGATGTCCTGTTGAGGTTTCCCTCAGAAGAGCTATCTACACTACAGAGAGTCAGGCCAGGCTGTCTAGTTAGCACCTCAGGGGCAGCTTTCTGTGGTTTCCCATGACTGGAATGAAAGCTATGCAGCATGACATTTCATCAATATAAGGAGGGTAGGCTGAGGGGGTTTAATTCCTAATCCAGCTGGTTTATGTGAGCTCCAGAGCCTATTCAGATGTATTTGAGGTACTACATGTAGAAGGACAAGCATGACATAATGCTGGCACCAACTGGACCTAGTGCTAGTAGATTCTATGGGTACCGAGAAAGAGACACCAAATGAGTTGCAAATTTGTTTTTTCCCCCTAATATTTAGTCCCTAGACAGTTTTTAAAGTATCATTTGATTAAATTGGAGGTGGTGGAACTATAAGTTAGGATTTGTTCAAAACCAGAATATTATAAGAACTCAGGGTGCATGTTTTAAGTGGCATCAGTTTTTCTAGAATTTAAAATGTGGTGTTTACATAATAAAATATTGAGTTCACTTGTAGATACAGTAGCAACATTTTTGCATGGACTGAGTTAGTGCTATAGGTAAGCCAGTGTTGTTTGCTACATCAAAAAGAGTTTATCCTCTATGCAACATTCAGATTAGGATATAACTGGCTTAACTTCTCAAGCTCAGTTATGCATTCTCAGATGTCACTTCATCAGTCTAATCTGGGCTTTGTCAGCCTTGACTACTGTACATACAACCAGCATGCAAATATTTGCACGATAACGTAATTATGCTTGGTTTTTGGTAGCATCACAGGATATTTATTTTCTACTCATGTTTACAGGGTTGTGCAAAAAACAGAAGTCAAGAAGTCAGACTTAAGCAGCAGATGAACAGTACCTGAATGCCATGTCCTTAAAAAATAGAACAGAATCTGGACCTTCAGTTGATCCAGCTACCTTTTGCTGAAGCCTCGTCGGAAATGGTCTCAGTGGAAGCTGGTGTATTAAGATTTTCTTTAAGAAAAGGTGAGGTAGGTTAAACTGCACAAGAACTGAAAATCAGTCACAGCAATCTGTAAAACACGGTGGACACTCTGTCATGGTTTGGGCTGCATTTCATCCAGTGTTGTTGGAGATGTCAAAACTGATGGAATTGCAAATGCAGAAGTATAGTCGGAGAACTATTCCTGAAGATTACTTCAACTAAGAGACAAGACAGCTTGCCTGAGAGAGTTCATACTGTGCTAAAGAATAAAGGTGGTCATTCAACATTCAATCTGGATAGAATTGTAAAACCTCTGGTTTTACCTTATTACTGTATTTCCATTTATGTTTGCACATGTCAAGAAATCATTGCACCTATTCCCCATTTTCCAAGCAAACTATAAAGAAATAGGGAGTGGCTCAAGACTTCATAAGACTCTCTGTAAGTATAAATCTTAAAATACAATACGATGGTCAATGTTTCTTCAGTAATTGTTTCTTGAGACAATTATAGTGTACCAGACAACCAACAGGCTGATGAACTGAATAGCACTGCCATGCTGTTAGCGAGTCAAATAAACACATGGGTTTCCATGGAAAGAACATAACAGGAATTAAATATAGTTCCCTCCCATATGAAAATTAGATTAGCAACTGCACAAACACAGTGTGTTAAATTCAACTATTGATGTTTACAACCGGCTGGCGTTACATCTGTTTGAGTCAATAATTTCATGCACTGTAAGTTGTCCACATTGCACATTTTAAAAACACTTATACACAATTTAAATGTGTGACAAATGTAATGGACATTCTGGTGCTTGACCTTGAGACAATCAGAGTCTTGTTCTTCATTTGATCTTCCCTTTCCAAAGTCACAACTGCTTCAGAGCTATGCTGGGATTATAAATGTCATAACCTTGATTATGTAATATATCGTAACATAAGAAGTACATTGCAGACAAGGGATAAGTACCTTGTTCGCAACATGTGATCTTCACTAATATCCAGACAAGGGTACAGTTCAAAGCGGGATTAAACTGAATATGTTTCAACATTATACCACCTCAAAGTTTAATAAAAAGATATGGCTTTGAGTCACTTTCTTTTCATATCTTCATAGGCCAAATTAATGCTTGCCTTTACCAGTTACCTGCCAGCCACCACTTAAATGGCTAATTTTATGCAGCTCCTAATACAGTATGGTTAAAATCAGCCTGTGATGACAGCTCAAACTGAAATCTGTTTCTTAAAAATAAAAAAAAAAGCCAGTAAAATACATTTTGAACAATTAATGCTCTACTTAACTGGAATTAAAATCCCCACTGATACTTTCACTGTGACAGTTACAGGTGTGTGTATCTGTAAGAATCAGAGACTACACAAACAAAATGAACTCACCAATCATTTTCTTGTCAGCAGCTGTTCTGTGAAAGATGAGTGTGCTGTCATCAGTAATTACCGCAGTGAGAGATAAACTTCACCACTAACTTGTCATTGGTAGCCCTTCCCTCTCCGTTCGGCTATTCATCCTGCCTTACCTCATCCATTGACCCACCAGCTCCCCCGCTCCCTCCACCCACTCCCTCTTAATAATAACCCACCCGCTCTGAGCATCCATCTGCCTAATCAGAAGAAGCCTCTCTTTGACAGTCACTACCTAGGCACAAGCTTGCAGACAGGAAAATCAAACATTTTACCCCCAAAGGATTTAATATCCAGTGAAAACGAGGAGGCAGCAAGTTTATAACGCATCTATAAACCAGTCTCAGTGGGAGTGAACACAGAGCTATACACAGGTAAAACACCCTTTTCTCTGTTTGTTTGAGACTGTGTGTGACCAAAGCTACATCCTAACCACAGGTTAACCTTCACATCTTTATTATATCCAAGTGGATTTCAGTTTATGAAGTGACAGAAGTTAAACAAGTTGGGTATTTACAGGATGTCCTCCAGAGGAGTATTAGGTTTCTACTGAAGAACAGTGGATCAGAGAGATGGTTTTCAATATTTGTTTGTTTTCTTTTTTTGTTTGTTTGTTTTCTTTTTTGTGTGCTTTTATAATATATGCAAAAGCATCATCTTCCTCATAACATAAGCTGTCATCACTTGTAAAGCAATGCCTAGAAAATGTTAACTGGGTATTTTCCCTACAGTACCCCTTAATATAATGTGTTTAGGCTCACGAGTTTGAAGAAATGCACTGGATTATCTTTTCTTATCAAATCAAAGATTATGCAAAATAACACTCTAGTACTCCCGTTGTTATCTGTTGCATTAACAATATTCACTTTCTATTTCTAGGTCGCCTTTTGACAGTTAACACTTGCCAAAATGTGGAAAAGAGGGAAGAGCACGGGGACCACTGCAAACAGACAATGTAAAGGACTACAATTCTTACTACTCTTTCGTTTTGCATTACATGTATGCTTCTTAAGAAAAAAAAATCAATCACTATTAGGCACAATATGCCGTCATATTCTCTTGGTATTATTTTTGCAATAGATAAAATGTTCCAAGTGTAAGAGATGGCTTTATTGTATCTAAAGAATTAAATATTTGTTCAGTTATTTACAAGCTTAATCCTTGCCAGATTTAGGCCCTCACTTCAGCCAGGAATATTCAAGGCTGTGTTGTATTATTAAAAATTCTCCAAATGCTTAAAGCATTATATAGAAGAAAAAATGTATTTTTATATCCTGAGTGAACACTTTGACAATAAAGTAGGCCTTTGGGGTAAAACTATTTGGCACCGACTATCTGTTATAAAAGCCTACATTAATCTTTGACACAGGCAAACTTAATTACTGTCTCATATATAGCAAACTGTGCACAAGTTAATTAATCACCAAAAGTGGTGGGAAATGAGCTGTCACTAATCCTGCCAAAACATAACATATTGCTACAGTCAAATAAACAATTAAGAAGGTAGAAAACCGCCATATGGTGTACCTACTGATAGATTTATGGCTTTAAAAACACTTTGAAATTCGTAAGCAAAATGAGTAACGCTTAGACTTCAAGACAATAATAGAAAAACTAGAGGAAAACCCCTGGACAAGCCCTGCTTAGCACCAAATAACAGACAGACACAATCAGTGAATAGGTGGTGAACACAGTGGAACATTTAGCAGCTAAAGAGCCAGATATTTCCCTCAGGAGTTGGTAGAGAACAGAAAGAGAACTGAAGGAAAGCCATTACTGGATTTTCAGGTGGCAAGAAACAAAACTTAAATAATATGTCGATGTTGTGTTCACAACTTTCTTGCACTGTTACCAGGTGGTGTCACACATGAAAACACTGAAACTACCCACAAGATACACAGAGCAGTTTCTCCGTTAAGTTATAAAATGAACTAAGAATTTGTGAGTTTTCTTAACTAACAGACATTTAGCCAGTTAACTAAAAGTCTATTCTCTAAGGCTTCAAACTGAGGATGAGAAGAAAACATCCCTGGATTAAAGTCGCCTGTCTGCTGCCTTTTACTGTAACTCTCTTAGAGCTTTATTCAGGCCTTTAAGAGTTTTCCTTTTCCACATTATGCCTTACTATGTCTTCAGCTCCTTTTTACTCAATTTCATATGTATACCACCTACTGTCCTACAAGCATAAACCAGCATTCCCTCATGTATTTGAGACTGATCTAATGTAATTTCTTTTCACCCAGGTTTCTCCCTTGTTCATCAATATATTCAGCGTTTTAATGAGGTGTCTGGAAGCAAAACAGGTGAAATGAGCACTGTTTTATTTTCTGTCGGACAAACTTACTGTTTTTTGAGGTTGCAATGCACTGGAGTGCTGTATCAACACAATACTGAGAAAGAGCCATTATGCTGAATAATGGAAAAAACAATGAATAATACATTAGGCATTACTGAATGCTGTGTCTGTTTGTGACCTGTTTTACCTTTGTATTGATAACCTGAAACACTACCTTGTCAAAGCAGTGACATGTTTAATTAGGTGGCAGCTCTCCTATTTCTGTCCTTGTCATAATAATCATTAATCCCTGGATTAATGTTGTTCTTTACTGACTCCTGTGTGATCCTTTGTCTTTGAACATTCAAAACCTGATAAAGAAATGTTCAGCTGCCAAGCAGGGAGGCAGAGGATCACAGAATTAATTCATGGCCTGATTTTTAAATGACTGAGTGAATTAGTCCATAGTCTAGTACAGAATGTGAGCTGAAGCTGACATTTGATTGTGAAGAGATTCACACTGCACATTTTTTTGACGATAAATTGTCTGGGTCACTATTTTATATTGAAATTGGCGAACATTCCGTATATCAAGCTTTTCTGAATGTTATATACACTCATCAGCCACTTTGTTAGGTACACTTTTCCAACTGCTTGTTCATGCAAATATCTAATCAGTCAATCACATGGCAGCAACTCAATGCAATTAGGCATGTAGACATGGTCACTTCATAAACCAAGCATTGGAATGAGGAAGAAAAGACTGGCCTGAGTATTTCAGAAATTGATGAGCTACTGGGATTTTCTCCACACAACCAGGGTTGTATAGGGTTTACAGAGAATGGTCTAAAAAAGAAAATATCCAGTGAGCAGCAGTTCTTTTGGTGAAAATGCTTTGTTGATGCCAGAGGTCAAATGAGAATGGCTAGACTGCTTCAAGCCATAACTCAACTAACCACTTGTTACAGCTAAGGTATGTAGAAGAATATCTCTGAAGGCAAAAACCATTGCACCTTAAAGCAGATGGGCTACAGCAGCAAGAGGACTACATTAGGTGAAACTCCTGTCAGCTAAGAACAAGAAACTGAGGCTACAAATCAGACTGGCTCATCAACTGAAGACTTGCTTCTCTGATGAGACTCGGATGGTACTGTATGTGCTGTGGAGGACATTTTCTTGGCACACTGTGGGCCCTTTAGTATCAACTGAGCATTGTTTAAAGGCCACATCCAATCTGAGAATTCTTGCTGACCATGTCGATCCCACAGCCTCCAGCTTCTAGCAGGATAATGCACCATGTCACAAAGCTCAAGTCATCTCAAACCGATTTCTTGAAAAATGACAATGAGTTCATTGTATTCAAATGGCCTCCACAGTCACCAGATCCCAGTCCAAAAGAGGAACTCTGGGATATGGTCGAATGGGAGATTCACATCATGGATGTTCAAACAACGAATTTGCAGCAATTGTGTGACGTTATCATATCATTATAGATCTAAGAGGAATGTTTACAGCAGCTTGTTGAATCTATGTCACAAAGAAGTCACTTTTGAAAGCAAAAGAGGGTTCACGCTGGTGTTTAAAAGGTTTACCTAATAAAGTGGACAGTGAGGGGAATTCTACATGTAAGATATTTAGATTTTGGATGTTAGTCATGTTAAAGAAAAAAAATAGGTATGGACATTGCCTTCAGCTTTGGGAAACTGGTGTTTTCTAAGAGTTTTTTGTCCTAATTATGATGTGAAGTACCATTCTAAAGCAATACACATTTAAGATATCCAAGAAAAACATTATCCTACACAATAATCATGTTCTTTTTCAAGCGATAGATGTTACCGTGAACCATAACCGACAGACAAGATTTTGTACTATTCACATCTCCAAAATTAAGGAACATAAATTGATTACCCTACGTGCTACTAGAGCTGGTATAACGTAGAAAAACTGACAACTAAACCTGGAATCAAAAGCAGTAAGATTTGTGCACTGTACTTTCCATTTGCAACGTTACTGTTGCTGTCAACACACTAATTGTCACTGGGAAAATGTTTGACATTTCTGACATCTGCTGGTAGCAAAAAAGAAATCTGTTTAGTTCAATCAAAACCAGCAAACTCATGATTAATTCTTATGATTAACTCTGTTTCTTATTTTCCCCCCATTTTGTTTAGCTGCTATTCGGAGGAGATCTAAGACCTCTGGAGTGATGATCACGCAGTATTTAGTAAACATGCCAGAGGGAAAAAGCACCCCTGATTTCCAGTGTAAACCAATGGCAGTAACTATTGAGAAAGGTGGGTGCTTTAAATTATACCTGACCATTAAAACTGATGCATTAGTGAAAGATATTGTTGCTTTGGTTTCAGCAATATCTTTCACATTATAAAACAGAACTCAAATTATAGATGTAAAGCTTATAAAAGACATGTCTTTTAGGAAAATTAGCTGTTTTCAAGGCTGTGGTGACAGGGGATCCAAAACCAGATGTGTCATGGAGAAGAGCTAAGGGAACTCTTTCAGATAAGGAAAAATTTCAGACTAAATATGATGAATCAACTGAGGAGCATATATTAGAGGTGAGTGAATAAATTATTCCACATGAAGATCTTGAAGTATTTAGTACTGATACTATTTTTTTCTCATGAATGTATTGATCTATAATGTATTTGTATGTGAATTGACACATAAATGAATATTTCCAGATTCACAAAGTGTCTGTTGCAGAAACAGATACATACAAATGCTTTGCTGCAAACGAATATGGAAAAGCTGTCTGCACAACAACATTAACTGTGACTGAGGGTAAGACTTGTCCATTAAACACTTTTAAAGATGATTCTGTACTTTCTTTCTTTTAGTGTGCATTTGGGAGAGTTTTTCTATTGGTGGAGTGCTCTTGTAGATTTTAACATTTCTTATTATTTAAGCTTATAATGACAGACACTGAAAAACGAGAGAAACACTGTAGCTCTAAGGGCCTAGTTCTGTTATTTTATTACAAAAATGATATAGGACTCAATGTGTATTTAAACTGGTATTTATCTAAATAAAACTTGAATTTCATTTGCTGTTTTCAGCTTCAACAAATCCAGCAGATTTCAGAAAACTGCTGAAGAAGAGGTAAGAACTGTAACCTATTAAAATACTTTTTAAAAGAGGACATTTCTGCAAGAGTATTAATTTACTTACTGATCCTTTTTTTGACAGTTGAATACATTACATTTAATATTTTCCTGTTATCTTCAGTAAAGTAGAGACAGCAGATGGAGAATCTGATGAAAGGTTCTGGGATGCTATGTTAAAAGCTGACAGGAACGACTATGAGCGCATCTGTTCAGAATTTGGTGTTAAAGACTTACATTTGATTCTCAAGAAACTGGACGAAAAGAAGAAGGAGAGATCACAAAATAAGAGGAAGGTATAACAACACCCAACTCTCACACTGGATACGATATCTTAATCTCTAAAACTCAGAATTAATAAGTAAATTCTTGATGTGTCAGTCATGGAGTGTAATTATTATTTGACTCAGCTGCTGATGAAGCATTCTTTCTGAATACTCACCAAGCTCATACTGTGCATTGCAACAATATGTTGATAGTTCAAACGCAAATATGACATCAGCAGAATAACTATTAACTACACTCAATAGCCACTTTATTAGGTACCTTACTAGTATCAGGTTGGAGCCCATTGTACCCTCTGAATTATTCATGACATAGAATCAACAGCATGCTGCAGACATTCCTCAGAGATTATATAGTATTGGAGTTGCTGCACATTTTTTTGGGCTGCATACCCATGAAACAAATCTCCCATTCCACCACATCCCAAAGGTTGTCTATTGGATTGACATCAGGTGACTTTGGATGCCATTTGAGTAAAGTGAATTCACTGTCATGTTCAAGAAACCAGGCTGAGATGATCCGTGCTTTGTGACAAAGCCTGTTATCCTGCTAGAAACAGATGTTAAAAGAGTGGTAAACTGCAGTCATAAAGGTATGGACGTGGTAGGTTGTAGCATTTAAAGAATGGTTCATTTGTACTAAGAGCCCCAAAGTACACCAAGAAAATGCCCCCTTCACACCATTACACCATCACCACCCTGAACAACACGAATCAATGCTCTCATGCTTTGAAAATCTGATCCTAGCATCTGAATGCTGCAGCAAAAACTGAGACTCATCAGAAGAAGTAACCTTTTTCCGATTTTCTATTGTTAAATTTTGCATTAACCAAGGGCCAAACATCATTACCTAATAAAGAAAGTGTATACATTTAGCCATAGGCATATATCATCTTTTTAATTGTTCATATTATTAACTGCATTCCTTTCACTTCTGAGATCTCTTCATTTAGGACCAAAAAAGTAAACAGATAAAAAAAAATAAATGCTTGTATAAATTTCCTAAAATAGTAACCAACAATCCAGGTCAGAGATATCGATTTGCTGATCCCTGTACTGTGTGTAAGTACTGTAAGTAATATACAAAGCAGTGAATCAGTTAGAAATAAGGTTTTTTTTTTCTGTGTACCTAGCAGGATGATATAATTCCCTACGATGAAAATGGAACAGAGAAACACAGTCTAAAGAGTGTTGGAAGGACAACGAATTTCTCTGTTAATGGCCTGATGCAAAAGGACACAGAGCTTTGTAAGGGGGATATTCAAGAGGCCAACCTTCGAAATGCAGGGCTGCCTCAAATGGATCCTGAAAAGTTCATACTCCCTGCAGAGTTTAAATGTAGGTTTAAAAACCAGCTATGGCTAGGCCTGGAAAAAAAAGAAAGTCTTCAGAACATAAGCATTTGGACAGTTGCATATTGTTTTTGTTGTACATTCGACTTTAAATAAAATAAATGTGCATATACTATATGCTAAAGCTTGTAAAAATTTACTGACTAGCCCATAAGCAGACACTAGCCATTATATTTATCCAGTAACATAACTTTAACAGCCGACACTGAATGTACTGAAGCACACAATCATGTCCAAATAATAGTCTTGCTGTCCCAGTACTAAGTATACAATGTTCTCTACATTCTCTAATTGAATAGAAGATGAACAATACTGATGATACATATATTATATCAAAAAGAAAAATCACATGAATATAATATTTTACTTTTTTGCAGTTTCCAAAGTCGACTTTGTGATCAAAATTCAAGAGATTAAAGCTGAAGAAAGGGAGGATGCTTTGTTTGAGTGTGTCCTGACACACCCACTACCTAACATCACATGGATGGGCAAAGGCAACATCCTGGAAGATGGAGAAAAATATAATTTAACTATGTCAGACCACAAACTCATCCATAGGCTCCTCATCAAGGACTGCCAGATGCTGGACAAAGGCATCTATTCCGCTGTGGTTGGCAATATATCCTGCAATGCCTGGTTGGTTGTGGAAGGTATCACTGTATAACATTACCTTAACCATTGCTATTTTCATATTATCATCATCATCATTATTATTATTACTATTATTATTACATAACTAATGATGTTGTACTTTTAACTTTTAAGCTGACAGTAATCCTGCACCTGGTGGTGAGAGGAGACCCCGTAAAACTACTGTGGCTCGTGGAGCACGGACTGACTTTGAGAAAGTGGCCCAAGAGCAGCAACTAAAAATACAAGGGGAGATGGAGAAGCTCTTGGCAGCAGTAAATGCAAAATACGGAGCAGGACATATAACCGACAAACTATCTTTAGAAGAACTGGCATTAGAAGAACTGACTTTAATCTTAAGCACAGGTGGAAAACACAGCAAAGTTACTGGACAAGGTAAAAACATGTATCTCTGACTCTGCCAGTACCCTCCCTGTCCTTTGGAGCAAAAACTCAACAAAATCTATTATCTCCTTAAAGTTAACTCCATTAAACTGTCCTATCAATCCTATCAGTCCCACATTCTGTCTCACCCTTCACGTCTTACCAAAGCATTTCTACTACCAGCACTGCAGTGAACAGCCAGTGTGGCTAAAACTGTGTTGATGATAAAACACGCTTACTGCTACTTATTTCAAAAGATTAACAGAGTGGATTAACTTGTGTCATTCCTGGCTAATATTTGGTCACCCAACTATGAGCCATCTTTTATTTTTCAGTGGCATTAAGTATGACATAGAAGACTTTTGACTTTAAAAATCACCATCTTTTATTTCTAACTGGTAGGTGAAAATCAAGAAGATCATTCTGAGGAGACTAAGAACTTCACTGGACATGCAACTAAATCAAAATACCTAAAACAAAGTCGTGACTCAGAAATCGGAGTAATTGGTAAGAAACATACAAAGCAGTACGTGTGTCCATTCCCTTGTTATAGACAGAAAAGTCTAAATATGTAAATAAATATTTTGACCTTTAATCCTGTTTTGTGTCTGTCCAGAGTCAACTGACAAATTTATGGATGCAGACCAGTCTCAAATGCTTACCATTAGTCAACAAGAGCTGGGGGAATCTGATAGAAACAATAACTCCACTGGGTCTGTCAAAAAACAAATGAAAAGAAAGAAAGTCCAAAGGAAACAACACAAATCTGGTAAGGACTGAATGACTGCATGCATATCTTATTCAAGATTATACTTATGTGTATTAGATATAAATATATAGATATAAATTATAAAACACTTTTCAACTCCACTTAAGCACTCAAAGCACTTTATACAGCATGCCCCATTTACCTATTCCCACTCATTCATACAAGCACTTGTTCCTGCACCTGATGTTTTGTACCTAACATTCACACACATTCATAATCTGATGAATACATTGGATCACAACTTGGGGTTCAGTATGTTACTCATCATGCAGAGTGGAGCAGCCAGCTTTCCTCTTGAGCCACAGCAACCCCAATGCACTGATGTACAGATGGAAAAACTGTTTATTGCTATATTATTGTCAGTTTTTGTGCAATATTGAATTACAAAATGTATTTTCTTCCATTTGTATTTTTTTTTAACAAAATGTAACCAATATGTATCTGAGGCTTTTGTTTCAAACCCTTACAAAGTTTTGGGCCGTTTCTATTTGCACTTGTAAATTATAGTCGTGAATTATTATTGTAAAACAGTTTAAGTAATATTGCACCATGAGAATTGCTGTCAAAGCTTCACATGACACAGTTAGCATAGAAGCTTTATCTTCAATAGTGTAAAATTTCAGAAAGATGTCCCTTAGCACTTTTTAAATTAAAATTTTCTTAATTAATCAAAGAAAACAAAATGCAGCACAGTTCAAAACTTAAAAAATCACTGGATAAAGTTGTGCATGTAATACCTGACACAGATTCAAACGAACTAGCAAGTGAAAACGAATCAAGTGGCTATGATGAGGATGAAGACGCTACTGACCAGGACAAGCACACAGTTTCTCCAAAGCAAGACCAAAAGCCAAAGGATGCACTCGATGGTAAGGGAGCACAATTAGTGTGGCATTGCAAGGGGAATTTGTATGATTCAATTTCCTCCATGAGGAAATTCAAGGATATATTCCTGGATATATGTTTTGCTTTAAACCATATATGGTATGATTTTGAAAGAACATTTCTAGCTGAGAGAAGATTTTTATTTTAAAGGTGAAAGTGCACGTCTGAAAGACGACATTAGGTGTGACGAGACTGAGGATGGCACTGAATCTTCAACACATATGAGGCGTAAAAGACACGCCCCTCCGATCGAAGATTTGGTGATTGGTAAGTTTTTTTTAAATTTTTGATGTTTTTTTTAAATCAATTATCTGTTTAACTAAACTGATTAACACTTAAACATGTAAAATTCAATTAGCTGAATTATTCCACTTTATTTCTGTCTTATTAACACTGACATGACTACCTTTACCTGCATAAACATACCTGAACAACATTCTGCACTTGTTGATAGATCGTGAAAGAAACATTAAAGTTTTAGATATTTATTTGTGGATGGAAAAGAAAAAAATATAATAAAACTATTATATTAAACTAAAACTAAACTAAACTAAAATTATCTGCAGATAGAAAAGACTTGTTGTTGTAAGATTTTGCATTTATAATTTATTTCATCTACCAATATCCAAAATCCATTAAAGTGTATTGACTGGTGTCACACTTCATAATCTATGGGACAGTATTATCCCTCTTTGGAACAATTTGGCTGTCAACCTTGAGCATTTTCCAACATAAGAGCATGACTCTGATCCTTCAACCTTTTCTCTCAAGTTTATTCGCTTCAGGTAGTTAATACTTAGTCTTATCTCCAACTCAAGTAGTTTATCCAACAAAGTTTTATTCCTCATCTCTGGAATTCATATCTTTAATTTGCAAAGAAAAGGCATCTAACTGAGATACTTGTATCTCAGTTTGTGACACTCTTTCAGTGCAATATTTAATCTCCTTATTTATTTCTGCTTTGATTTCCATTTCCATCCACTTCTGAAGAAAAACTCAGACTTGTAGATATTCATTGTTAGCAGTATTGTGTATGAATCCAATAATTGGATCAATTGGAACTCAAAAAGCTAGAGCCCAGTCTATGAAGAACGCAATGAAGAAACAGTAACATTGTCACCATTTTACTAAGAAAAGCTCTGTGTGACGCAAAAACACTTTATAAACAAGACTATGAAAATCTCTCTCTTAGATGCCAGTATATTGATATATTAAATAACAAGAAGCACTCCACTCTGCCAAGGCAGCTTACTCTCTGATCAGTATTTACTTTTAATGCAATATATATTTCGTATGTAGTAATTTAGTTTTCTTTGTTGTTTTTAAATGTACTTTAAGAAGTTTGTAATGTAGTAAAAAATAACATTTTGGAAAATATTCTCACTTTGCCCTTTAGATCAGTCTATTGACCTTGCAGTGGAAGTCGGAGTTTAATGTAAGATGATATTTTAAATCTTTATATGGCCCCTTACATATGTTGACAATATACTCCATGATTGTAAGAACTATATTTTATTAGTTATATGGCTTCTTGTCAATTTTTGACTAATAAATCACTAAATTAATCTTGAAGACCTTGGTGGATGCAAGTGAAATTTTAATGCAACATGATCCTACTCTAAAACCTGAACAAACAGAAAGAATGGTACTCGCGCACATAAATGCTACTAAAAACACAACCTCCTAGGCAGAGGTAAAAAAGGGATCATATAATCCAAACCTATATATAACCTCAGTTTACTTTAGAAATGTATATATTACAGTTAAATCAAGAAAGTGGTAATAAGGAATATTTTAAGTATATTGGAATGCAGCAATAGGCTTGCATTATTTAGTAAGAAGATAAAAATATTGCTTATATTGGAGTTTTCTCTGTGTCCAAGATATTATGCTGTATTCCCACAGCAGGGAGTTTCCGTGGGAGTAAAACTACACCGATAATTAGATCAATTGTTTAATTGTTTATTTTTTTATGTAACAGATCTGTATCTGGCCAGAAACAGGAAAGTCAAATTTCTTTTACCAAAAGAACACTCATTTTACAAGGTTAAAAAAAATTTACACAAGACGGTTTAAAGATTTAAATTAGACCAGTTACATTGAAACAAAATATTGCAAAATCAAAATTATTACTGATAAAAAATCATTTTAACTGTTCTTAGATCCAGGGGTTCAGTTCATCTGTGGTTTGACTGATGTCAGTGCGATCATCAATGAGATCGCTGAGTTAACATGTAAGCTTAGCAGTGAAGACTGTGAAGGAGCCTGGTTCAGAGATGGCAAACAGGTTAGTCAAACAAACATATACACATTATATTTCTGTTCTGGTACAGTTCTGTGTTCACCCACACACCCAAGTTACTGTGACAGTGGATCAATAAATTTTCATACCATGCCTAACAAATTCATAACTGAGAAAAAAAGAAAACAGGTCCGTTGTAACAGCAACAAAATAAATACATTTTTTACAAAGTAGCATTAGGGTCATATGTATTTGGACAGTTAAATTTTTTGGCAAACAGTGTCATTGTCCTGAGACTTGTGGTTTAGTTCTTTAGAATTCTGAGATACTGTCCTTGTGTTCAGATTCTTGAGAGCCTCTGAGTTTATATTTATATTTAAAGTTCTTGGTTCTTGTTCGTCCCTGTTAGTTCCCCTTCTGTTCTAGTCTTGTCTCTGTCTTCATATCTCCTGAATGAAGTCAGTTTTGTCTCACTCTGCTCTTTGTTGCGTACCTCCTCATAGTGTGAGAGTTTCCATCCGCCTGTTTATCAGTCAGTCCGTTCAGCATTTTGTTAGTCAGTTTGTTGCAAGCTTTCTCTTGCAACAAACTAACTAACAAAATGCTGTGCATTGAAGTGCAAACTTTTAGCTTTGCAGTAGCTTTGCCTATAGCCTTTATAGAGGCTCAAAGATATTTGGACAATTCACCAGCAAGCGGTTTTTTAGCCAGATGGGGCTTGTTCCTACATTTTCTGTGACAAATTAAGCATATAAAAGATCTGGAGTTGATTTCAAGTGTTAAACTTGCATTTGACAGGTGCAACAAGGTGCAAACCACTGGTTAAGCTGAAGAACAAGAACACCAGATAAGACTGAAAACATCTAAAAGAGTTTAGGTGGGAAACACAGCTTTTGGTGATACCCCTCTAGACTTCAGGATAGGATATTTATCCAACTATTCTTATATTTTTACCTGTGGTAGTTAATTTTAAGTATCTGAAATAAGCTGACTATATATAAAAACAGTAATTCCAAAACACAATGTAACATTTTGCTGCATCTCTCTACTTAAATTACATCTTGACTGTTTGATTTAAAAGCTACTTTGGTGGTGTAAAGAGGCAAAATTACAAACACTGTCAGTGTCCAAATTCTCACGGACCTAACTGTATGTAAATGTAGCACTCTACCATTCCTCGCCATCTTTTGATTCCTTATTGATGTATTTAAAATTTTTAAAAAGCCCAAAACTGACATTTAAAAAATAAAGAGTGTCATTACTGATGCCTGAAAATCATCACCGGTTTCAAGAACAGCTGTTCATCTTTAATTTATTTCAAATCTTTTGCCAGTGTTCAAGTACTTTGGGCCCATGTGGGAGACACACACAGCTGGACAAGAAGCCCCCTTTGAAAACCTAATTTTTAACAGGTTTTGCTTCATTTCTTTACTTTTAACTGTTTGCTCTCCTTTCCTATCAGATATTCCCAGATGAAAGTTTCACCATAACTAAAGATGGGCCGATTCATAAATTGGTCATAAGCAAGTGCACGGAAGAGCACTCTGGAAAATACCGTTTTGAGGCAGATGGCCGTAAAACAGAGGCAATGATAAATGTCAAAGGTTTGAGAACTGCTCATTAAAGCATGACATTTTGCAAACTGTAAATGGAAAATGTACAGGCATACTAATAAAGAAATGTTGAAGTAGATTACGGATAACATAATACTTCTCCAACTCCTAAAAACTTCTTTAGATCCTCCCAGGTTTGACCTTGAAGACCTCAGTGCTTTTACTGAGCCAAAGACAGTTAAAGTGGGGCACAACGCCATCTTCAAATTGCATTTTCTTGGACACAAACCCATAAAGATTCAGTGGTTCAGAGAAGGAGAAGAGCTCCAAGATGACAACAATACAAGGATAGAAAAATCTGCAAGCCACAGCCGGTTGCTTTTGAGCAGATGCCAGAGGAAGGACACAGGAGAGATCAAGATCAAGCTAAAAAACGAACACGGCTTCACTGAGGCACTCTCACGGCTTATTGTGCTTGGTGAGTGAATTATGGACAATGCAGAAGCTGAACAGATAAATATAGGTTTCAAACAACAGTAAAAATCTCCACTCACATACCCTCATAATATATTTGACAACCGATTTGAAAACTTGAGCAAAGTTGTTTTTCTGTTAAAAAGTCCTGTGATTATTAGTTCTACGTAAATACTGTCTCAGCAATACAGCAATAAAGTTTCTATAAAACCTTATTGCTGTTTCAGACAAACCAACCCCACCTCTGGGTCCTGCAGAGGTAACAGAGAGCTCAGCTACATGTATTGAATTTAGATGGCGCCCTCCAAAGGATGATGGTGGCTCCCCAGTGATTAACTACATAATGGAGCGTCAGCAAGTGGGACGAAACACCTGGAAGAAAATAGGGGAAATACCAGGTGTGTCCAGTTACCGAGACACAGGCGTAGAGCGAGGGCGGAAATACTGTTACCGCATCCGAGCAGTGACTGCAGAAGGCACAAGCGAAGTTACGGAAACTGACGAAATGCAAGCTGGCACACTTGGTAAGCAAAGCTGACTACTCACCAAGCTCAGTCACACAGAAATAACAGAATGCAAACGTCATATATTGATTTTTATTGTGGGATTCATTTGACTTCAACAGAAAAGGAAGCTTTTCATTATGAAATGCCAAATAGACGACCTTGTACCTTGTGACTGCTCACTGTCACCAGTTTTCAAAAAGGTTTAAAAATCTGCCAGTCAAAACTAGAGATGGACCGATCCGATATTACGTATCGGTCCGATACTGACCTAAATTACTGGATCGGATATCGGCGAGAAAAAAAAAATGTAATCCGATCCATTAAATATCAAAAAAAGCATCTCAAAAAACTTGCGACATGGCGTAACTCGCCTCATAACCGTAGCACGTCGGAGCAGTATGCGTCACGTGATAGAGCGGCTGTGTGTATTTGTAGTCTAGCTAGCAAACCAGCATTTCATCTCCGAGGAAGTTATCCCAGAGAGAAGTAAAGCAAGTGTGTAAGTTCATCTCTGAATGGTTGTAAAGCATTCCCATGTTAAGCTTAACAACCGATATATGGAGCGACTGCCTCTCGCTCTCCTGCTGCTACTTCAATCGTGAAACTCATTAATGATCAGCTGATCGGCTTTTCTGTCACGAGTCCGTCTCTCTTCTTTGTTTTTGGCCCACTTTGCACCAGAAAGAGGAAACCAGCGGCTGAACAACAGCAGAACGTTTAAGCTTGATAAGCTGTTGTTAGAATTTATTTAATATTACTTTCTAGACCAGGATCCTTTTCTACGTAGCGGACGGCTGGTAACTGTGCAGGAGCGGGTCTAGCAAAGTTTAGCCAGGGGGGCCGATGGGGCATGAACAGGGAAAAGGGGGCACAAAGACATACTTTTCTTTCCTATTTTCATTTAAAATGTCTAGCTTTTAATAAATAATTATCTGAATCTTACACCCAAAGTTTTAATCTGATATAAAATGTATAGAAGTCCATTACTGTATATAGTAACTGTTAAGTCTAATATACCCTAGTAAGCTATAGTACTTTTTCCTTTGGGAAAGTACCATCTGTGCAGTCTGCAATTCTGTGGAAGAAAGATGTTGAATCTATTTAATTATTCTTGAAAAATAATTTATTTCTGTGCATTTTTTTTTCACCCTGCATCAAATTAAAGTTGATTACATCGATTAAGCATCATCAGGTGGAGGGTGGGGGGTGGTTCCCCATTTTCTTTTGCTGGGAGTTTGCAACCCTGTTAGTTAGGTTGCTTAATATTTCTGCTAAGTACTCTTTAAAATACCAGAATAGGGAGGATGGAGTAGGTTTAATTTTATTAGATTGATCAGTGTTGCTGAACTATGAAATATTTTGGGCGCAGTGTTTTGTTTTGTTTTTTTTACATACAGGTATAACAGAATAGCTTTAGTGTTGTTGTTTATTTAAACTTGAGTATGAACTTATACAAAATGCAGCAAGATATTTAAAAAAACAGTTTTGTTGATTAAAAAACACACTATATCGGATTCATATCGGTATCGGCAGATATCCAAATTTATGATATCGCTATCGGACATAAAAAAGTGGTATCGTGCCATCTCTAGTCAAAACTTCAGGTTGCTGACATACAGTTAAAAGCAAAATGTGATCTCCCAATCAATTTACTTGTAAGATATATACAGTGTATATGTGATGATGGCACATAAGCTACAAAGTGGGTAGACTACACAGTGGGTAACTATAAAACGGTTACAACAAGCATTCTCTCTCTTATAGCACACAGCTAAAACATAACACACACAAACCACTGCACAACATAATGCAAAGAAAGTACTTACTGTTTGCAGATCTGCTTGAAAAATACTTCAAAGTGTCCCTCTGGACCATCTGCCTGTACAGCTTTGCAGAAATACCGGCTAGACTTGTCATATTTGACAAGCCTGAAATGGTCCTCACCTGAATCCAGTTATTCTCACCAGCTGTTAAAACTAAGCCTTTTTTTAAAAAATAATTATAAAAAATGATCCTGGGAGTGTAGCCACATGACCAGCAAGTCTTCAAGTCCTTTTGCAGATAAGCAAAGAGAAATTCATGTCATATTAAATAATTTTCCCTTTTAAAAACCTGCTGTTTTGTTATGTTTTTCCCCACTAAACTAACTTATTAGGTAGTTAATTATTTTTCACGGTTGAACCCAAAAATATAAACACCACTCTGTGTTTTCTACAATGGCTTTTTTAAAAATAGTAAGAAAGTAAAAAGTAGCTCTTTAGAGGATGATTCTATTTTTGTGCAAAGCTAACTGAATATTGTGCTATATTAACACAATGATAAAATAATATCACTAGATGGGAATTAAAACTTTAGTCTTTTTTAAATTCTAATTATACTCAGCTTGAATCTGAATAAAACAAACTGTTCCCTACATTGTAGATGGTGACTTTGCCTCTAAACAGGAAAATGTGTACACTTCCCACTGTACACAGAGGGATTCCACAGGTGGGGGAACCCTAAAATTGGCTGTAATGGCTCATTGTGGAGAAAAGAATCATAACTCACAATAATTTCTATGGAGAGTTCCAGTAGATTTTCTTAATATGCAGGTTGTGATCAGCTGACTTGCTGCTCTGTGTGGATTTATACAACTAAATTCAACCAGATGTCAGCAGATGTTTCATGAGTTGTCCTGGCTGATTTCCACCCTCTAGACTAGGGCTGCTCGATTATGGCAAAAATGATAATCACGATTATTTTCACTGAAATTGAGATCTCGATTATTTGACGATATTTATTCAACAATAACAATGTATTGAATAATGGCTTTAAAGATGTCAAAAATAATATAAAATAGTGTGCAAATACTGATAACAGTGCAAATGTTTGCAATATAAAAAATAAATGAAAAATGTAAACATCTATGTTTAGTGAACTTCAAAATACTGCATAATGTTGGTTGTTCACTGTGTTAATTGAGCAGTGGTCTTTGGCGAGGAAAACGTTACCGCGTTGGTTATCTCCTTGTGTCTCTGGGAGCTGGTGGGATATTTAGTCGCGTTGTACAGGGTAGCGTGAATGGAAGTCTGTGAGGATGAAGCAGGTGTTGTCAAGAGTTTTTCTCTATGCTCCTTCATTGTTTGATCGTATGTCACTTTGTGAGCGGTCTTCAAATGATTGAATAAATTTGTAGTGTTGCTCTGTGGTGCAGCTACGACACCGTAGCAAAGTTTCCACACTATGTCTACTTGATCCACGTCTGACTCCGCGAACCCATAATGTTTCCACACCACTTAAGTCGTTTTACCTCTTTTCAACCAACGGCATTCTTTCTTCAGCAGCCATTATCCTCTCCTCACCAAATAACTTCTGCTTAGCTTTCCTAGCTCTCCGAGCTTCCCTCGGGTCCTCTTAATTGTTGTGACGCGTGTTCGAAACGCAGAGAGGTGCGCTCGATTTGCCACACGGAGCAGCGCGAGAGGAGGAGCTAATAATCGGCTCAGTCATTTTTAATGATCGTTGAAAGCCCAGATCGTAATCACGATTAAAATTCGATTAATTGAGCAGCTCTACTCTAGACCATAGGCAGGGAATTCCAGGCTTCAAGGGCCGGTGTCCGCCTGGAGTGGGACACCATTGAAGTAAAGCAGGGGTCCCCAATCCCAGTCCACGAGGGCCGGTGTCCCTGCAGGTTTTAGATGTGTCCTTGATCCAACACAGCTGATTCCAATGGGTAAATTACCTCCTCAACATGTCTTGAAGTTGTCCAGAGGCCTGGTAATGAACTAATCATTTGATTCAGGTGTGTTGACCCAGGGTGAGTTCTAAAACCTGCAGGACACCGGCTCTCGAGACCTGGAGTTCCCTACCACTGCTCTACACTGACAGTACACTGTCTATGCTTTCTTTTTTCTAGATGCTATAAAGTTGGTATGAAGGTGGAATTTTAGTGAATGAATCTAAGCATCATCTGCTAAAACTCATCTACACTTCTCTGCTATACTTGATCAAACCTTACTATGACCATGAAACCCACCATGAAATCACAGCCATTGTGCACCAGTCACACACTTTTCCTTACTTTGCAGTGTAATGGATTTAAAGTATTTTCATACAACCTTTAAAATAACACTTAGTCTGTCTCAATTTGATTTGCAGCATGTTTCACAATATGAAAAAAAGAATGTCCCATGTACAGACCCAAATATCTGATATAAAAACATGACTTAAATGTAAGCTTTACATTTCCAGTTTATACCACTGAGCAGTCCTTACCTTTAATCTAACCTCTCTTCTTCCTCTCCTGTCCTGTCTTTCTTATCTTCCTCCATCTCTGAGTGAAGTTAGCTCTCTTTCTTTTCTCTCCCTGTGAAATACAGCAGCCGGACCTTTAGCTAGCGACACACTTTGTTGCTAAACTGCACACAAACAGTTTGTGTGTTTGCTTAGCTTGCAGAAACGCTGCATTTGAAATTACCTGCCACTTAAAAAAAATAAAAATAAAAAGTCACTCCCTCTATGCTCGCTGGTCTTCTGTAGGGCGAGTTAGATGCTTAAGAACCGCAACTTACGGATACCTGCAGTAGTTGTTGTCACACAAAAAAAAGAAAGAAAAACATCCTGACTGCACATCTCTTTTTACGCGACATCCTCTGGTGATTAATAAAGAAACAGGACTGGCAGTGATGTGTTTCTGTTTAGGCTCAAATCGGTTTGATGTTTTTTCGAAATGATAACGCGACCCAAATGCTTCAAACAAAAGTAACGGGCCTGTTTTGAAAATGTAAGGAGCAGAAAGTACAAATATTTTTTTCAAATGTAGGGAGTGAAAGTTTTGAAAAACAATTCTCAAGTAAAGTACAGATACCTGAAAATTGTACTTAAGTACAGTATTTGTACTTCTTTACTGCCACCACTGGACTTAAGCTCGGCTTTTTTGTGTATTTCATACAGGAAAGTTAATAGCATGTACATGAGTTAACATCAGTACATGATGTTATAGCTTAGGCTTAAAACAGATGACCACTTATATTGAAGCATCTGTTTTTACATGTTTCCAGTCCTAAAAGACTCAAAACTGTTTTTATACCAGTGGGATAATTTAGTGGCTTAAGTAGCTTGTATCAATGCAAATGATTTTATAGTTAATTATAGAAAATACAGGCACGGGTACATATAACCAGCAACAACAAATTTTACCAATGAATTTCTGTCCCTGTGTGCCTGGAATGGAGGGTTGTTTTCCGTCAGAGCAGCCTGGAAAACGCAGGTGTTACCACTGATCACAATAATGACTCTTCCCCTACAGTGTAACAACGAGCTAACAGGACCCTGAAAATGGTGTAGCTAATCTAAGCAGCAAACGTCATTATTTAGATCTGCTCTGCCTATCTGTGGCAAGTCCAAAACATGGTTCAAAATGCATCAACTGGTAGGAAAGCGGCGTTACTGCCCCCTACTGTGCTTTACTGGGCATATTCTCCTTTCTTAATGAATCAAGTGATGCGCAGTAAACAATTACTCTTTTTATTATTAACCATTACTTATGTCTAGGAGGATATGTAGTTGGCTCAGATTGCCTGTTTGTGTGTCTGTTTGTTAGTGGTATTACTGAAAAAGTTATGAGGTTTCCATGAAATTTTTACCAGTGATGGGGCTTGGCACAACTTAACTTTGGGATCCATCTGGATTACAGTCCACATCCAGGAATTTTTGGGACAGTTTACCACCGAGAGAGAAACATAGATAGGATGATATACATATATTATATACATATACTGCATTATGAAAATAAGAGACCTTTTTAGCCTTGGAGGAGGTGTGAAGCCTGGTGTTGTAAACTAAATTAACTTATCAATTATCAGTTTAGATGTTAATCATTTCAGCATAGTACATGTTGATAAATGAACATACATAGCTAAAACATTAACGTTTATATGTGCACTTATTGTTTTATCTACATAAATTACAGTGCTCTGATTCAAGGCTACTTCTTCATTTTGGTCTCAAGTAACAAAAAAAGCTATTTTTTTCTGATTGTAACCATCACCAGCACAATCTATTTCGTTTCTGCATTTTTCAGCCTTCCCTGGCCCTCCAGCACCTCCAAAAGTGGTCAGCGCTTTTGATGACTGTATAAATCTTTCATGGGCTCCTCCAAGTAACACGGGAGGTTCACGTATCTTGGGCTATATTTTGGAGAAACGAAAGAAGGGAAGTAATCTCTGGTCTGTTGTCAATGCCAATGATGAGCTCATAAAAGGTGCGTATTTTTAACTTACCTCAGTTTAATCTGATGGACCTGATGACATTAGACCATAACAGGACTCTTTTTGCTGTTGTTTTTCTCCCTTCCTCTCTTTCTGTCTTTCTCCATGTAAAATCTTTTGTAGAAAAGAAATATGCAGTGAAGGATGTTGTTTCGGGTATGGAATATGAATTCAGAGTTACTGCCATAAATCTCTCAGGAGCAGGTGAATTTAGCAGCCCTTCAGAGTTTGTTTTTGCACGAGATCCTAAGAGTAAGTGTTGCAACTGTTCTACATGAAACAAAAAAAATGTATTAACAAGTATCGCTTAGTCAAAACTAAATATCTGATGTTTGAACTACACCAGAGCCTCCTGGTAAAGTTACAGGCCTTAAGGTGACAGAAACCTCCTACACCCACTTGGTCCTAACTTGGACAAAACCAGAAGACAAACCAGGCATACAGGATGAAGCAAGAGGGTATTTTGTTGAGATTCGGCAAGCAGATTGCATCGAATGGTCCCGCTGTAATAGCACCCCCATCATCATGACTTCCTTCAGTGTGAAAGGCCTGAAATCAATGGACATGTACTGGGTAAAAGTGATTGCCATTAATGATGGAGGAGAGAGTGAGCCCGAGGAGCTGCCCAACTATGTACTGGCAATGCCCTCACCAGGTATGTCAACAAGTCTTAGATGTTTAAGATTCTGTTGGTTTGTTGCTGCTAAGAATTATTATTTTAAAGAAAATAAAGCTCCTCCCCCCCCCCCCCCCCCCCCCCCCCCAAAAAAAAGCCACTCTTTCTTGGTAGAATACAACATGTCTGTGATGATGTATCTTTGATTATATAGTTTTGTTCATTCCAATTAAGAACCCTAATAAATTACAATATGGTACAAAACCTTTTTTTTAATTGTTTTTTATTTATTTATTTATTTATTTATTTATTTATTTATTTATTTTGTCACCACTACAGTGAGGCCAAGATTCACAAACAACAAGATGAAGAGTTTCTTTGTGGTGCGGGCAGGAAACTCTGTCAGGATCACAGTCAATTTTGAGGTGAGAATTATATTTCAGCTTTATAATCAGCCAAACCATGGTTTCGCAAAAACAAAACAGGTGAGGCAATAAAAGAAAACGTTGAAGATATTCCTTTTTTTAAACAGGCTTCTCCTCGGCCAGCAATTATCTGGCTAAAAGATAATGTGCCAGTTACAAAGCGGATCACAATCAGTAACTCTGATGGCTCCTCCCAGTTGCTGATTCCTTCTTCTGAGCGCTCTGATTCAGGCATCTACTCCATTTTGGTGAAAAATCTCATAGGGCAGGAAACATTAAGTGCAGAAGTCAGGGTCACAGGTAAAATAAAACTAAAATTGTATGCTCGTTTTCTTTTGCAACATCTTTTCGAAACAAAAGCTGATGGATCTGATGAAAGTAAAACTGTTCGCAGATGATCCAAAACCGCCTGGACCAGTAGAACTGGAAGAAAATGTGCCTGGTACTGTGACAGTAATCTGGGAACCTTCTCCTGACGAGAAGCGTGATGACCGCCTCCACTACACCGTGTCCAAACTGGACTCTACCAAGCGTTCATGGGTCACAGTGGCTGACAGACTCTTCAATAACAAGTTCACAGTCTGCAATATCATGCATGGAAGGGAATATCATTTCCGGGTCTATGCCAAAAATGACATGGGCATATCTGCACCCTCTGAGTCACCAACCTGGGGGGTGGAGAAGAAGAAAGGTGTGTTTGTCATCTCAAACAATCTTAAAGTCCAAATACTCACTTTTTAAGAAAAAAAATGATCACACTGTGCCTGCTCTTTCATAGAAAAGTTTCTGGTAAGTGTACCAACCATGAAGGACTGTGATTTGCGGTGTGCCCCATCCTTCATTGTTCCACTGAAGCTGCACACTGCACCCAAAGGTTATGAATGCTATATGAGCTGTGCAGTGAAAGGAAACCCCAAACCTCGCATAACATGGTATCGAAATCACATCAGTCTAAACACTAACACCAACTATTACATCTCCAACGCCTGTGGAGTTTGCACCATGTTAATCCTCCGTGTGGGTCCCAAAGACATGGGAGAGTACAGCGTCATTGCAGAGAACAGCTTGGGACGAGCCGAATGCTCCACCATCCTTAATGTCAGAGGTGAGAAGAAAATATACTGGCTGTATTTACAGTGAGGGTTAGTTGGGGGGGGTTGATAGTAAAGGTCGATAAATCTGTATCTCTTTCTCTCACACAGAGTGAAGACATGGAAGATGCCAGTACTGTGTGAGCAACATTTATTTGAAAGATCAGCTGTGTAGCACAGGATGATTGGCAAGATTGTGCTCTTGTTTACTGAATTGGTACTGAAATAAAATAAATAAATAAATACATTTAAAAAAAATTACATTTGTTTATGGTGTGACAAGGTTTCCTGTTTGTTTTTGGTCATGATTTAAAGAGTCTTGGTTGAGCCCTTAATCCAGTAACCTGCAGAATACCCCTCAAATATTAGATCAGATGATGAATTATCTGAACAAATATTTGAGAGTTATTTGTAAAAATGGCTATAATTTATTGCAGGCATACACTTTAAATACTACAGCAGTGGTACAATCAGAATGTTTGTCAAAAAGCCCCGCAAAGAAATGTGTATTGTATTATTTACTACACATATAATCCCCTGATAGGTAACTGTGAGGCAAAATTTCTTTATGTCATATTTTGTAAAATGAATTAATAAAAAAATATGATGGAAACGTTTAAGTGGACACGAAACATGTATAAGTATTTATACGTATAAAGGCTAAATTATACCATGGAGCCATGCTCTCAAAAACTGCCATAGCTTTAATACTGTTGGTGAAGATGGCTTTAAGAAAGAACTGTTTACAGTTAAGTTTTTAGAAGATGTTTAGCGCCATCTTGTGCCAGTACAGAATGTCAACGGATTGGTTGGTTCTGGCTAATAGATTAATATTGTTGTTGTTGTAGTTGTTATCATCATTATTATTATTAGCTTAGTATATAATAAATAATAATAAATCGATGAGACTAAAACCAAAAATCATTCTAAGAGGATTATTTTATATACTGCCCCTGGCTGCAACAATAAGTTTTATGTTTTAAAAAAAAGGGATAAACTAAGTGGTTCCTTGTTGTTTGTCTAACTGCACCGAAACGGAAAATCCACCTGTTAGCTGTAATGTCAGTGTTTGTAAAATAAATGAGAACAGTTTATGTCAACCGTTTTTACTGTTCCCTATAGTTTTTAATTGTTAAACATTATTGAAGGCATATGTTTGGATGGACCATGGGTGTTTAGTAGCTCTGCTAAGAAAAACAACAAAAATAGTTATAGGGGAAAATGTGAGAGACGGGAAGACAAAAGACAACACGAAGGACAAAAATAAATGTAGAAATGAAGTATCAGCTGAAAAGGAAACATTCAAAAATGGAGCTGAGCCGTTAAACTAACGAGGAAGACTGAAACAAAGCAGCAAAGACCAAGAAAATGTTGACATTTTAGAAACTGAAGGTGACCTTTACTGCAAAGGGGAATTTTACTGAGTCAGAGAGTGACACTGAACACGGCCTTTCCAAAGTAACATTTTATATTACACGTTCAATATAAAAGAAAATTAATTGTACTTAATGAATATTTTCTTATGGCACCCTTTCGTTATATACTAGAGTGAGTCTGGTCCACAGTGGAAACGCGCAGACCTGCCATTTACACTTATGGCCTCTGAAGTAAAAAATAGCGCACAGCACTCCATCAGCGGACGCGCAGTGTTTCCATTAGATGACAGTCAACCACCCGGTGACTCAGGGCTCAGCCACTCCCGATGGCAGCCCGGCCCTCCGCTCCTCCTTGATCTTCCTGAATGGACAACCACGCTACCTACTGTTCACGCCTCCCTCTCTCACCTCCCTCACTACTGCTTCACCAACGACCCGCTGCAGCTTTATTGTGGAGTGATTAACCCGGGCCGATCGGTGCACCAGGCAACTTAAAGGATCCATCCGAAGTAAATCACTGCTCACACCACGGCCCAAGCGTGCTTACCCACCGGGTCCTTGAATATCACCTCACTACCTGATTAGGACATTGTGTCCTTTTGAGCGCAATGACAGCCAAGCACCGGAAAGCGAAAAACAACCACAAACATGAAGATAACATATTCAAAAATGAAGTTATGGAGACAGAAGTTCGCCCTGGAGGGAATAACTACACACTTCTATTGGTTTTATTTCTGATTTTTGTGATTGGAGGTGCCACCGGAGTGTGGTTCTGTTTCCAGCAGCACCAAACTTTAACCTACTTAACAGACAATCTCATGGGCATACAGATGAAGATAGTGAAACTACAATCCTCCCACGAAGAAATGCGACAGTCAGGCAGCAAGGTAAGAATGTATCCAGTCACCTAAAACTGCAAGCCACGAAAAGCACCAGATGCACTTATTGATAGCCAATATCTATAATAAACAACCAATCTTGTGAATCATATTTTCACGAGATTAGAATAAAAAAAAATCTCTGTACACACACACACACACACACACACAGAAAAAATAAAATAAGAAAATGCTCCAGCACACGTTGTCAGTTGCAAGTAAGGAAAGTTAGCTGCAGGCCTCTATCAGATTTCCACATGCCAACAGCCTCACTGGAGTGAGTACAAAACGCTGCTATTTCTAACATCCACACAGCTGCTGACGTTTGTAATGAGGATTATTCTTGACCTACAAATGCAGAGACACTGCCTGTACCAATGACTCAAATGTAAAATAGATCTCTTTTAGTCTCTACGTTCTGTGGAAAATTCTGTATTGTAATACCAGTCAAGAATATGCCCCCAAAGCTGTGCTGAAGATGCTGCCAAAATAATAATAAACAAGGCAGTAATGAGCCAAGGCTAAATTTAGTCTGTGATTTTGATACTGAATACCAGTTCAGAGGCTCTTTGCAGGCAATCTGAAAGACTGTAGAAAAGCAGAGAGAGCGATGTTGTGTGTGTCTGTCTATATATCTGAAAGGACACATTCTATGTAAGAGATAATTATATTTATAGTTAAACACATTACCATGAATGAAATTAACCTGTTATATCACAGTAAATAGTAGTTCATGACTGCCATGTTCAGTATTTTAGTCTTCTTCTTCTTCTGTGTTTCAAATTCAATTCATGGTATTCCAAGAAGTATTAAGTATATCTGTATTTCCTTCCCTTAAATATTTCTTCTATTCAGAAAAGTCAGGGTTGCAGAAACTTTGCACAAGAACGTTTCAGCTAGCTCAGTCTTGTTCGGCAAATATTTTCTGTATGAGTGGTAAATTGTTCTGTCGCTCACAACTGTGAAATGCTTCAGGATGCTGTAAGGATGCGGCTTAATGAAGAATCCAGAAAAGGTTATAAAGAATGCAAAAAAAGACAGTTTTAGCATAACTGCAAATAAATCAAAGATTTGACGTTAAGTGAGATTTCCTAAATGGCTTGTTCATGATCAGGCCTGTTAATGATGAGATTTTGGTGTAGCTACATATTTCCTTCCTCCAAGGATTTGTTATATTATATTATACTATACTATACAGAATTTAAGCAAACAATGCAATGCAAATAAAGGTAAAAGAAAATTAAAAAAAACTGTCCTTGGTGTTTCTGTCCCTTTAATGGTAAGAAAATCTTTTCCCAATAAACATAATTGTTGTCCAGTGACAGTTAAGAGTCTATCAATCATAAAAATAAGTGAGGATAATAGTCCCTTAGCTTGACTCATGTCATGTCATTCCTGTGTCTTGTTGCAGCAGCATATTTCGGACAACATGGAGGCCCGACTTAATGCCCTTGAGGAGTCCTATTCACTGGCCCAGAAGCAGGTGGGTATGGCCTTAGCTACAGCCGAACAGCTCAAGACATCAGACCTCCCTGCTCAGGTGCTGTCACTCCACACAGAGATGAAAACCCGCCTGGCAGAGATGCAACAAGCCACAGTGTCTCTGGAGCAACTGAGCCAGCTGCAGACCATGTTGAAAGGAAAGAGTGAGGAGTTTGAAGATGTTAAAATGAAGGTGGAGGTTTTAGCCACACTAACTGGTGAGCTAGCCCAGAAGGTCGACATCTTGACAGGCGGCCTGGAAGAAGCAGAATCTAAGCTGGAGGAGAAAGTTGGAGAAATTGCCACAGTGAGTGCCGCCCTGGATAGACAGGCTGCTGTGATGCTCAGACTGAAGGACCAGCTAGACGCCTACCAGACTCAGTTGAAGGCTAGCGTGGTCGAAATGACTACTGTCAGGTAGGTGGTGGAGTGGGAAAAAGAGCAGTGGAGAAAATAACTTGCCTCCTCTCACCCATAACTTTATGTTGTCTTTGCCAAAGCCCTGTTGGCTGCCACTGTCTGCAACTCTGTGTTACTCTAGACCAGAGTTGGTAGGTCTCTTTATCACACTGTGAGTTTGCCATGATCTATGTAAATATTTCTTTTGTTTTCATAAGTTTTAAAGCTGAAATGTTTGCTTAAAATTTAAGTCTTTGAAGCTTACATAACCATCAAGAGAACGTGGCTCACATGCGATTATTGTCATTTGAGTTTTGAAATAGAAGTGTTGTAATAAAACTATTAGTATATTTTGTGAGTAAAGCTTCATGAAGGTACAAAATAATGACCACAAGATCATAAGAGAAATTTATTCTGTCTTCTGTCTTTCAGAGAGTTGTTTGAACATGAACAGTCGCAGCGGCTTCATCAAGCCAGAGTACAGGAGCTTAATGTGGTACGTCACAGTCTGGAGGATCAAAACATAGCAGCCCATAATAACAAAGAAACCCATCGGGTGATCTTATTAATTAAATGCAAAATGGAAAAAAATAAAATGGAAAAAGGTAGCAAATCATGATCTTAGCAGTCAGGTCAAATTAATGTTAAATGGCAAATAAACAAATCAAATGTGAGTGCCCTTGCTGATGTAATATTTTATCTAATTTTGATATTTGTATGTTAAGCACAACCCTTTTAGTCCTAACAGTCAAATCTATTAAATCATCGTTTTGTTTTGCTTTATTCAGTCCGTCTAATAATATTTTTACGTTAAGTTTGTTGATGTTCATTCATATAGTACAGCTGCATGTGGCATGTGATATTTACATGATTCCTAAACCTTTTTTAAACCTGCCACAAGAACCTGAGAACTCATGATTAGGTAAGCAAAATATGGCCTAATAGCTCTCTAAATAGACTAACCAGGCTAGACCAGATTTATCTTTAAAAGGAAAATAAATAACAACTTGAAATACAATCAGATATCTAGGACTATATGTTAGATTTATTAGTTATTAAAATATGTAATGAAAGAACATTTTTAAGCTATCAAATTTAATTAGATTACATTTCAGTGGCAGAACATACTTGACATGGCTTAACACACATGCTGTCAGCACACATGGCCTCTTTACTATTTCCGTTCACAGTGTGCCCATTGGGAACCATAATAACATTTTCATCACATTAATTTGAAGAAGCTAATTGCCTGGCATGGATTCCCCAATGATTTTTATTAGCATTTACATTCGTGTGGTGCAGTTTCCTGTTTTGTATGTCAGTTAATCACATCACATTCACTGAGATACCTAGATGCCTACATAGCTGAATAGTGAATATTTTGCTCCAGTTATCTGATATGACTTTCCTTATCTTAGTCTGTGGCAGAAACTAAACCTGAGACCAAGCCTCTGGAAAAGACAGAGGGAGAAACAGTTCCTACAACTGAAGAAGAGGCAGAAACCAAAGAGGAAGAGGAAGCTGCAGGAAGTGAAGAAAAAGACGAAGAAAAACCTGTAGAAACTGAAAAAAGAGTGGAAACTGTAGAAACTGAAGAAGAAGCCTTGGGCAGTGAAGAAAAAGTAGAAAACGTAGAAACTGACGAGGAAGAAGAAGAAGAGGAGGAGGAGGAGGAGGAGGAGGAGGAGGAGGAGGAGGAGGAGGAGGAGGAGGAGGAGGAAGAAGAAGAAGCCTTAGGAACTGAAAAAGTAGAAGACATAGACACTGAAGAAGAGACACCCATAGCAGCTGGAGAGGAAGAGGAAGAGGTAGCTGCATCAGCTGAATCAGAAGAAGAAGAGACTCTTCCTACAGCTGATGAAAAAGTTACATCCACCCAAGAGGAAGAAGAGACAGAGTCTGATGAGCCAGAAGAACTAAATACACAAGATACAGCTCCTGTTGAAAAGGAGGAGTCTGCGACAGAAGAAACTGTTCCTACACAGCAGGCAGAGGCAGTAGAGGAAGATGATGCAAAACAAGAAAAGTCTGTTACTGTATCAGAAGAAGAGAAGGGACACACAACACTGACAGAAGAGGAGGGACACAATGCTGAAGAGCAGATGCCTGAAGAGGAGAACCGGAAAGGTGATGAAGAGGAGGCACCTGAAAGAGAGAAAGGTGAGGACGACTTAACAGTCCGAGATGAGAACCTCAAAGCAAGAGATGAGGATGAGACGGTGTTGGAGAAAGAGGAGTCAGAAGACGATGAAAGGGAGAAGTCAGAAGAACACGTACCATCTGGAGAAGAGGAGCAGCTTTGGAAGGCAGTGCTTGAGGCAGAACAACCAGATGTAGAGGAAGAAGTGTCAGAAGCAGAGGACGAACAGCAGGAAACAGCAGATGAAGAGGAGAACCACGGTGCAGAGGACCCACAGGAGGCTGATGAAGAAGAGGAGTTTTTAGAATTTGATGCTTTGCCAGAAGACAAATGTACGATTTCACTTTAGTTTTTTTCATAAATAATGGCTTGATTATCAATCCAAGTTATTAATTGACTATTCTGCCTTACTAAAAGGTGTTTACTGATATATCCATCCTAATATCTTCTTTTTAATGTTTTTACAGAGTGCATACCACCAGGAAGCAATTTCATTCTTTTATGCTATGGACCTATCCATCAAGAAAAACAGGAGCTTTCTCCGACTACCACCACTGTCTGCAATATGACAAATACTGTTAGAAAGAGTTATTGATCGCTGTTGTCGAGGTGCATTACTCATTTGCTTTCTGAAAGGCACACCTAATCGAAAATTCAGTCAACATGCAGAGCTGAAACCTGTACCTCAAAATCTAACATGGCTCGTTTTTGTAAGGAAATGAGTCATTCAGGGTTTACCTGCCAATAACAGTCTAACAAGCCTTAACCCATCAAATGATTATGTTTTTTTAAGAAAAGAAATTCCACTTGTCATAACAATTTACACTGTTTTCTACCAAGCTGTTAATGAAATAACAAGAAGCCAGTGCATAAGCTGTGACCTTGAAGCCATAAGTAATACCTGTCTTGGTGACAAAGTGTGCTGCTTTTTGTCACTGCCTGAAATGTATCACGAGAAACAACAATTACAGTACTGTAATTCATCGTGTCCCTGATGTTGTTTACACAGGAAAAAAAACTACAAGAAAATGGTAGAAAATCAATAATATGCAATAACTGAATTAATAAGAGTGTTTTTTTAAAGGTATGGCAAAGTTTATTAAACTTTTTTTTACTCTTTAAAGACATGTTTGTTTTTTAGTGTTTAATAACTAGAGCTGTGCTTGCTCTACAGATTTGGTCATTATCTTTTTATTTGCACTTTTTAACTGATTACAATTCCAGCCAGACAGAACACACTGGTGGTATTGTGAGATACAGGGAGGTCAAAAGGTTTGGTCCTGTAGCCAAGAGCTCATTATTACTCTGCTGCTTTTTAATCAATCATATTTTAATAAATGTTGTGTGTCTTTAACAAACAATCATAGAAAGACTATGCAACTTTAGAAAAAAAGCTTAATGATGCACCTCAGGGACAAATTGTTCTGCATATGAGGGGTTGGAGCCTGTACTGTGCTTAAGTTACATTTTTAGGACAGCAGAAGTATTCACATGTCATTCAAAGCATCAGTCACACCAACTAGAGAACAAGTTGTCCACAAAGCCAAGAGGCGACTCATTTTATACATCATCAAAAAATATCTTTTGACGAAAGCTCAGCTTTACAATAATATTGATGTAGTTTTCAGATTTAACTGTTTTTCTGCAGCACACTGACAGCAAAGGTGAATTGAGGGAGGAACAAATGTCGGTATTATTAACATGTTTAGCAACAGAAACAAAGCAAGAAACATGATTTCAAATAATGTGAGTTTTCCAATAATCAAAAATATTGTTGCTAAAGTGAGTGTAACCTTAGAGCAAAATATTTTAGTATCTCAAATGTCTTTTTTTCTTCATTTTTTTTTTAGGAAATTACAAATATGTGTATTCATATTTTACAAATGTGAAATATGTTTCCAAGAAGTGATTTTTACTGTGCATTTTTACAAAAAAAAACTAAATAAAACAAACCTATAGCGCACTGTTTTTTTTTTTAAGGTCGTGTTTATTATCAGTATAACAATTATGTTTGTAAAATAAACTCTGGTTCTTTCACTTCTGTATACTTGATTAATTGCTGCTGTGTCAAATTCAGCATGGTCGCCAGGAACACCTCAATCTGTTTCTTTTCTTAAACAGTTACACATTTTTTTTTATAATTTTGTCTCTGTACACCACAACACAGGAGCCTCTAAAAATTGAATATTATATATAAAAATGGCTGTAATTCTAAAAGAGTTAAATTACTTGAATTAAAACTAAAAGTTTGCTCTGCAATAACATTTTGATTGTTTGATATAAAACCCATTGTGCAGGTGTACCGAGGAAAAATTCTAATAAATGCCTCATTGTCCAAAATTCTATGAACCTTTTCACAATAAGTTATGCTGCTATCAAATGTTATCTATGTCCCTAAAACTTAAGTGCATTCTTCTATGCCATATTAGTGCATTAGTGCTTAGTTTTATTAAAAACTTGAGCCTGTTGTACAGTACTGGATGACATTATAATGAGCACTGAAACTTTAGTTATTAACACTAAAAAATGTTACTTTCCTGTGCACTTAAAATAGTTTTACTCCGCTGTATAAAGAAATTATGTATCTTTTTGGTTTACCAGTTTGCCACAAAATGTAACAAAATTCAGCTGAGCATGCCAGGTGTCACACCTTTCATCTTTTGCTAAACATGTTTAATATGTAAGTATGCTATCTTGGGTGCAGTGTTTAGGTATAAATCTCCATATTATGCTTCTTTATACTTTTAGTCTTCTAAAGGTTCAGTTGAAATATACCTTTGACCTCATGAAATATTAGTGTTACACAAAAAAATTGTAAAAAAAAAACAAACAAAAAACAACCCAAAAACAAAACTTTGATATGGACTGATATGCTGTAAAATATGATAAATACATATTTTCCACAAATTTCTGCTAAACTTTTAAAGTTTTAAAATGTGTTATTTAAAAGAAAAAAAGGATTCCAATACTTCCTGTGTCTTGCTTATATCGATATATCTATATTCATCTCAGTTTAGCAAACAACCTCATTAGTTATAGAAGCTAAATTTAGCCTTGACTTAACCATAATTGTACATTTAGTTATTAAGTTTCCTATGTGTAGATGGGATAAGGTTTAATCCTGAAGTAAGTGGATAAATAAACTAAGGAATGAATAACTAGATTGGTTAATGCACAATTCTGTTTTCTTTTTAGAATTCAAAGATTCAAATAATCCAGATAAAGAAAGATAATAGTCTCCTTATTTCTTCAAATAAAGTGCTAAATGTGTTTGCTGCTCACATGCACAGCTGAAGTATGCATAGACTTGCTTGCATCAGACCTTGGTAGATAGGAGCCTAAATTGATTGTGTATGCATCATTCAGGCAGGAAGTGCCCCCATCCCCCTCCTTTTCTCTTCCTCTCTCTCTCTCTTCACCCTGGCCAGTTCCAGAGTCCTTTTTTCTCCAGCCTCTCCCTCTCATCCCTGCAGCATTGTCTCAGTTCTTCAGTCTCTGACCTTCCACAGGGACCATGCAATCATTTGTTAGCAGGTAGGTTTCAATGGGGGGGCTGAGTCATGCTGGTCTATTCATGGATTCTTATTTAGCCATTTTCATTTTTAGATTTTCAATCTGTCAAGCGACCATTTTGGCAAGGCTCCAAGGCCTGATGTTTGTTATCTTAATGTAGAGTAACTATGCTGCTCTGTGCAGGTGCTGCAGGCCTCTAAGAACTAATGTGATGTGAGCCTTGGGATTGTTGCATATGGGGCTGAAAATTCATATTTTCCTTTGATCTATTTGATTAGCTTTTTTAAAAATGTACATTAGTAATTACTGTCTTAAGGCTGTTATTCTTGCTAACTTCTCTAGATGATTAAAAAGAAATTGTTTGAGTATGTGGCCTGAGAGGAGTAATTTGCAGTTTTTTCGCTTTTAAGAGTGGGTGGATAAAACCGAAATGTAAAACATGTAATAGTACTGGTTTTTCAGCATTCGCCTCTAGAACCCAGTATAGCAGAGATGGCTGCTATACTGGGTTCTAAATTCTTTTGTTCCTGATTATTTTCTTTATCAGTCGGTAGAATTATGCACATTAATGGAATCCAAGTCCTGAACTTTGCATACACTAGATTGTGCTGCTGTGCTGAGCAGCCCATTGAATCTCAGTGAACATTCAGGGTGACTCCACAACTGAAAGATCAATACCAGTAAAAGCATAGCAGAGGCAGTGCTAGCAGTTCAGTGGGTAAAACATGAGCCTCCCCACTGATGCTTGCTCAGCTTTTTATTTGTGTCTACGAAGACAGCCATAGATATCAGGCTTGCATCTTTTCAGAGCATGTTGATTCACTGATTTCCTGTCAAAGTGGGTAGAGTAGAATGCCAGGACAGACTATTAAAAAGTACAGAAGTGTGTTCAGCTATCACAGAAAAGCTGTGTTAGCAGCTTAACATACTTGCTGTTGTAACACTGGGTCACATAAAAGCCACATAATAATGGAATGTATTTGATTTTATTTGATTATGCTGTGTACAATTAATACTAGAAATTTTTACTAAATTTCGGAAGCTTGTAAGTAGATTTGGGATTTGTTAAGGTTTGTAATGCAAACCTAAATTGCGGCATATAGTCTATTATTGCTCATGTATGTAGCTTTGTTTTGTTAATAATACCTAGATAGTTAGATACTAAATTTAATGTCCCATTTGACTTGATTTGATTTTACATTTTTTAATTTAAAACATTGGTTCTTCATAGGTATGACTGTGGCCTCTTGCAGACTAATTACACCTATGCATTTGTGTGTTTTTCCCAACCCAGGTCGTATCTGACCCCTGTCAGGGATGAAGAAGCAGAATCTCAGAGAAAAGCAAAATCTCGCCATGCGAGACAAACTCGCAGGTTAACACAGGTACTGAAATGGTTGACACACGTTTAGATTTTGAAAGATTTAACAAACTGTTCACACATGTGAAGCTGTGTGAATATCCTGCAGGGTATGACTCTGACTGACCTGAAAGAGGCTCAGAAGATCAGCAGCCTGGAAGATGGAAAAAATGAGGATAGCAGCAGACTGGAGGACAGGTCCTGTCTGCGGATGAGCTTAACAGATGATAGAAGAGTTCAGCCTGGTGTGACAGAGTACACAGAAACAACTGATGTCAGTCTAAACTGGAGCCAAATGGACGAGGTTACAAGACAGAATTATTCAGAAATCGTTTTCTGCCTCAGATGTGGCTGATTTGAAGCTTTAGGTGAAATTTATGATTTATCTCTGTATTCTTCTTTATTTTACTCCAAATGTGCAGGAGGGTAACTTTGAAACCAGATTAGAAATCCTGCCTGACCTTCCGCACCGGCCTTACTGCAACAGCTCCTTCAGAGGTAAGAAAAACATCAGAATTTTTTTTGATTGTCGTGTTCTGTTGTGCTTCATGATCCATATGTTTTGTTCTGGGTTCCATGAAATATAATACAACAACAACAAAAAATGTGCTAGCAGCAGGTCACTATGATCCAGACTGTTAGTCCACCTAATGATTTCTGGACAGTTTTTGATGTTCAGGACTGTTCTTTCAATGTCATTTCAAACATCTTAACAAAAACTGTTGTTTTTTGTTTTTAAGTAAACATAACTTGTTAAAATGTACTTTGTAGGTAGTGAAGTATTTGATAAAAGTTACCCTGTAACTATTATCTGTTTAATCAGGCCTCCACTTGACATTCTTTTGTTATTTATGTTGTTATCTATTTTTGATTCTATTTTAACATACGTCTCTATTGATATTAATTCTGTTTCATTTGGTTTTAACTGTTGTGCAGTGCTGTGTGACTTATATGTTTATAAAAAGCACAATATAAATAAACTTTACTTGCACAGTACAGTAGTACAGTTTGGTAGAAAACTTTTCATGGAAGGCTGTTTTGTGTGTTTGTGTGTGTGTGTGTGTGTGGGGGGGGGGGGGGGTTGGGAGTGGCTGTGTTACAAAATGCAGACACAGAGCACATGAATTGTGTTTTAAGACACTATTAAAGGAATTAAATCACTTTTTTTGGTTTTCAGTTGATAATTTTTAAGAAGTTTTTGAGCTCTGAGAGCTCAGAATCACGAAGACCTCAATCTGAACATTAGGCCTTCAGTTTGTTAATCATAAAGCATGTCTTTATTTTCCATTATTAGTATTGATCTAGTATAATAATAAAAACACACACTTCCTTTATATGTCCAGTTGGCGAGAGATGGTGGAGAGATGAAAATCAGAACATTGCAGATTCAGCACAGCTGACTTTTGCTGCTAAGCATCAACAAAGACGGCCCTGCTTTGACACTGAAGGCTCAGACTACATTGCAAAGGTAGGTGGAAAACATCTATGCACTTTAATTTTAATAACACACACACACACACCAAGAGGCGAATGGTGGTTTCACAAAAGATTTTAACCATCTACCACTAGATGGAGTCAAAGGATTATCTAATCTATTTTTCCATCCATAGCTTGTTCCAGAGGAGGCCAGTATTTACAAAGCTTTTCTGTGTGATACATAGAAATTTCTTGAGAATGATTTTAAACTTAAAAATGTGATAATCAGTTCTCATGCTTCACAAAATTACTAAATGGTTTTTTTTTGGCATTTATTACAATGCCATGGAGGTATTAAATGCATCACCACTCTAATTTTAATATTGTGTGTAAGTCAATATCTGTTGGCACCATTGTTTCATGTTCATATTCTGTTCCTCCCTGACCTGAAAGCTGAGTGTGCTTCAAAGGCAGCTGCGCTCTGATCTCTGATGCAATATTTTAAGAAGTACTGCAATCACAAATGTCGAGCATGTGTTCACAGAGTACCGTAACAAGAAGTGCTGGATAATATCTCACAGAAAGATAGTCTGGATAGCCAACCCCCCACTCTCTTTAAGTCATTTTGATTCTTCACATCACATGGCTGAGGTGTCTCAGCATTCCATACCATATTGGGCAAAACTGAGACGGTCTCAGTTTAATCTTACCCTTGGATTCAGAGTGATTGGCTTTCCTTTCTCCTTTAAATTCTTAACTATTACTCTTCTCCCTCCACCTGCATGCTATCGGTGAAACACCCCTGACAAAAGCACTGACAAATTTAATCACTAATTACTCCTACTGGGTAAAATCTGGCAATTCACTTATTAAGTTTCACTTTAGATAATCTAGCCATCTGAGAAATGGAAGCAAAGTGGACACATAGATGACAGGGCTTTGACTTATACAAGACTGTATCCTGATAATAGATGATTATGAATGTCCTAGTAATACAGTATGAATGGAAAGTGGTGTCCATGTGAGCTGACTCCAGGTCAGAGATTTGGCTGTAAGCCTGTGCTGGAATCTGAAACAGAGATCTGTCAGTAATACGAGAGTATCTCAGCAGGTACTATATCTGTCTGTGATAATCATACAGAGCAGTGAGATTTTACCAGAAGCTGGACAGGCTGCCCATCGATAGAGTCGACCTCTGCGTGACTCCATGATTATCGGAACAGATTTTCCACAGTTCTTTTTATGATTTTTTCCAACAACAGACAAAAAGACAGGTGCAGAGTGAGACAACATAGAGATTCTGGTACTTAAGGGTGACAAGCAGAGATAGCAAGAATGCCACTTCAAACATACCTCTTTTTATCCTGGAATACATTATGAAATTTGATCTGAGTGGTAGTCCAAACTTAACTTCCACATTTCTGCTATCACTCAGGGGATCTTTGATAGCCACTTATTTTCTACTTTACTAAAATGCATGAGCATAGCATCCCATATGGAATATCCTAAGGCTAAGGGTGAGGATCAGACAGAAGGAACTCCAGCTGGGCTAGATTCTCAACACAACTATCCAAAACCAGTGCCAGTGTAATTTAATGTCTTATTTCCAGAGGGTCTCCAAGTTAGAATGTTTAATGTAAATATACTGCTAGACTACTCTAACTAATACCTAATTCCAATATCAGTTTTGTTAGAACTTACAATCCATGGTATTTGTCCTTAAAATTCAAGCACTGTAAAAGTTAGAGATGCAGGCAATGGTACTTGGGTTGGAAAATTAAGACCTGTTAGATTTCTAGTCTGGGTGACTTTCCAGCCTTAAACCAAAAGCCACAACACATCAGCTTCTCCACTTCTCTTTGATTCTCCCCTGTGTCTGTGCTCAGTTTCTTGCAGTCCTATCTTGCCTTCTATCTATTTGCCCTGAGCAAGGATGAGGGAGTATAGAGAACCGTGAAGTGCTTGCGTACCTCACTATAAAAGGAAGACAGCAATGAGCCAGCTTGAGCTGACTATGAAAGTAAGGGGTTACTGCTGGGTTGTTTAAAGGAACAGTTTGACATTTTAAGAAACACCCGTGTTCATTTCGTTGCCAAGAATTAGGTGAGAAGATTGATACCACCTGTATGGTCAACATGAAGTCAGAGCCAGTGCCGGATTACCTTAGCTTAGCAGGGAAAAGCAGGGAACACTGTTTGGTTCTGTCCCTGCTGAGCCTCATTAGTTAAAACATAAATTTTGTTTGTTTAACAACCAGAGAGAAAAAAAATTAACAAAATAAGACGTAACATGTTAATTAGAGAGTTTTAGAGATGCTGGGAAGCAGGTTTAGAATCTTTGAACAGAGCCAGTCGAACTGTTTTTCTCTTATTCGAGTGTTTTTGCTATGCCAAGTTAACAAGCTGCTGGCTGTAGCTTCACACAAGTCTGAGAATTCATTTAGTCTTTTCAAATAACTTCTGACAAGAAAGCAATAATTTATATTTCCCCAAAAATGTCCAACTATTCTTTAATAAAATGTTGACTATTTATAAACCTGTCTATCAATAGGCAAGTTTATAAAACTAAAACTAAAATCAATACGGCTGTGGGCAAAATGAAACAAGATTTCAGTTTCAGGAAGAGGAGATGTGTCACAAGTGCTCTGTGTTAACACTGTGTAGCACTAATACTGGCAACGTCCCCTCTCCATCACACTGTAGGGCGCACAGAGTTACTTGACACTTTACAGTTCTTGATGGCTCCTCAGGTGATACTGCATGTTGACCTACCAGGATACAAATTGCTTCAGCCCCCTCCTGACTCTGGCTTTGTGCTCCACCTCCTCTTATCCCTGTTCACATCGGTGGACAATTTTTAGCCCTCAGTGCCGAGTCTGTCCATAGCAGAGCCTCTGGCAGGCTGCCACAGAAAGCTGCCAAAGCTGAAGAGAGCCGGGAGAAGCAGGGGGCTGGGGGTTGGGGAAGCAGAGGGACCGAGAGGGTGACCAAATAGTGAAAGGAGCAGAAGAGAGAAAGCAGGAGAGGGAGGGAGATGGCAGAGAGTGTATAACTTTGGGGAACTCAGGAAGAGGCAGCAAAGGGAACAAACTTTTTCTCTCTTGTCTTGTTTTGGACTTTTGTGCATTTCATAGCGGACTTCAGTGCTGACAGAGCAGAACAAGGGATACTCATTCGTTTGCTTTCTTCATTGAATTGTTCTTTTTCTTTAGATCTCCAGAGATTATTTTGTTTTGTGGTTCTTTTTAACATTTTTATCTGCTTGTTGTTTAACTGCCTGAGATTTGAAGAAGGCGTGACCACACATTTGAAATCCTTCCAGATTTAGCAGCAACTGTGTCCACTTCTGGGACATTTGTGGCTGCACTGAAACACCAAACAGACATATAAACACACACACACACACACACACCTGTTGTTGCTGAGGATTCCCCAGGAGCACGGTCATGGACATCTGTGTCCCTGTTGCTTGAGGGAATCTGTGCGTGTGTGCAGCTGTTATCTGGTGGTGGCCTCGGTGAATGTTACAGTAGAAGCTGATCTGCCTGTCCGGGGTAGAGGAGGGAGATGTCATCCTACTACCCACGCACCAAGGACCTGACTCGCACCAGGAAGTCACTGACAGAATCGCCACCATCGTCTCCGTCCCCTACAGAAAAAAACTACAGAGTAAGCTTTATTTCTAGAGCGGTGCACCTTTGCAGGAAAAACTGAATGTGATACTTTTTTGTGATATTGTAGCAATTTTTGGTACTTTATTCCAGTGGCTTTAAATAACTTTAATATCACAACTCTTAGTTCATTTTTATCTTACTCTTTACTTATCTGTAAAGGGACTTTATAGTATGACCCCTCTGTAAAGTCAAAGAAAGAATAGTATTTTCTGTAGATGTTGATGACTAATCCTTAGACCAGGCTGATTTGTTGACTCATCTAAGACAACTGGACGCATCATTAAGCAGCTTTTTAAGAGTTCAGACATTTAGCTGAAGAATTTGTCAGTTAATTTATTAGATTTTTTGACTTTGAACGATAGATATATATAGATATATATTATAGCAGCATATATGTTTGGACATCTGCTGTTGGGATACTAACAGTTAAACAAAAAAACATCATTATATGATCAACAGTCTAATAGTTCATTTACTAATGTGTATTTGTCTAATTCTTCAGACACTTATCGCAGCTTATTTGTTGGCTTGTGAAAGCGAGGCAAGTATTTGCTCTGAAGCGCTCAGAGTCTGACCACATTTTCTGGAAAAGACTTTTGGATTGAAGCATTCCTTCTGTAATTTCCTGTTATTTTTTTTCTGCCTAAGTGGCTTATTCTCACGGGCGTAGTTTGACTGCTTATGTCAGTGCATCAGACTGAGCTGAACTCTGTGTGACAGGCACATTTAAAGGGAAAGAAAGAAAAGAGGGGGGAAAAATACCCAAACACAATGGGATCCTGTCTGTTTAGAAGCACGTACAGTAATGTCACGCAACACTACAGATACACTCATTATTATTGCACTGTTGCCAGCAGCGAATGCCTCTGGTGGATGTTTGGATTCTTTTGCTCGCATTTCAACAAGTGTCAGTCTCTCTCTGCCGGGGAAACTCTGGCTTTAATTTTCCATGAAGCCAGCCCAATCTGAATTGGCAGTGTGTTCCTGGGAGAGAAAAAGCCGTGGAGTCAGGTTGATGCAATAATTGTACCAATGTAATATGTGTTACAGCTGTGTGCAGCAGGAAGTCAAAGTAAACAGGAACACATTTGCATTATTGGCAGACACTCAACATTTGGCAGATGTTCACAGTGGTGAAATGTAAGTAAGCACATTAAGCCACGTGCTGTACAGAAGGAAGAATTTAGGATAGCTGAGATAGTCAGATCAGATAGTTTCTGCTACTTCTGCTTCATTATGTTTCTGGAAATATGTGCTCTCCATTCCCCCGCATTCAGAAATCACAGCCCACTAGGTTTATTTCAAATTAAAAAATGCTTGAATATGCAAACAAGTAATTGCACTAGATCCAAACACTTTTCCTGTAAAAATCTCTGCAGGTCCACAGAAAGATTTAAAAAAAATTACCTGATGTTCCACGAAAAGCAAAGACTCAAATTAGTCCCCCCATCAATAATTTCACACATTTGCTTTATCGTGTGATGCTATTGTGTGAAGAGATAGGCCACTTGGGTAGGACTCACTAAATGTAATCGTAATACATATGAATTAAAGCATCGATAGTAACAATATGTCCTAATAGGCAGTAATGTTTCCAAGTACTGTTATTTAAGAAAAATAACCCATTTCCACATTTGATTTGGTCATTTTGAAAACAAGGAAGATGCTCTTGGTTGCCTGGAGCTCTGAGATGTTGTGTAAAGAGTTAACACTGTAGAGAGGGAGGACTGGCTGAAGTAGGGAAAGGTGAGTGAATGCGGAAGATTTTTTTATGAGTTTATGTGTGTGTAGTGTAGTGTCATTTGCACTGGTGTAGCTCAGATTTTCCTACTGTAGTCAACTAGCCCGCTCTGAAGGAGTGATGCTGTGGCAGAAAGTGGAAAGGAAGAGAAGGCAGTGAGGAGTGTGAAGAGTCTGCTAATTATGATTTTCTTGGCTGACATTAGCATTATCATTTATACGCTCTAGCAGTGAGCTCATGCAGGTGGCTTGCGTGTGTATACTTCTGATGATGTTGATCCAGGCAAGCTAATAAAACTGGAAACAGTTCTGTTTACTGGGTGCCCATGGTAAAGCCAACACTGTTTCTGAGGCTGTTTTCACCAGTCTGACACACTGTTGTTCATCTGCTCCTCCTTCTTCTGCTCTGCCTTGCTAAGTTACATGTGGCACTTCTTCCTTCCTCAATTTTTCCTAACAAGGCAATCAGATTGGTGCAGCTGCCATCACAAGTAGAATTCAAACTATGGCTCATTTTCTGGCTTCGGTTCAATGCGGATGTTATGCGTTTATTAGTCGTATAAGGACTTGCTCTCAAAAATCTGGCAGTGTAATCCCCACAGGACCCGCTCAAGGTTTCACTGGTATTAAGTGTAAAAAAAAAAAAAAAAGCCTAATTTCCCCAATTTCCTAATCCTTTAGTGTGAAATAGGTTTGCGTACAGTTTGGTTCATATCTCCAAAAGCAGGCTTCATGAAAATGCATTCTTACAACCTGCTGCTTAATGAATGATTACACAATCTGATTGAGGAATCTCCTTGCTGTTGCACAAAGAGATCGGAGTGAGTGAGAGCTCTTCTTCACTCCATCCTTAGCCCTTTTTCATCTGAGGTCAGGGAGGTCTGTTTTTTCCTGGATAGCTCAGCTGAAGCACATGACCACATAAGGACAGGCAGCAGTGGCTCAGTTATGTAAACACTTGCTGAGGAACAGCTCCTACGATGCTGTGTAAAATCTCCTCTTAACTCACTAAATCTGAATGCAGGAATACCCATTGCTTTTAACATATACTGTTTTTCTAAATCATTCTTTTAACATCTGCTTCTTGTCTCAAACAGCTTAGACCACCACACTTGATGTTTATTGCCAAACATTTCTAAACACAGGTGTTTAAAGATTTCTTTGCCTGGCTGGAGATCAACTATAAATCTATGAATTTAGGGAAGTTTTACGAGACCGCAGCAGAGATCACGGATCAAGCTGGTCTCACATCATGCCAGCCTTTCTCACTGTATTACTTGTTTTTTCCAGTCTGGCATGAACAGTGAAAAAACCTCTCCTCATCATCTCATAACCACATTTATCGGCTGAAGGCAGCAAGTGTTTGTTTAGTCCAGTTTTGTTTAGGGCTCTCTGCAGTCATTTGACAAACTAAGTATGGAGATTAAATATGGGGTGAAATTCCTGGACAGGTCAGACCAATGCAATGCAAGGCTCAGTCAGTATGATAGCTGGTATCGACTATTTGAAAACAACTGAAGACATATGGGTTTTGTTTTAAGGGTTTCTAGGACAAAGCCTGTTCTTTCAAAAAAAGAATATGGCAGCTTTCTGTCTGATGGCTACACCTTGGCCCAAACTGGGTCATACAACAGGTCAATGATCCCACACATGCCAACGAATCTGAAACAGAAGCACAGAATCAAAGTGTTTCAATGGCACCATCACAATCCAGACCTCAAACTGATTGACACAACGCAATGGGACCTTAAAAGTGTTTTGCATAAACAGGTACTGTTCAGCTTCAGTGATCTGAAGCAACGGTGCAATGAAGACTGGACAAGAACTCCTGCACAACAATGTGAGAGACTAATAAACTCATACAGAAAACAGTTAGTTCAAGTTACAGCTGCTAAAGGTGATTCTACAAGCTACTGGATCATGAGGCGTACTTAGTTTTTCACAGAACTGCATAGTGTCCCATAGTGTAAACGTTCTTTTTCACATGACTATGAAGTAATGCAGGAAGGCAGTCAATAGCCATAAAAAATAGGTCCCTTAAAAGGGACATCTCTGAGGTAACGTAATTTCTGAAAACAGAAACCAAATACAGCCAAAGAACAGTATGCATACGCAACTCCTCCTGTCGCACAGTGCCCAGGCTGCTTGGTGAAGTGGAAACAAACACAGAATGTGATCACAACAGGCAACTTGGCAGCCACTTAGACTGGGCTAGTCATAGCAGGGACCTGCCAGGACAGTTTGATATCAGACTGTTGTCTGAGGTCAGACGGCAGCCTGTCATGCAAGGAATACTTGACTTCTGATGTCATTATGTCATATTTGTGCTGCAGGCATGCTCATTGCAGCAGCGTATTTTAAAAGATTAACCAGGCTCACCGGGGAGGTTTGACCTCTGCGAACCCTGTCAGAGCAGTGTTGGGGAGAATTGTATCCTACTTCTACATGCACTTCTTCCATCTGGGACTAAAGGCGTCCAAACATAGTTTATAGCTTATTTATTTATATAGCACATTTAATTACAACAGGAGCGTTGACCAAAGTGCTGTACAAGAATACAAAATACCTAATAAAATAACTTATGAATATGAATTAACAAATAACTCTCATGCTGTATTAAAAGCCAGTAAATAAAAATGTGTTTTAAGATAAGATTTAAAAAGATTGACAGTAGGAGCCTGTCTGATGTGTAGGGGTAAATTGTTCCACAGCTTAGGCGCTACGACTGCAAATGCTCAATCGCCTCTATGAAGCAGCCTCGACCTTGGTACGGCTAAAAGCAAAAGATCACTTGATCTAAGAGATCTAAAGGGGGTCTGCAAGTCTGCAAGAGGTCAGACAAATACCTGGGAGCCTGTCCATTCAGGGCTTTGTAAGTCAACAATAAAATGTTGAAATTAATTCTGAAGTGGACAGGGAGCCAATGAAGAGAGGCAAGCACCGGGGAAATGTGTTCACATCTTTTAGTACGTGTCAGAAGACGAGCTGCAGCATTCTGGACCAACTGCAGCTTTGCCAGGCAGGTCTGGCTAACTCCAGCATATAAGGAGTTACAATAGTCCAGCTGGGATGTAATAAAAGCATGAATCGCATGTTGTGATAATTCAACTGGAAGTTTTGTTTTTGTTCTCTGCTGTCTCAAAATGGAAAATATTTCTCAGCCAAGCCTTTGTTTGGTGATATCAAATGAACAGGACTCGATCTAACCGTGACAGAATATTTTCACAGTGTGATGATTCCATGCTGCTAGTCAAACTAACATGGCTTATTCCTTGTTTTTCAGCATGACAGAGTGTCAAGGTAAGATTTGGGCTTTTTTCTTCTGTATTACAGAACTGTAACAGGTAAGAGGAAAAAAACACTGTAAATAAAGCTGCCTTGCAGACTGGCTAAGAGCTGTGTTGCCTCTAGATTTGATTCCATTGGAGAGAGTGCTACAGACAAGTCACTGGGCCGCACCAGCTCATACACGCGCAGAGAGGCAAGGCTGGCTGCACTGAATAAACAGGAACAAGACTCCACTGCCAAAGACTATAAGAAGGTAGTAACTCTTTTCTCAGTTTCAAAAACACATTCTAATGTTACCGATTCAAAGCTGCAGTCCTGGATACAATTTGCCTTTAGATTTATGCACATTGTATCTATTTTTGTAGTGTAATGTCCCAGTAATGTAACTGGGCTTTCATGGGATTACGAGTGTCAGAAAGGAACTTTTGACCTGTAATCGTATTTTACTATTGTAATATTCCCTATTCAAGTATTTGCAGAAATGAAGTTATGTCTTACTGAGATTGCATCAAACCCGTATATGGAACTATGAACCTGCAATGCCACTATACAGTAAAAGTGGTAATACTGTTGATTTCATGTTGTCATGGCGGGGATTGATGTTGTGTTTGTGGAGCGGACCCAAAAACAGACACAGGAGAAATGAGCTGATGATCAAACAAAAAGCGAGCCTTTATGCGGCTGATACAAAAAACTGAAAAACAAAGTGAGGCGAAAGTAAGCTGAAAACTAAACTGGGGCAGAACTAAACTAACTGTGAAAACAATGACGAGAGACAAGAACATGAAACTGAACAGGAACATGTGACAACATAACAATGGAATAAACCAAACATGAGCATGAACACGGACCGGAACAGTGGGAGGGAAAAACTCTATGACTTGACGTGACCTGACATGAAGACAGACAGATGACCCAACAAAGAACAGAGGGAGACAGAGGACTTAAATACACAGGAGGGTAATGAGGGAAGTGGAAACACCTGAGGAGACACAGCTGACACAAATGATCATGACGCCACAGGGAAAAGTAAAACTAAACACACTGAACATGGAAACACCAGAGCTTTCAAAATAAAACAGGAAACATGGAGAGACACGAACATGTAAGGTTTTTGAAAAAGCTAACAGTTCTATATGTACTTTTACTACATTTACTTAAATAGATGTTGACAGGTGATGCTAACCCTAACTATAAACATACCTTAACATTATTATTTTTAAGACCGACAGAGACAGAGACCCCCCTTCCCCCCTGATCCCTCCTTGAAATTCGGGGACCATGCTCAAGTCAAAAGTGGCTCCATAGTCTACTGGTTTACACATTTACTGGGAGGAGGCACAAATTCCTTTGGGGTTGCATCAGGAAGGGCATTACAATTAGTTTACAATTGTGATAAGCATTCATCACCATCATCCTTTTAGGTTAGACATAATCAGATATCAACAAAAAATGCACACTCAATTTGGTCATGTCATAGTCAGAAACAAAAGAAGTAATGTTATTTTAGGCTTGGGTTTTTTTGAAAAAGCTTTTGCTACTGTGAAAAAAAAACTGTATTTATGTAAATATAATCGATGATCTTACATATTGTTTGAGTTCTGTGGTTCAACTTAAACTGTCTGTTGTTACTCTTTTTATGCCTTGTATCGTCATTAATATTTTGGTTATCAAAATTCAAATACTAAGACTTTCTATAACAAATCTATTCCTATATTTTTCCTTTTATTAACATTTTAGATGTATGCAGAAGCTTTGCATGAAAATGCAAAACTCAAGTCCAGGTTGCAGGAGAGCAAACAAGAGCTAGCCAAGATACGTTCCCAACTGGAGAAAGTCACTCAGGTACCTTTGACCCATTCTACAGAAAACTCACATTCATCCCTTCACTTCCTGTGTGCTTGAAGAAAGATTTAACTTTTTACTTCTTCAGTGAAGTCATGATTAAAATTTAAACCAGTTCTTCTAATAAATTTCTCCCATTAACATTACCCCTGTTTTAGAGACACGACACAATATCTGAAAGATCTTCAGTACTTGAATCAGAAAAAAGGGTAAGTGTCTTAACAACCTTCTCCTTGATAATACTACATATATTTGCATTCTTTCCAATCAGTTTCCTTGTCTACTTCAAATTATAGTCTTATAGCCTTTCATTTTTCCAGTAGAACTTACTTCAGTTTTTTTTTTCTTTAATTACAGGAAAAACAAACCCTTGAGAAAAGAGTGTCAGACATGGAGGAGGAATTAAAGGTCAGTCCATGCAAAAACAGTGTGTACTCACTTAAATGGCATCTATTTTGTCTCAGACACAAGTTGTGCTTAATTTGTCTCATTGATGTTTTCTCCCCAAAAAACATTATAATACTGATAGTCCTTGCCGGTACCTCCAGCCAAGCCCCTTTCACTCATTCTAAATCAAGCACACCTAAAGTATTTTTACAGAGCAGAACACACATATCGCTCACTGCAGAGTTGTGGTTAGCCAGGTGGGTTTGGAGTCAAGGAGAGAGAAGGTTAGTGCTTCAGGCTCATTACCCACAGTGTTCTGCTGGGCCACTTCCTGCCAGGCTAAGGAGGAGCCTGTGCTGCTGCTCCCCTGCTCCACTTATCCCACTGTTGGGGTGAACATTGTGACCTAGTTCCAGCTGAATACCGAACCCTATCCAAGCGCAAAAGACCTGCTTTTGTGAGACATTCCTGTGTTGCTCTGTGTGTATTCTGCCTCACAAAGAAACACAGGGCACAACTACAAAGAGATGTCAGGCCTGAGTAAAAATGGTCTGCAATTTATGTGGAAGCAATTACAAACTACACGATAAGATTATAATTTGATTACCCGAGAGAACCAACCAGCATAAAATAAAATGTGGAAAAAATACACAAAACTAGTTAAAGTAAAATGTCAATAAAAACACTCTGCAATGATTTGCAAATCTTGTGAGCCTGTATTTTATTCACAATTGAACAAAGAAAACATTTCCTATTTCATTAAAAATATTAGCTCATTTTGAATTTAATGGCAGGAACACATCTCAAGACAGTCTGAATGGAGCCAACAAAAGGCTGGAAAATTAAGTGGTATTAAAATGAAACAGCTGGTGGAACAATTTGCAAACTAATTAGGCGACAGGTCAGTAACATGATTGTGTAAAAACGAGCATTTTAGAGCGGCAGACTTTCTCAGACGATGGCATTGGTTTACCAACCTGTGTCTGCAAATTGTGTGATTTCAGGTTAATGTTTCTCGAAGTTAAAATTACAAAGACTTTGAATATCTCGCCATCTAAAGTACATAATATCATCAAAAGATTCAGAGAATTTAGAGAAATGTCTGTGCACATGGGACAAGGCCAAAAGTGTTACTGGGTGTCTGTGATCTTCGGGCCTTCAGGTGGCACTGAATTCAAAACAGGCATGAAATCACTGACCTCAGGAACACTTCCAGAAATTACTGTCTGTGAGCACAGCATGCCATGACTGGAAATGGAATTGGCAGTTTGCACATAGGGAAAGGCATCATCACTGCTGAATAGTACATACAAGTTTTAAAGCAACAATCAGGGAGCCCCTTGCATATTTCAGCAAGACAATGTTAAACTGCCTACTTCCCCTGTTACAACAACAACAACAAGGCTTTGTAGTAAAAACATCCAGGGGCTGAACTGAGCTGCCTGCACTGAAAACATTTGGTGCATCATGGAGCTAAAAATACCCTGGACTGTTGAACAGTTAGAGCCATATATCAGACAAGAATGGGACAGCATTCCTCTCCCAGAAGTCCAACACTGGTCTCCTCAATTCCTTCATGTTTATGGACTATTATTAAAAGGAGAAGGGATGCTTTTTTTTCATTAAAGTTGTCTCAATTCAAACACTGACATGCTTTCCGTGTTCTCACTAAAATGTGGGTTATGAGATTTGCAAATCTCTGCATTTTATTTTTATAAAACCCAACTTTTCGGGAATTCGGTTTGCATAATATATGCAGAATTCCAACGTACAACAGCAGCGTGGTATATAAGCAGCAGATGTTTGACCCCCGTATTGTCATGGTTCCTTCAGCAGGATGCCCCACTGCGGTTTCGCTGTGGGTACCAGCCCTGAGGGCAAGCTGTCTCAGGGAAGGGGGGACGGTGAGTGGTTGCTATGATACAGAGGTGTGACTGATACGTACCTATCACCTCACATGTTTCTGTTGTGCCAGAGATTGGGGCATGTTTACACATCTGGACTTTTTATCCTCTCAACAGTAACAGTAGCTTAGAGCGTAAAAGCTTTGGGAGCACATCACCTCAGAGAACTGGCTTGCACTCTCTCACAAAGTCACTTCTTCACTTTTAGCAAGTATCAGATTCTCCACATGGGGGAGCTGTTTCATTGCTGCCACATAAGTATCAAATTGCACCACCTACTGGAAAGGAAAAATAGCAGTAGCCTTTAAGAGGTATAGATGTGTCAAAAAAAGATGTTTATACGGTTATAAAGAAAATCCAATAAAATAAACAAAATCAATAAACTGCAGTTGTGACACTCAATGACCACAAGTGTCAGAATTCCTGAGCAGGTTACTCTCCGTTCCTATAAATGATACATAACAGCACATCTTTGCCTTTGCTTGCTGTAGTTACTTTTCTTGCAAATAGGGGTGCATTTTGGGGTTTTGGGCTACCCGCCCTGTAGTTCTGCACTTAATTAGCCTTAGTTATGGATTTTTCACATCAACAGCACTGTGTGTCGATCTTCCCTCTTAAAATAATGGGAATGTGGTAATACTCAAAGTGTCAGATTACTCTGCTGGGTTTTACATTTCAAATGGAAAAGCTCAATTATTCTTGACAGCCTCTAAACCTAATGAATAGTAACTCTGTAGAAATGATCCCCTAGAACCTGAGAGTGTAGTCAGATCTGATTTAATATCAAACAGCTCAATATTAAAAGAGTGTAATAAGGGATACTGGTCATTATGCATCCTTGGCTCACTGTGTCCTTTTCTTTACCACAGCCAAGGGCACCTTTCCAAAAACTGCGCTGTTTTAATCCAAGAGAACATTTAATGCATGAGCTGAAAAGTCCCCAAACCAGGCAGCTTTCATAAATGTGCGCAAGGCGAAGCTGGGTGTCCTCGTTTATATGTCATGCTTTGCCACATTCACCTCCACAAACTTGTCTGTCTGGGTGGCTGAAATGCCACAAGTGCCCTGAATAATGTGTATATGTGTGTGTGTCTGGTCTGCGGTTTACCTTCAGCAGTGGTGTCAAACCACAGACAGCTATGTTGAACCACATTGAGGTTTACCTCAAAAAAGTCAGGCCAGGAAGAGGGAGGAAATAAATGATTTCCATTCCTTTGACTTTTATCTGAAGAGGCTCTTGTGCAAAGGCTAAAATATAGCAGTGTTCATTATTTTCTCTCTTTTTTTAGCTTTCTATGAATTTTATTCCATCTTCTTTGCAGTTCTATGCATATAATAAAAAGTCAACACCTCACTTCTTCCCAATAAAGCCCACCTTTGATGAGCACAAATCCAAGTAGAACTGGCTTCATAACTTTCCTCGCTTTGTTGCAGCTTATGGTATTTTCTCTCAAAATATCTCTGTTGTGTAAATATTTGTTTATGTAAGTATTTCTGATAAATCCCTCAGCTGTGCTTCTTTGATTTCCCCTGTCTATGCTGCTGTGTGGGTGCATGCTTGTATGAGCGGATATGGCTGCAGTCTCTGTATGAGTATCTCTCTGTGCAACATGGCCTGCTCCCCGCATGCTCTCTCTGTCTGCCCCTCTCTGTATCTCTCTCCTCCTGTACGCAGGCTTTCCCTGCTCTGGCTCAGGTCCAGACCTTGCGGAGAGTGAACGAGTGTCTCCTGGCTGAAAATAGAGCCATGCTTCGCGTCCTCGCCCGCCTCTCTGAGACGGCCTCAATGCCGGAGACAGAGGACCTCTGATCCTCTGAGACCTTTCCCCCTTCCTCTTCTCCCCTTCCTCAGCCACATAATTTCTACTTCTCTTTCCTTCTGGTGCCTCTACAGCCCCTTCAACCTCTGCTGTGTTCCTCTCAGGCAGGTCTTGCACTCTCTTGATGCTCACGCTTTCCTCCCACCCCTCTCCCCCCCACACACACTGCAATGCATCCTCCTGTGCACTTTTTTTTTTTAAACCTAATCTCCTTTATGATCTAGACCAGCGGTCCCCAACCCCCGGGCCTCGGACCGGTACCGGTGTGTCGTTTGGTCCCGGGCCGCGAGAGTTGAGGCTCAGGTGTGAAATGTATGGTTTTCAGGGTTTTTATCGGTTTTCAGCGTTATTTTGTTATCGTTTTTATCGTAAACTCGGTTTTCCTGGGTCTTTTCACGTGTGTTATGAATAAATCTTCATTTTTTCGGTACCGGTACTAGTTTTATTTTGTTCTATTTATCCGCGACACCTTAAAGACCGGTCCGTGAAAATATTGTCGGGCATAAACCGGTCCGTGGCGCAAAAAAGGTTGGGGACCGCTGGTCTAGACCAACCCTGAAGCCCCCTTTCCTCCAAAACAGTTGTCACAAAGCCTTGTTTGAAGTTTAATTTTAGGTAGATTTGTGTGGCATGCTAGAAATGAACACTGTGTTTTAAGCTGCATTTATTTATTTACATAGGGGTTGCCATTTTGCATAAACACCTAGGACTCTGCATCATGGAAAATAGAAGCACCTTGTGAGCAGCTTTTATTTTCACAGTTAAATATATTCAAGTCCTGCGCAATGTGCTGTGCAATCAATGCAAAGTTGTTTTCCAAGGTAATAGCCACTCTATTGAATCTTCCAAAGGAAATGAAACGTGTCAGATCATTAGCCTTGAAAATGAACACGTGCTTTGTCACTGGATGAGACAGGGGTGCAGACGTACCAATAATTTTGTATGTTTTTGCTAATGAGCAGTGGACATGTGAAATTAAAGGTATCATTAGGCATTTTGGGGAAATAAGCCCAATGGCCTTTTTTTTTTTTGTTTTCTGAGTGTTAGGATCGATTCTACTCTAAAGTCTGTATGGCATATTTTCTGTTGGAAACAAATGGAAACATCTCACCAGCTAATCAAATCAAACCCCAAGAAACACACCCTGCAGTCTGATAATGGTTTAAAGATTTTTAGGGACAACAAAATTAACTTTAGCAAAGAATTGTTAAAGTTATGGCAAAATGTTTCGATTTAATGATTAAATGACTAATATTTGCAGAGCTTGACAAATTATTTGTTTTACTTACAGAAAAAAAACAAAGCCATAGTAGACTTGCTATAAATGAGTGTGGAATAACAAGGAAATACTGATTTATTTTCTTGTCCAATGTAGTTACAGTTTGGCATCTAGCCTGCAATTTCATCACTAGCTACAAATACATTTTTTTTTTATTTCAAATTTGGGGTTAGTGACTAAATATTCATAGAAGGGTCTGCATGTGGAGGCTGGGGTGGTGGAGGGGTCAACACTAGCACTTATATGTAGGAGTAAATAATGGGAAATTTTTCTGCTTAAACAAAATGCCAGATTGTGAGGGTGTAATTGGTGCATGATGCAAGGAAATGAAACACATTTCAGTGTATATGATATAGCGCAGGGGTAGGCAACTCCAGGCCTCGAGTGCCGGTGTCCTGCAGATTTTAGATATCACCCTGTGTCAACACACCTGAATCAAATGATTAGTTCATTCCCAGGCCTCTGGACAACTTCAAGACATGTTGAGGAGGTAATTTACCCATTGGAATCAGCTGTGTTGGATCAAGGACACATCTAAAACCTGCAGGGACACCGACCCTCGTGGACTGGGATTGGAGACCCCTGCTTTACTTCAATGGTGTCCCACTCCAGGCCTCAAGGGCCGGTGTCCTGCAGGTTTTAGATCTCACCCTGGGTCAACACACCTGAATCAAACGATTAGTTCATTACCAGGCCTCTAGAGAACTTCAAGACATGTTGAGGAGGTAATTTAGCCATTTAAATCAGCTGTGTTGGATCAAGGACACATCTAAAATCTGCAACACCCGCCCTTGAGGCCTGTTGTTGTTTTACTTCATTCTTGGAAATATTTTTCATGCTGTCTAAGCAGGTGTTTAATAAATAATACCACAACTTTTTCATTTCATCTTTTGTACAGATTAAACAAACAGTTTTAAAGGTGCTAACAGGAAAATTGCTTGCCTTTTATTCATTAATGCTAATCTAAATTAACAGCCCGCTGATAATTTATCGGTCATCTCGTCTAGCGTATTCCAAACCTATCAAACTATCATTTAATTTTTAATTTACAACATAGGATTGCCAACACAGTGGGGCTTTCACTCTCACTTTATGGATTAATATTCAACATATTGGGCAGGAACATGTTGACGTAAGACGTCTCTGCTCACTCACCAGTTGCGGTAACGTGTCCCAGCTAGCGCAGAAGGTTATTGTTTGTCTCCAGTAGAGGGGAAATACTTTGACAAAGAGGGTGGTTATTTTTAGTCATTGCTTCTCATGAGGGACATGACCTAGATTTGGGGAATTGACCATCCCTCACTTTGCTTCTCTCTGACTTCATTCTCTGTCACTTTTCACATTCAGGACATACTGTCACTGTCACACCACACTGCATGATCAAGTACTGTAGAGCATGTCCTCATTGCCTGACTTTAAACTTCAGTGAAAGATAACTTTAGTGGTGATTGAAGTTGCAGTGGATAGTCCTGGTTTAAGTCACAAAGATGTCAAGTAACCATTTAAATGACACAGCAAAAGCTGTATATTTCCCTGGTTTTCTAATATTGTTTTCTCCCTCTCTTTTTCTAGGTCTTAACAGAGCTCAAGTCAGACAACCAGAGACTAAAGGATGAAAATGGTGCTCTCATTCGAGTCATCAGCAAACTGTCAAAATGAAAAAGATATCTGATGCTCCTCTTGTGTGTCTGTGGACCCTCCAACCCTGAAATAGCGGTGTCATTATCCACAAGGTCCCAGGTTTTGACTCGTATCTGAGTTACTGTATGGTGACAGGCTAGTTTGGTTGCATTTTCAGAAACATCCTACTAATTCCTGTTAGAACTTGTGAAGATCCAAAGAGAAGTGTTAGCAATCTTCAGTTAATTTTACCATTATTAAAATTAAAGTTTCAACTATTTTTTTCCTTCATTATATGTTGTTTGTTTTAGGAATATTTGTCACGTGTATGAAATAGGGACCAGGTGTACTGTTGACATTTCAAATCCAAACAAATGCATCAGATTGCGTGAGGCTACTGTACCTAATAATATGCCATATAACATTTTGACACTTTTACTTTGGTTGTTACTTGTGCACTCCATAATCGTGTTTTAATATATTTTTTATTTGAAAGAGAAGACAGTCATTGACTTAGACTGTTTGGAACCGTAGCTTTCTCCTTTCTTGACCTAGTATCTCATTTCTCCTTTATTATGATGTGAGACGTTAAAGACGTTAAAAACTTATCACAAAAACACTTTGACTTGCTTTCACTCTAGGCTAAAGATAGTGAAGCTTCATAAAATGCATGTTTTGGGGTGTGTTTGCTTCAATTGACAACATTCTCAGGTTTGTCACTCAGCTGTTGCTGCTCGCCACAGTTGAGTGCCTCGCAGATGTGGATTTCCTTGGAAATCTGTGGGTGTTTTTCTACGGTTGCAGGGATGCATGAATGTGATGCACTTGACAAACCTTTGGAAAAACTATCATTCTAACAGGTCAGACACAAATTTTAGTCCAATTTTCAGCTTTTTTAAAATTTGCTAATAGACATTAGAGTTTAATTTACCTAGTATGCAAAAAATGTAACATGTATATGTGAGCTTGTTAAAGGAGACTGTACAATAGGCCTGAAAGGCTACTTTGTACATGCACATGTTAACAGTGCTGCTGTCATTAGCAGCCCTGTGACACATTCAAAATGGTACACTTTCTGAGAGGAGATAATATTAATGTTTGTCACACTTTCCTTTTTTGTGTTTTCAGCTGCCTTGCTTTTTTAAATGCATGTTCTTCCTAGAGGATATTTTTATTGAGCTAGTATCTCATTTTGAAAACAAATGAATGCCTGAAGAGAGAGACACCCCGAGTGCAAATGAAAATGCCGTATATATTTTGTTTTGTAATAGATATATATTTATTTATTTATGGATGTGTTAGTTTTAATCTTTATATTTTGCATAGTCAGTTTTGTTTCAAAGGAGTACACTGATTATTTTTTAGCTGACCCGTTGGCCTTCCTGTCATTAGGCGATTAAAATACAAATACCAGAATCGTGCACTTCCTTGTTATCATTGCTCTGTGAGCCTTCACATTAATTGGGTGGCCTTAAAAATCAGCAAAAGCCAGCGCTGTGAAACATAAACTGTTATCAGCTCTTTTATTCTGTAATGATTTCTCACAATTTTAATAGGTCTGCAGTTGTTCAAAGACTTTGTTGCCAATTTATAAGGCACACCTAGCTTCAGAGCAAGCCTATACTGCAGGCCTTTTAACAAACCAGAACTTTACCAAGCTTCTGTTTTTGATCTGGTTATTTTTGTAGGCTATATTTACTAGTGCTATGGCGATTCAATATCTTTCAATATTAGTGATGTCATGTTTTTATTAGTTGCAGTATGAAGGGACTTCCTACTTCTAATGGTTATTTAAGAACTAAACCCACAATGCAACAAAGTGTAGAGATTGTGAGTTTGCTTTAAAATAGGGTTGAATACATTGTGATTTATAAACTAAGCTCTGCATTTGATTGATTGATATACCTTTATTAGTCCCACAAGGGGAAATTTCAGACTAATTTGCATGAAATCTCCTTCTGTGCTGTACGTGGTGTGAAAGACACAGCAAGGATTTTGGTATCTGTCTTCTTTTCACTTAATGGTTAAGTTAACCAAGGTCCTCAGTGTTTCATATATTCCTTAAACCATGTGATGGTTTTGGAGTCCAGCCATGCCACATGCCACATTACCAGTGTTATGTTTGCTCACATCCACTAATTGAACTATAAATAAGCTACAGTATGATTCTGCTCTCTCTACATGTGCTGTAGATATACTGATTTACCGAGTTATTGTATATTCAACAGTCTGAAATGTTCTGAGTGGTGGCATAACACAGACACATTGCTTAATTCACTCTGCTTAATAAATGGTAAAAGGATGAAAATGTTTTGTTTTTGTGACATTAACACACAACGAACAGAGGAAGAGGAACTGCGTATTAAATACAAACAAGTCATGGTAATTAAAAGGCCTTTATTTCCTATTTGTTTTTACAGAACTGTTAACACATATGATAAATTTGTAATAAGTTATTTGGTTCCCTTGATAACTTTATAAGGATCCCCAACGTTTGTCCACATAAGGGTCAAGAGGAGTTTGTGAGCAACGTTTGTGTCCAGTCAAGGGCTAAAGCATGCGATCCACAGTAGGCACAAGTACTGACATGAACACGCGCACCACGACACTAGACACGAAGAAACACGGCTAGAGGACACAACCTGACTGTCCTCTGATGCTTTAAAAGAGGATGAAGAGAAAGAGGTGAAAATAAAAAGGGAAAAGAAGAGTCTTGAGAATACAGTTGCATCAGGGATGAGGGGTGGAGGACTAAGCGCTCAAGAGGGGAGTTTGGTACGCTCCTGCATGTTTGGCAGTATACAGTATGTCCATGTTGTAAACATGAAGGCCGGCATTCTTTACGCTCAGCAAAAGCAGTTTCAGTGGAGAAATCAGTGAGCCTGCTTCCTATTCAGCATCATGAAACCGACGGTACATGGTTGGTTACACGTAAACGAGACAAAGAGGCAATGAGAAAGCAAATGTGACAGAGTTTGGTGGCACATCTCTATATTCTACATTAAAGGCATACATCACAGAAAATTAAATGGCAGAAGAAGTGATTACACATATGCACAAGAATACAAAGGAGAAGTACAGCGAGTAATAGAGGAGACAAGACATCATGTTTCAAAGTGGCGTTTTTACCCGCTGAGAGGCTCCTCGACACATTTTGACAAGGTGGTAAAAGATCTGCTGAACTTTGGATGGTTTCCCTTTTTAAATCCCAGCGTTTGCAGAAAAATCGAATAAAACAAACAAACCACAACTGTGTGACCGGTGCTCTGAAGCTGTCTGCACAGCTGAAAGAGCACACAGTTTCAGATGCGGATGTGCATAAAGATATTACACAGTTACACAACCAGTAAGAGAACAGATTAAATTCCAGGTTTAAAACACAACTAAGACTGTTGTTTGACCATTACAGTCAAACGCACAAAGATGCACATTTACGAATGAGTAATGTGTCCCATGCATGCAGACCTGTACTGTATATTGTATAATCCAGTGCTGTGGTTTTGCACCGTGTCTGCTAAAGGGCATACACCTCATCTTTTTTTCCCACATACCCAAATACACACAACTCCCAGTCCCCCATAGAACTTGTCCAGCGGTCATGCTAAAAGGTACTAAAAAAAACCAAAAATATATCTCTAAAGTGTGCTATAGATTTACCTGTAATCACCTTTGCCTCATCATCTGAAGTGTTTGTCACTGCTCTGCGTGTACTGTTATTGTGGCTTTGCAGATTCAAACAGTGGTGATGAGTGCAGGCAACCGTAATCAGGTAGTGGCAGTATTTTTAGAAATGCGCTGAAATTTTGTGTTTAAATTATTCTCAGTGCATCATTTGGTCACAGTCTATAGCGTTAACGGGACAGTGAGTAAAAACTATATTGCATTAGACAATGTGTAGCGTCACACAACACACTGCAGATTGTTGCCAGAACAGATGTGGCAGTTTGACAGATCTGGCAGGATTGAGGTGAACTTAAAGGAATAGTTCCACACTTGGAAACCTTGCTCATGCTCTTGCCTAATATTGATTGGCTGACACCACCCCTGTGTCATTGGTTTTTTTTTTTTGCTTTTTTAAGTATAAAGCTCAGCACAAAGACTGGAAAAAGAGGTTGCCTCACTCGAAGTAAGAAAATATGCCTACTAGCACCACTAAAGCTCACAAAGTAACACATAATAACACTGTTTAAAATATTCAAAGACAGAAAAGAAAAAAAAAGGAATAAAACAAACTAGGGGAGTGTTTTTTTGTTCCATCAACAACTGATTTCAGGATGACTAAATAACACAAGCTTCATATTTTAGTCTGGACTGTGGAATCAGTTGTCTTTTCAAACTCTCTGCAAACTGGCAAGTCATTTCCCAAAATGTGAAACTATTTCTTTCAGTTAATTTTACGTGCATGACATCAAAATGATTTTTTCTGCCATGTGCCTGTGAAAATCATAACTCTATGCATAGTTCTATGGGAGGGATTCAGGGTTAAAACTTGGGTTCCACTATTAAGTTTCTCAGTTTTTGCTCTCATTTTTGTTGCTTGAGCAGTTTGCTCAAATAAAAAAAAATGAAAAGAAATAAAAAGAAAACAACAAAAACAAGGGTAACTTCTGATTAATTGTACATGTAGTCACCAGTACATTCTAAACTCTGCTAAACTGGAAGAAGAGAAACTAGAAGAGTGACCCAGTTTGGTTCATAAATTGCACTCAGCCCAAGTATAGAACACGCTCTCGTATATATATATATATATAATTCTTAGCGTTATTATTGAGAATCTATTGTGATGTCATATCTATTATTTATACTATCAAAACAAGGCATATACATTACTAATCACAATACTGGAAAATCAGCTACCTCTATGAAACAAGGACATCAACAGCTCCGAAAGTAGAAAAAGACACACTCACTCTACTAAACTCACAACTGTTCTCAATGCTCACATATACATTAAATGGATTTTTGCCCTCTTAATGAACAAAGACCTCTGAAAGGAATGTAAAAGAGAAACACTGGCCAAGGAAAATGAAGACATGTCAGATTTTTTTCTTCATAAATAAACTCTAGCTACTCAGCTGAGCTCTAAAGAGTTAGTGCTTGAGTTTTATGGCTTTAGTTTTATCTTATTCGTTTATCTTGTATACATGTACACGTATTGTATAATAAACACAGCAAAAGAGACACAGCCGTGAAGTATTTCAGGTCATTTAAATAGAAGAGAAAAGTAAAAACTTCCAAGTAAAGAAGAGACAAAAAGGGATTCCAAGTCATTCGCGTTCACTGGAATGGAACTATTTGTCTTTTGGCCCCAGGAAATGTATTTTCTATAAAGATATGATCCAACAGACATCTTTCTTGGTCAGTGCTGGCAGAAAACTGACTCCTACAATCCACCTACAAATTGCACATTTATTCAGCCTTTTCTAATAAGTTATTTCAGAATCACACTGTGTCAAATCTGCTATTAGAAACTGCTTATATCTTAGACTTGGAGATCCCCTTTCCCAAACATTAAAAACCCTAAATACATTTTTTGAAATAAAAAAAAAGCAATAGCAATTAAAATTCAGAAATGTGTCAAATATTGGCCTTCAGAAAGGTGCTGAAACAAAACAGATGGCAGATAAAAAATAAAAATAAAAATTCTGATCACACAGAATTAGATAGCAAGCATGCGGCTACATTTTCATCCTACATGAACTCACACACAGTACTGGACGACACACTTGCTTAAGAATTTCAGGCGTGGAAAGGATCTTATTAGTAATATTACTCTAATATCTGTATGACATTCTCTCCAGTGACCCTCATGGAAAATAAATACATATTTGTTTCATTTTAGAAAATATACAGTGCATCTTTTTTCCCTTCGTCGTGTTATTAAAATGACAAATGACACCCATTTACGTACACGAGATATTTTTGCTTCGTCTCTAAAACATGCTCTTATGTACAGTATTTTGTATAAACATGCAGTATCAACGTGTATGAACTATGTATATAGGCAAAACTACACACCAATGGGTTGCTTGATTGCTTCCGTGTTGCCTTTTCTTTAGTGTTGTTTTCGTTAACTGAAGAAAAGAATGATGGGACATGAAAAACTCAACTCCTGTCAAAGTTTGAAAGAAAAACGTCTGATTTCCAACATTCATTAAATTCCCAAAAAGCTGTGGTGATGTCTAAAAAGCCGACCGCATTTACTTTACATTGACTTATATTGCACACAGTTAATGGGTAGCTTTTGCCGTTGGTGCTTTCAGACAGCAGGATTTGCTCTTTTTATTTGTTTGTTTGTTTTTTTTATTCATAGCTAGCTCAGCAAGGAAGTGTATTGGGTTCCAAACACTCTACACATATCAGGAGCCTTTTCTGCTTTATTCAGGCTTGATGAGTTTGGGCTTTGTTCATTCCTAATATTTCTCTTCAACAGAATATTAATATACAAACATAGAGAGCCAAAGTGATCCCAAAACTTGTACAGCCAAAATATGCACAATATCATATCATTCTTAGACATCTGTGTTGGGCTTGTCAAGCTGAGGACTGTGGGTACCTCATGTATGATTCAAGCTGCAGTTTTTAGACTGCAGAAACTTAAAAAATATTTTTAAGGTGTGCCCTGGTTCAGTTTATAGATTTGGACAAAATAAGCTAAAAAGATTTAAAATATCTGCACTTTTAATTTTTCAGCAGGACCTCTAACGTTTTACTTTAAATTAATTTTTTTTATGCAACACTTTGGCTCTCTATACTGGACCTAAAACATTCTGTTAAGAAATGCATTAAACTGAAGGATCTCTCTGTTATTATCAGGTTCATTTATATGAGGAGACCCGTTTGGCATGCCACATGGTGCCACAGAAAAAATTCAATCTCACAACATTTTATCACAGAAAAACTACACAGATCAAAGAACAGTTTTACCACAGAACAGAAAAATACCCGATAGTGCAATTATATTCAACAGTTTGGTAAGCTGTGTATAAAATACACATGGATCAGTGCCTTCTTCCAGACCACACCCTTGCAATCAAGTGAGAAATATAATATCCAAACAATTAAAACGCATACGCAAAAAGCTGAGGCAAAAAAAAAGCAACAAAAACAACAACAACAACAAAAAAAGTCAATCACTGTCTTGCTGTCTGTTTGTTTTTCCTTTATTACAGCTAGCAGTAACTACTAACATAAATGATTAAAGCTCTGGTTTCTAAGTGTACTTAAATGTAAGATTTTGATTTAAAGTGCTTAAGGAATAAAAATGTTTGAAGTCAAATAGAAAAAAGGAACTGAGATAAAAGGAAAAAGAGATAAAAAAAAAACAGGGGAAAGAAAGAAATGAAGAGAACAACACTGCTAACTGGAAGGCGTCCCTGGTAGTTGAAAATTGCTTATTTTGTTACTTGGAAGGCTTGTCTCCTTTATGACTGTAAGACGGTTATAGGGATTCCTTTGAAGTAAAACCCTTGTGTCAAGTCCATGACTAATGGCAGTAGCACTGAACAAGTGAGATACAGAATCAGAGGCGTTGGGAGGGGAGGTGGTAGACTGCAGGCGGTAATCGACACCTTGTAAATATCATGTCATTGGTGCTTGGAATCAGTCTTTGTTGTACCTGCTCTGATATTTCCACGCTTGTTGTTCCGATGACAGATGCAGCCTTTTTGCACGGTGGAAAAAAATATATACACAAATACCCTTTTTTACTCCAAATCCATTATTCCCTCCCTCTCCCCTGACACACCACTTTAAGGATAAACTAACACTACTCGTGAGCCTTGGGTCCCTCAAAAAGATCTTGAATTGAATATTTTTCTCGTCTACTTGAGTATCAGAATAATAATAACCCGTTTAGAAAAAAAGGCATGGAGTTTCACTTTCCTCTCAGTTTTCCTGAGACGATGGGCGGAAGGGTAACTAATCAAAAAGGCAGTGTGTTTGTGGGTAACTGGATATGTGTCTATCCCTACTTTGCTACCCACCTCTAGGAATGTACTTTAAACTAACAGAATCATCTAGTATGATAACTGGCAGGTGTGGAACATGGTGCACAATACACCTAAGGAATGAACCTGCTTGTGTTATTTCTCTATCATATGGCAGTATAAAGCATTTTATTATTAAGCTCTATTCTAAGCAACACGTGTCACTAAAGGGAAAAGATAAGAAGTACAATATGAGTGAATGTTGTATGTTTTATCCCCTCTATGACCAGATTCCCATATAGCACTCTTACCCTTCTTCATATTCTACTATGTATTCTTATAATATAATGGAACCACAACCCCAATACAAAAATAGATCTAAAGGAAATCAACGGAGCATCTGTCCATCCTGTAACTTATCTTCTTTTTTTAGTGGCATGATTTTATATAACATGATGCTTTTTTTAAACTATATTTCCCTTCATGTCAAATGGTATCAGTGGATCTTTTGAAGGGTGGCAGTGGGGGAGGAAGGAGGAGAAGGGAAAAAATGTGGAGAGGGGAGCAGATGTGCAGTTGGGGTGTTTTTCTGGAATATACACTGGGAAATGGTGGGAAATGCATGGGTGGGTAGGTGTGGAGATGGTGTAGGTGGGTTTACTTCTTGGCATTCAGGGCTGCGAGGGCGGCATCCACCTCTTCTTCTGGCTGCAGTGGATGCCACTGGGCAATGGGGCGACGGGGGTTGGCCAGCATGTCGGACCAGTGTTTCAGCCCAGCCCCTGTGGACTTGCTTCCTACCCAGATCTTCCCAATGGCATCATTCTTGCCAATCTTGTCGTAATCCAGCACTGTGATCACAGCTTGGATTTTCTGGGAGAGCAGGAAGAAAGGATTACAAAATCTGAAGTAGACTGTAGAAATCTGACGTTACTGAAAGATGTTTTAATTGGTTACTGGTGTCAGAAGCCTGGGGGGTGTTTATGCTTTCTGCAAAGTATGAGCAATGCTTAGTGTATAGCGTCCTACATACCACAGACAGTCATCATATACAATGTTTTTGGTGCTAAAGTACATTTAACTTCTATTTTATAACATACAGTAACATGTGACAGTCATGAAAAAAACATTTTCATCATAGAGTCACATGACAACTTTCTTTTTCACATGATAAAAATATGTTTGCATGGTCAGTGGTCACTTTGGTCACAAGTGATAATAAATGGGTGTTAGTGTGGTGGTTTTCATTGTTTGAATAAAGTTAGATGAGAAGATTGAAATCACTCTTATGTCTGTACATGAAATATAAGATGTCCAGTACCTCTAAAGCTCAATAATCATCGCACTGATCCCACTTCTTGTGTACTCTACTTCACTACAACAGCAGCGATGGCAGCAACTTAACTTAAAGACTCTACATTAAGCTATGCTAACTGGCTGTAAGTGGTAGTCTCAAGTTTACCAGACAGATACAAGCATGGCGTTAATCTTCCAGTCTATAAAAAGCAAGAGCATTGCATCAATAAAAAAGCAGAGATGGATCATGAAGTTTTCTAATAAATGCCACCATAAGCTACCAGTCATACCAGACCCAAATAAGGCTGCTGCAGGAAAACTCAAGAGTATATTTAAAGCCAGAGTGCATTTTTATTACTCATGAAATTCTCTTTATATTTGCAAGAGATGGCACTACACATTGATTTACACCTTATTTCAATAAAATGCTAGAATGACTTTTAAATTTTTGTGATCATTACCATGAGCTGAAAACTACAAATACCATCATAAATTTCATGAAAGGCCTGAAAATTAGAAAGCCTGTATACACAGGTTGATTTACATACTCGCTTAACTGGAAAATACCACATCATGTTCTCATAAAATAAAAGGCAATTTGGGATAGTGACAATTTCATATAAATATAACTGCCACACAGTCGTTCGTGGTATGCTTGATCACAGATTACTTGATAGACAACATTTATATAAAGCTCGTTAAACAGCATGTGTCGACAGGATGCAGTGTTCATTAGCGTAACTTTGTGCTGAACATTGGGGGGGTAAATTCCCAGATCTCTGGGTAAATTCCCAGATGATTAAACATGCAACTATTTTGCTGGTAATACCTGAAATGAGTAAAGAAAATCAACAGCCTATTTATGCAAGATAATTTATAATTTTATTGGGGGGGTTATATTGGTTGGGTCTGATTATTGGGGGGGTCATAACCCCCCTAACCCCCCTGGAAATTACGCCCCTGGCAATGTTACTCTTTCTGCACCTGCTAAACGTTAAAGATTTGACAGGACTATTCCGCATCCTTACCTGCATTTGCTCAAGAGGGATCTCAAAGCTGAAGGACTCATTGTAATAAGGATTCAAAGTGTTCTTTTTCACTGTCGTCTTCTTCTTCTTCAGCCTCTTTCCATTCTGCAAAAGGTTGATTTTCACGTATGGATCTGAAAACAAAAACAGAGGAAAATCACGATAGAGGCTGACAGAAATCCCTCGCACATGCATGCTTTAGTCGCACTGCTTTAATGCACCAACAGATGGGGCCAACGCTGAACCCAGAAGACGTGAGGGTTGCTGCATGGTGAGTACTGCAGCGTCAGCACGTGAGCAGAGCAGAACCAACCTAATGGCTGTGCTCACATGCTCTCTCCTCCGCACAATGCAGTTTGCTACACGTAAATGTCTCTTTGCTCCAAAGAAATTAATAAGGAATAAAATATTTAAGCTTAGTACAGTATATATATATAGAGAGAGAGGAGCCCACCTGACAATCCACCCACATCCATTTTCTTGAGGTTCTTGGCCTCCAGAATACAGATGGTGAGTTTGCCGGCAGTGGGGACATAACGCAGGGAGATGCAAATGTCACCCAGCTTCTCCGGCTGTGAGGACGAGGCAGGAGGAGAGAAAGTTAAAGCAGATCTGAAGCAGAACCTTTTCTTTGCAAAAATACATAAACTGTGTCATTTATATAACATTTTAAGTAAGCATGTTCATTAAGAATAATTCCTGCTGCCATTACTTTATTTTTAATACTATCTATATAGCTGATGTATCCAAAGTTAATAAAATATCAGCAAGAAATAATTACAGTGGAAAAGAAGCTCTGTAGCATCACAGCATACATTACTGCTGAGACATAGGAAGAAATACAGAAAAGAAATTTTAGCTATGCTATACTGGTTGAAGGAGAATGAAAAGGGAAAGACCAAACTCTTGAATGAGCTGCACAAGAATCCCAGAGGGAAAAAAGTATTTCGTTTTAATTTATGCTTAAAGTGGACTTTTATTAAAGAGCTTTCTTAGAATAGCCTTGTAAAGAGGCACCTGTGTGGACATACAGCCGGTTTTTAAAGAGTGATATCAGCAGTGTGATAGAGGTAGTAACAATCTTCTTACCTCTTCTTGATCTGCACTGTCCAGGTCTCTCCACTCCTCAATTGGCTTTGCCAAGTCAAGGGTGTTCATGGGTATTTTAATCTCTCCAATGACGTCGTGCTTAGAGAAGCGATCAAAGTCATAAACGGACATTACCAGAGTCTTCCCTCCCATCTCTTGGAATGGTATCTGAAAGATAACAACCCATTTACCTATTTTACTAATTTAAGTTTAATTCAACTGGTAGCAATGATCACACATTTCTAACGGTTTATGACAAAAGATACTTGATGTATAAAAGATCAGATAAATCTAGATCAGACCAGTATTGGCTGTTGCCCCTGGCCTGGAGCTTCATAACATGCTGCTTCAGCAGAGCTGCCTGTCCCTGACTTTGACAAAGTAAAGCTGAGTTGTTTTCACAGAGCTGTGTCAGCACGCAAAGTGCACCAGAGGTGGCCCTCTCCTTTAATTTGATTCTCTACCATATTCTCCTTGTCAGACACCTTCAGTGTGTCTGCTGCTTTTCATCACTGTTGAAAAGAAATAAGAAACATAGTACCTGCTCAGCTCTAGAGGACAGAAGAGGGAAATTGGAGGAGAAACTGACTCTTATCAGGACCTGTCCACACATCAAATGACTTGACATTCATGTTGTTTTACTAAGTAATTAATAAAGGCCATTTAGCTTTTGCTAGTAACATACCTTAAAGGTAAAGGTCTCATTGAATACAGGATTCAGTGTTTTCTTGTGAACCTTTGTGTCAAACTTTTTCTTCTTGTCTGGGAGGACAAAGACTTTCACATAGGGATCTGAGGTGCCACCGCTGTCCATGGAGAGGAGATCAGCGGCTTGCAGGATTCCCACAGTCAACTAGGGAATAAGAAGTTATGCAGTTAAGGCAGGAAAGGCTGAACTAAAACTAAAAACCCAATTTTGGTTTCATTTTTATTTTGGCAAATCAACTAAGAACTACTACACCAGAAGATATGCTAAAAAGAACATTTAGCATGTGATGCTTCACACATTAGTAACTACTCACAGAGTCTGCTTTGAGTTCATTTTGACAAGAAAATGTCAAATAAACTACTCAAGCACTTGCCTTGTTCTCTTGGAAGTCATAATCAATTGAGTACTGCAGCTTCCCTAACTTTTCCTTCTCCTTCACTTCCTCTTCTTTTTCATCCCCAGTCAGTCCAGGTTCCACATCATCTTCTTCATCATCGTCATCCTGTGGTTTCTGCAATGACAGAAGGGGGGGACGGGCGGCAGAAAAAGGAGTGAGATGACGGTTCAGCGGAGCCATCTGTGCTGAACACCAAACCTTGGGTATCAGCAGTCGGGTTAGTCACAGCACCTACCTGCCACTTACCACCGTGTTACTAGTGCAATCTGCTCATCGATGACCACGGTTGCAACCTGACTTGATTTCACTATTTCTTGGGTGACACCATTTGCTGTTTTTCTTTTTTCTTTTTTTTCATGAACACTACAAGTCTTTTAAATCTGCGTAAATCAAAGGCAGGGAACTACAAACTGTTGTACAAGTGTCGTTTCAATAGAAGTGTATGTTATGTAAAAGACTGAGAAAGAGGGGCAGAGAGAGATTAAGATTAAGGAGAGAAACAACAGAATAAAAGCAAATAGAAAAGGAGTGAACAAAAAAAACAGGAACAACTTACATTGCAATGCAATCTAGTACAACAGCTCTGCGAAACCCTTGGAAGGGCTCAATTTCACTTCTTAAAGTCACTGTAAAATCTCAAATTAATATGACTCACTTGTGTAGCTACCAGTAATAGTGATATTACAAGGAGTGGACAAAAAAACAGAAACAGAGCGGGGAAGAGGACTTTTACTTTGAAGGAACAGCATCACACAGGCAGCTGCACAAATCCCAAACATGACTCATTCCAAATGAGTCATATTAAGTTGTTTAAAAAGTCTGAAAAATTGTGATGGCGTATCCCACACAGAGTAACGCTGTATCAGCAACGAAGAGCCAATGTCAAAAGCAAGCATGTTAAAGGATATCATGGGATGCTTTTCAAAAACAAGTTAACATTTATTACAGAGCTACTGCATTATTGCATTGCAGTGCTAGGTGTCCTTGCTATTTAATCCGCTCCGTGTACAGTGTTTCCAACAGAGGCTGAGTGTCCTCGCTGAGTGAATGTGAAGGACAGCGCTATCAGGCGTAGATGTGATTTGATCAAAGCACTGACGCAGTATTTACTGACACTTCATGAAAAGCTCTCATACTTGCTCAAACCACGGTGATATTGGCAGTCTGGCAATCAGGTTTACTGTAAGCCAGACTATATTAATGTCTGGCATTTATCTCCTCCTGACAACCTTAAATCCCATTAATGTGTTTACACTGGTATTGTTGTTATGACTTTGCTTCAATTACTGTACTCTGGGCTTACTGTTGTAACTAAGTGAATGATTGAAAGATTTCATAATTTATTCCAGAGTCCAGATTTTCTAGCTGATGCAAATTATTGTCCCACTTAATCACACGCCAGAACAACATTCAGCAGCTTACTGACATTTAACTGCTCCTGAGATAATCAGGGCATGATGAAGAAGATAATTCAAATCTTCTGTTATCGTGCATCTTGCTTTTACATTACACCCAGTGACTCTTCAGGGTCCCATATCTTTAGAGGCGGTCACGACTAATCTAGCAAGAGCAATTTGCTAAGATATGAATCTTAAAGTAAACTTTCATTTTGCTATAAGATACTGGATAATCTCTCAGCGTGGCCTCCTTTTCTACGGCTCCCCTCCTGAAAAAACACTGACGTCTTCGTGAGATCCAGCTACTTACTGATCTGGAAAAGGAACAGGGCATCCACACAGATAATGCATACACTACCGCGCACACTCACTACACAGCATACTGAAGCCCACCATATGCACACGCACGCACGCCCTTAGATGCATACAACGGCATGTTAGGACCATTCTAAGGGGTACAGGATAACGTGAGAATTGGGAGAAAATTCTGTGATTTGTAGAACTGTGCAAAACACTTGAGCCATCCCTCATTTCTTTATATTTTACTTCCAAGGAGTCAGTCTTTCTTGTAATCTTTAAAGTGGTCTTGAGCAATAATTTTCGAGGCATTCTGAGAACCTTGCAAAGTTTTTCTTTGGATATTTGCTGCCAGTCCAGTCTTTACACCTGATCATTTTCAGAGGACTGTTTTCTTTTTTGTTTATTAAGCTATTTAACACTGAATTATGAATCATTTAAGCATAAGAAATACACTTAACACAAGGAATGAACCAGTGTTGTGTCTAAACATAACAGACAACTTAACAAAGAACCAATTTTATCTTGTATCTTTAGGGACTTTGTTACAAGGAGGAAGTTGCAACATGTGATCTGTTTCTATTTCTTAAGTTGAGTCTACAAAAAACATAACAGTTTCATAGGCATAAAATAGCATTTTGCACCAACAGGTTATACCCAAAAAGCTATTATCCAAAAACTTGAACGACTGACGACCTGTCCAGCGTGTACCCTCCCTCTACCCTAAGACAGCTGGGATAGGCTAAAGCCCCCGCTGCGACCCTGACAAGGATAAGTGGAAGAGAATGGATGGATGGATGGTATGTGGCATGACCTTTAAAAATGTGACGAAACTGGACAAGTGGAGAACAAAAGAAGACGTGGCAGGCCTAAAAAAAAGTCTAGGGCAGATCAACCGTATCTGAAAGTCATGTTCTTAAGAATCAAACTGTGAAATTTCTGAATCATGGATGTTTGAAAATAACTCAATGCACCTATTTCCCAACTTTCCAAAAAAGGTGGCTCAAGACTTTTGCACAGCACTATAAGTCGTAAAGTCCATTCAATTTTTATGTTAAACAGGAAAAAATGTTCCTGTCAGGGAACCACATCGCTTTGCTCTCCAAGGCTGGAGCGACCTCACCACACCACATATGTTTTCTTACCAATGTGTAGACATCATATTATTGTGATTATGAGACAAAATTTCTAATCTAAAAAGTTTCTAATCCGGACGCTAAGATTCATTTAATTTCCTCTACTGCAGCCAGCACGTACGGAAGGAGCAGGAGCATTGACCCAACCTTGCAAACTGAAGCTAAGTGGAGGGTTTTTAACCCAAAAAATAAATCTTTTTGTACATTTATGGGCATAATCTCGTACTTAGAGTATTTTTCCCTCACAATATTACCCTCCATACCCTGGCTCTAGAGTTTTTTTTTTATTTTACCTAGAATGGCCCGAAAATGCTGTTGAACATGCAGACTTAAATGCATGCTTCACACCGCCACTCACCCATCTCCCCCACACACACACGCACGCACGCGCGCACACACACACACACACACACACACAACCAAATACACTCACATTCTCACACAGTGTCCTACGTGGCATTCTGTATCTTTATTGTTGTAAATGCTTTTCATTCAAGCATGCCAGGCCACACAATGCAGGATCCAAGAATATTTCTGATGGTAAATGTAAATGGTTTATCTTGTGATGTCTTAAGTGTGGTAAAGGTTATGCGTTGATGTTTCATTTAAACGTCGAAGCCCCCAAAAATCTATATTAATGTCTCAAGTGAAATGTACACATCCACTGAGGGATCATGCTGAGAATTAGCAGTTCCTCTCGAACTTTCAGAGGGGGTTCAAAGATAAAGAAATGGTACGTCTGAATGAATGCCCTTTCAACTCCATGGGTTGAAATGTAAGCTCAGTACTGAGTTTTTATTAAGCAGAATGTGTACTAAAGCAGCCGGTTGACTAATGTGGCCTTAGGTTTGGATCGACTGAAATCAGGCTTTTGCATTTGACTGAAGATGTGGGCAAACATTCTGGCCCACCATTTCTCTTCAATGGCACCCAAGTGCTTCGGGGAGAGAGAGGGGATCAATGACTGTCACCTAGTATGTCAGCAGCATGGGTCATCCAGGAAAGTTACTCTCAAGTCAAGTTGTGGCCATTCAATGGTACCTACTGCAAGGGCATATGCTGGTCTTTGTCAAGGGGTACAAACATCTTTATCTGCTGTGGAACTCGGAGCATGTTTGCACAACCCGGGGTACACCATATTTATTTTATAGCTAAGTTAGCAAATCTTTGAAGAGGAATTATTTGTAAGACATCAGTATTTTTGGTCGTGATACACAATAGAGGCCTCTAATAGTGGAAACATGCTCCAAGCTCTCAGTAAGGTAAAGTTTCAGCTAATATTTGACAAATATCCAGCTTACCCCTTGCACATGCATGTTAGTGATCTCTAGTGAGCTGCTCAGTGCACTCATCATTCAAAGGCTCAACCATAGGATGAGTTTCATGTTCATTTCAAACCATAGACAACAGATGTCTGTTCTGTTTTTTTTTTTGTTTGTTTTTTTATGCCAAAATTGCAATCTCTGGATATACAAGACATAGCATTTAGTGCGGCATATCAGTTCAGTGGGTTTTGCGAAGCAGCTTAATCGCTCCCATGGAGTCCTCAAGCACCCACAGCACCTAAGCTTGCAAAAACTAAGGAAGCCATAGCACTCATTGACATCATCACTGCAATCCAACCCCTCCAAGCCCAGCCCAGCCCAACCCCACTCCCACCACCGCTCCCACCCTGCCCTGGTCTGTGCTTACACAGAGCGGCCAGAGAGGGGTGCCGCGTGCTATCAGACCTACCGTAGGCAGAGAAGTCCACCACAGTCAAGATACACGGAGCACACATAAGACACAAAGCAGGAAGGAGGAGAGCAGAGACAAAGGAAGAGATTGAACTCACAGCAGACACCAAAGAAGGGTAATCACAGCAAATGTAGTTAGCTACACTGTAGGGACTGAGGAAAATGACAGACGGAGAAGCCCCCTCATTAGCACAATCATATCTTGTCCATTGGAGTTTTAAAATAACATCAATTTTAGATATGTTACTGCACCGCATCAAATTATCAATCATGTTTGTGGAAAAAATAATAATTATAGGCCCAAAACAACAGCATTGTACTAACTAGTAATTTAAATAATTACTCTTTCAGGACGAGGAGAAAAACAATGGCTGTTCTGTATGTTAAAGTCTTGTCATTTTCCACTCAAGTCCCAAAGCACAAGTGAGAGAAAGAGCAACAATAACATTAATGACAAATACATTAAATGAAAAAAAGAAAGAGAAAAAAATAAATTAAAAAACATTAACCATGGTGGATAAAGAATGTAATTAACAACTGTGGAGAAAAACTGGGTTAGAAAACATCAAAATCGTAAAGTTTTCATCTAGCCTAAAATCCAATACAATTCAAACAGGCTAAATTATTTTTAAAGCTACTCGAGTAAAATATGGAAAAATGCTTTTTGTTATTATTTTATTACAATGCCAAACACAACACCCCTAAGCCTTTATATAATAGGCATATTATTATAGTCACATATAGGTTAAAGACATTTGTTGTTTGCCTTGCTTCATATTCAGTACAATTATAAATTATATCAGGCAGGAAACATCCTCCTGAGGCAGAACATACCTCTCCACCTTTCAGGTTCTTCATTCCCATGTCACCCTTCCCCTTCTTGCCCTTCTTGTTCTTCTTCTTTTTGAAACAGCACTTCTTGACGATGCAGAAGCAGCATGTTAGAATGAGTAAAGCGGCGACCACGGCGATGGCGATGATGGCCCATGATGGCACTGAGGAGCATATACAGACCAGTGTACAGATGAACCCACACAGAAAAGCTACAAGTAAATACTGTGACATTTGACCGACCAATCATTAAGCCTCCTGTCACGTCCTGGGCCAAATATATTTAGTAAAAGGTGGTAGGTTAGCAATTAGATCTAGTGAAAATTAGATTTCTCCGCCATTAGGAAGAGCAGCCAGTGATCAATACTGAATAAAGACATTAAAGGGCTGCAAATGCCTGCAGCACAAAGAGAAAATCTAATTCCAAATTCATTGCTTAGAGTTGTATCAATGGGAACTGGGTAATGGCTGATCGGATGTTTGGGGCTTGCGTGGCACTCACGTGGGATCTTGTCGATTTCATTCAGGAACTTGTTTTTGATCTCGTCAAAGGCATCATTCTTGTTCACTGGTTCGGTGGAGTTGTCTGCCGAGACTAACGCGACCGGCGCTGGAGTCACAGTCAAGGCACTGGCTCCCGTTGGCTTAGCAGCGACCATGGGCGTTGTCTGATGCCTGAACAAGTTCCACTTCATTTAGGCTGCACGTACTGTCCCTGAAAAGAAAGGGGAGGGGGTTATTAGTAGGGAGACCAGACCATTCATGACTTGTTCTCAACCAGCATAATATATTCCACCTGTGTGTCACTACACTGCCAACATTCAAAGGTGGGTATTAACAGTTTGACATTAAAGGGTTGAGTCATTTGGCTGATTTTCACATTTTTTGAAGATGTTTGAAAGAAAAAACTACACACACGAGTTATAGTAAAGCATTAAGTTACTAGAAAACAATCAGAAAGGCTAAAACAGTCAAATACTTTGTTTGACTTAAAAGATAAAATATTTAGGTATTAATGTTTCTCCCAAGCTTGCAGATCTAACTAAATTAAACTATATCCCACTTTTAAAGAAAGTAGAAGGTGATCTGGCTAGGTGGAAATGTCTACCCATATCACTCATGGGAAGGGTTGCCGCTATAAAAATGATGGTATTACCAAAAATAAATTATTTATTCTCAATGATCCCAACTAAACCGCCACAAGATTGGTTCAGATCTCTAGATTCATATATGTCCAAATTCCTTTGGAAAAATAAGCCCCCACGTATAAGCTTAAAAACACTACAAAAGACCAAGGATAAAGGAGGATTAGAACTACCTAACTTTCAGCACTACTTCTTAGCCAACAGGCTCCAATTTATCTCAGGATGGCTAAAACATACCCTCTTAGATGAACCTTGGCTAGATGTAGAACAAGCACTTTGCAATAATCTAGAGATTTCAGATCTACCATTTATCAGCTCAAACATTCAACGACATGAATGCTTCAAAAGCGTCAACATTAGCTCCTCTCTGACAGCATGGTGGGAGTTTCTGAAGTTGACAGAGTCTTCATTAATCCCATGCAAACGTACACCTATCTGGAACAACCCTGACATATTACAAAACAATAATATGATAAACTTTTCAGATTGGAGTGGTAAAGGAATCAAATATTTAGAACATATACTAGAAGGAACAGAATTTATTTCATTTGACAGACTAGTTACACAATATGGGATCAACAAGAAAAGATTTTTAGAATATCAACAAATTAAATCCATAGTAAAACAGAAATTTAAACCGGGTCAAGTTGAACTACAAACACCACCAAGTGTGGTTCAATTTCTTACTCTTAAAACCCCCAAATTACTATCCAAAATATACAGAATGCTTTCTAAAATAGATGAATCAATATCACTTCCTATTGCAAAATGGGAAGCGGATTTATCAGTTAACTTAGACCAAAACTTTTGGTCTCAGATTTGCTTAAAAACCTTTCATCTAATTAGAAATCCCAGTCTTCAATTAATTCAATACAAAATACTACATAGAGTGCACTATACAGGTCATCGGATGTTCAAGATGGGCTTTACGTCTACCAACAACTGCTCACACTGCCAAACCAATTCACCGGACAATTATATCCACGCTCTTTGGTTCTGTCCACCAGTTCAGAAGTTTTGGCGTGAGATATGTGAAGACTTATCGAAGTGTCTGAAATGTAACATTCCAACTTCCCCTTTAGTGTGTTTGTTGGGCAGCTTAGATAATGTCACTTCAGAAAAGAATATAGCCCACATGGTTTTCACTGCCCTATGCATAGCCAAGAAAACAGTCCTCATGAACTGGAAAAATAAAAATAATCTTAATTCTAACCAGTATAGAAATTATCTATTAGATTACATTAGTCTTGATACAGCCTCTGCCACCACATCAGATCAATTGCTCTGGGCTCCTTTGATCAGCTCCATCACCTAGTGGGGGTGGGGGGTCATAGTTTGGTCCCACCTTCACTGTTGTGATTGGTGTGGGGGTAGGGACAGGCTTAGGGCGTCGGGGGGTTCCCCAGGAGCATCTTCCTTGGGGGGCTCAACCCGGGGTAGCGGTCATGGCCAATTAGGGGCTCTGTTGGCTCTTAGGTGACGGTTTCCTCATGGCTGCGTGCAGCGGGGCTAGGGGAGGGTCTGTGCTGACGGACGTGGGTTACTGACCTGGTAGCCTGGCTGCCCCTGGGTGGGTCCGGGACAGGCGTGAGGTTCTGGGGGCGCTCCGTCTCTGGGCTGGGGCCCTGGCCGGGCCTCGGGGGCTCGGGTCCTGGTTGGTGTGTTGCTGGGGTTGTGGGCGGGTGGGTATATGGGGGCCCAGTCCTGGCGCAGGGCGCCGCCGGTGCATTGAGCCACCTGGGGGACTCTTCAACTGGTGGGGGAGGTTGTCACATCTTGCAGGAGCTTTCCTCTCTTCAGGAATTCTCTCTGCAGGAGGGGGAGATATAGGAGAGGTGGAGGAAGATCTCAGCCTGGGCGTCTATTGTCTTGTGTAGTCTGGAAGATGAGTGGATGATGGGGTGGGTGCAGTTTTCTCTGTAGTGGGGTCGGGTGGGCTGTCCCGGGCTCTGTGGGGCCGGGCGGCGCTGCTGCACTGGGCCCTGGTCCGGATGGGCCTGGGCCCCCTTTCCATGGCAGGTTGCAGAGCATGGGGGTGCCTACTGGGGTCAGCGGGGGAGCTGGCCCCAGGGAGGGGTCACTTGCCCCTCTCTTTCTTCCCTCCCCATCTCCAGCTGCCTCCCTCTTCCCGCTCCACCACAATCACCCACACATGCAGGGCCTTGGGGTAGGGGTGTGTCACCAGGGTGCAGAGGAGGCATCCCCCCCCTCTGTCCCCTTCTGGCTGCCTCTGCCTCAATTTTATCTCACAACTTAGACATTCACATTACTCACACTCTCATAACACATACATATAGGATCTTGGGGGTGGGCTCACAACACGGACCCCAAATTACCATCAGGGTGTACACCGCACCCCTGGCGTCGTTGCCCACCTCTCAATTTTAAATACACGTAGACATTGAGGGCTATCAGGAGGGGCTATGCGCTTACCTGCTGCTCTCTGGCAGGTAGCTCCATGCCCTCCTGGGTTTTAATTGCACCTTAGAACACATATACATCAACACTACATATGAGCGGGTGGAGGGAGGTTTGGAGTCTTCTCACACCCCCGGTCTCTGCGGCCTGCTGGAGCGGGGGGGCTAGGAGGAGGAGTTGGCCGTCCGACTGGGGTCTGGTGTGTGGGGCCTCCCTGCTGCTGCGGAGTCGGGGCAGTCTGCTTCTCCCCACTGCAGGGAAAAGGGTAACACCACCTGGGTCTGGGTGCAGTTTCCCCCTGCAGGGGCAAGGGTACCTAGACCCGGTTCTTAGAGTACGCTTGGGGAGTGTGATTGTGTGTACAGCGTCTCTTTATGTCTGTCTCCACGTTGGTTGAGTGTGGAGTAATTGCCTATGAGAGCATGAGGGTGGGAATGGATGTTTGTATTTGAGTGTGCCTGTATGTCTGTGTCTATATGTCAGGTTGGGTATCAGACGACACCTCTCTGGGGACATCTCAGGCCCTCCAAGGTTTGGAGGCCTATCTCCCCCCACCACTTCCCCTGCCGGTGGCAGACGCCCTCAGACATCGATGCGTTGGTGGTTCTTTGTGTCCGGGGGTGGGCGTCCGGGTACACACCGGCTCACTCCTTGGTGGCTGCTTATCCGGGCCTGGAACCTGGGGCTCGCTCGGGCCACTTCGGGGGTGGGGTGCCCTCGGCCTCTCGGCCTGGGGCTCGGTCACTCAGGCACAGCTGGCTGCCGGCGGAGCTCACGGGCACGTCACTGCAACCCCCCCTGGCTTCTGCTCCGCGGCTGCTGAGTGATCCCTCATCTGGGACTCTCCTCAGCTCTTTCTGGGACAGTGGCGCGGCTGCCCCTCTGTTGGTCTTCCTTGGTCTCTTGTGTTCTGGGGGCCTCTGGATGTCTGGAGTTTTGATCTCCTCCATACCTGCTTCATGCCCTGGAGGATGGGACTGTGGCCCCCCACACCCTCTAGCAGATCATTACATTAAGGAACCTTTTAAATACAAGCGCGCTCATGCTCACAGGTGTACACACAGCTGATCACACACACAAACTACACCCTTTTTGGCTCCTACCTCAAAGCACACTGTGCGCTGTCGATCTTACGTGCTGCACAATAATGTTTAATATTAAGTATTTAGTGTTATATTCCCATATATCATTGTGATCTTGTTTATTACTCTCGTTTTCTTCTGCTTGTTTTCTTTTTTCTTTCTCAACAGGTGATCCAGGTGATCGATATATGTATTTTTTGTCTGCTTATTTTGTTGCTTTTTGTTTTTTGCCCTTTATCCCCGTCCCTCTTCTCCGCTGTTTTTTTTTTGTGTTGTTTTGTTTTGTTTTTTCCCCCCTCTTTCTTTCTCCCTTTTCTTTTCCCCTGTCCCGTATCTAGCAAGTAAAAAAATAAAAAATAAAATAAAATAAAATAAACAATAAAAGGTAAATCAAATGGACCATTACAGCAAGGCTGGGATGGTCCATTTGGTAAAGTAAATCCGTTGGGCATCTTTCTTCGCCTTTAGACAATAATTCTGATGGCAAAAGAACCAAACGGGACAGGTTTAAAAAAAAAAAAAAAAAAAAAAAAAAAAAAAAAAGATAAAATGGATATATGGATGGAGCTGTCTTATGAAAGTCGTCTAAATCATCGGTCCCCAACCATTTTTGCGCTACGGACTGGTTTATGTCCGACAATATTTTCACGGACCAGCCTTTAAGGTGTCGCGGATAAATACAACAAAATAAAACCAGTACCGGTACCAAAAAAAGGAAGATTTATTCATAACACACGGGAAAAGACCCAGGGAAATTGAGTTAACAATAAAAACGATTAAAAAATGACGATAAAAACCGATAAAAACCCTGAAAACCATAAATTTCACACCTGGGCCTCAACTCTTGCGGCCTGGTCCCCAACCGTGGCCCGGGGGTTGGGGACCACTGGTGTAAATGATACAAAAGGTATAGGAGAGGGATAGCTGATATATTCGATTCATGGTTTTGATATTTACTCCCTTTCATGACATATAAAAATGTGTTTGTTAGCCACTGAGCCCCAAAAATGTAAATCACCAAATTAAATACAGGTCATGACAGAAACAAAAGATTCATTCACAGAACTTGAACTTGTAAACTTCTATGTAGCATTAAGTTGGACCAGTTGGATCTTGGTTTTTACATTTTTAATACTTGGTAAGTCCCAACGCTACTGATTATTTTGAGGAAATATACCTACAAAAAAAAAGCAAAAAAAATGTTATTACTTCTGCTGAAGTATCACTGAGATCAATATAGCTCCAAACTCTCTCTCTCTCTCTCTCTCTCATGCCTCCAGTTAAATATATATGTAGTAGTATATGCAGAGGCTGCTTTCAAATCCATCTGCTGAATCCATCCAGAAGGAGAAAATTATATTTACAAAATGATTTTGTGACAGTGGCTTAGAAGCCAGTTTTGATATACTATGCAATGCTGACAAATCAAATGCGAAACTTGAAATTTCCTGAGTGCACACAGTGAGTAGAGAGTGTCTGGTGTCCAGAAGTTAAACTTCTGAAATGAACAATATTTGCATGTATATAGCCTTAAGATGTTTCAACTGGGGAAATGAGAAGCTGATCTGTGTGCATGTATGTCTGTGTGTGTGTTTCTGTGTTTGTGTAACATATGCCAAAGTGAATATTTTAAATATGACTTTTCTTTTCAAATGTCTGGAGAGGGCCCCGTGTCAGATTGGCGACCTGTCCCGGGTATACGCCTCTCGCTCTATGGTTGCTGGGATAGTCTTCCTCTAATATAAGCTGAGAAAGGAGATCTTTGGGTTCCCAGAGAACCTTGGGTAAGGCTCTGTGATTTCATTTCAACTTTGTTCATGACGAGCTCACCAACAATTATATAACTTAACAATCATGAGGTGAATAGTATGCAATTTTTATTTTATTTTTATTTTTTTTGCTTTTGTGCTATTTCCAACTCAAATTTTTAGACATTCTCTTTATTTATCTTGCAGTCAGCCAGTTCATCCACTGTCTGAAACAAGACGTTGTATCTTTTAATTGGCTGCCCCTCACAAATGAAGTATTTGACCTGTGGCTAACAGGGCCGTTTATTGCTCACGGCATTTGTTTGCCTTATATTACTGTATTAGGAATATGCAAACTTTATTACATGATGAAGAGCTAAGAGTAGACAAAAACTAAAACAGAGTGTGTAGATGAGCCTGAATCTTTGGCTCCCAACGATTATTTGTACATAGGCTGACTTTATTATGTGAAACTCTGGTTATGGGTACTAAAGGCATTTGCTGCTGTAGCAGCATACATGACAGTAAAATCATAAGAGATCCATTTTAACATATTTCATAAAATTCTGAGGTCATTTGCAAAGACTTTACTTGATCAAGGCACTAACGCAATTTTTTGTCTGATGTTGCTTCCATACGTGCGCCAGCTGTGCCTGACCAGGAGAGATGTTTAACCACAGACAGAAACAAAATGAACTACTACTAGCCATTCTCCTGTGGTGTTTCCAGAGGCCAAACAAATTTCAATCAGAGCTCTTATCTGTTCCAGAAATCATAGAGTGACAAGTGCAGCTGAAAGCAGCCTGCCGACAGAGCGATGAGTGATTGGGCAAGACCTTGATTCAGAAAGCAGAACGAGAAGACAAGCATAACAAGAGCAGACTTCTGCTGCTGATTTCATTAAAGTCATGGTGATATGGGGAAAAAGAAGGAATTTCCTATTTCTCAAGTGCCAATTCTCCAGGATGGTGCCAGAGATTCTGCTTCTATTTATTGCTACATATAAATTATTCAAATTGAGGCTGACAGCGGAAAGGATAAGCTTATATTATTCAGGGGCCAGGACCACTTTATACATCCCAAAATATATTATGTAAAATAACTTGTGCTGCTGTTATGCAGACTGATGTTACCAGTGATGAACATCTTGTGAATATATACATAGATGGGGAATTGAACAATTACACAAACATTGTCAGTTATTGAGAAAATTACTGAGGAATGCTTTCATCCATCACACATTTAAAAATGAGTGGGCTGTTCAATGAAACTGCAATCACAAGCCTCACTGTCTCCACTCTCCACTGTATTATGCATTACAGTAGATATTGTAGCGCTGTTAAAGATATCCACTTACATCTGAGGTTTATGTGCATTTTTTCCTTTTTGTCCCTCACATTTGATCAAGTCAGACCAATCAAATTACTATTCATGGTTATGTGTACAAGAATTTTATCTCCTCCACACTGAGGACGAACAGAGGGGACACAGACTTGTTTTATGACAGACATTAGCCCTGTTTTACAGCTAGCTAAGCCCTTACTACTCGCTCCAGTAAAATCAGATAAATAAACCATTTTTATTTTAAAGAATGCCATCAAACACCAGACAATGGCTTTTAACAAAACTAAGATTTGAGAAAAAGATCTCCTTGTGGAGGCTGCACTAAATACCAAATACACACAGTCTCCAGGGTAGGAAACTTAATCTTCTGAATAAAAAAACAGGTCATATCAGACATCCAAGCAAATTGACCTTGCAAGGTGCTTGTTCCTTTTCTCTGACTAGATCTAAATATGAATATCCTGAAATAACTTGCAACAATAATGATCCACAATGCCTCGCTATCTAAATAAAGGAACATTTCTTAATGGGAAATTAAGCATAAAAAAACAAGACTAAGAGTTTCCAGCCATGCTAATAGCTCCTGCTGCATCAGCATGCTGTCATGCTAGCAGCTATGACATTCGCCGTGCTCACTTATTGTGGTTAGGTGCTAGCAGGCTAACATGTGCTCAGGGTGATTGGTATCACGTATCACGGTTTTGCAGGTATTTAGTCTTAAACCTAAAAGTTACAGAAGATAAATGAGTCTCCTAAGTCGTTACAATTAATTTTTGTTTAATAAAAATGCAAAGCCACCAATGTGAATCCTCAAGTGGCACTAGAAGTAAAGCTAAGTAATTATAATGCATCATCTGGAATGATGAATATCTGCACAATATTTTGTGTATTTTGGAGACTTTAACTGGGTAAGTGAAAACTTTATCTTACTGCTGATAAATGAAAAGTCAAAGGATCCACAAAGTCATTAAAATTCTTCCATTAAGGAGGATAAACATTTGTACCAAGCCTCAAAGTAATCTATCAAATAGTTGTTGGAACTGTTACGCCTCCTCTTCTTTCTGCTCTCGCTGCAGGGTTTCTTTCTGCAGCAGTCTGTAGGCAGGAAGAGCTGCTGACATATTATGGGTATGCCTGTGTAGGCCTCCACAACAGCTCAAATAAGCCTGGCCTAACTTTTTTTTATCTGTCTCCTTCCAAGGATCCACATCTCGTGTATTTTTTAATTTTTAAGAAATGAACTTATAATTGGCATCCTAACCTTTCTATCCCCTGTTTTCTCACTCGCTATGAGCTGCAAGATGTTTCTGCCAGCACCAAAGTAGTATACTAACCACCAGGCTGACACTACTAAGAGCCATGTCGAAGTGTAGCTGATAACTACAAAGATCTGCTGTAATCCACCATCATAAATCACTACAGTGCATATATGTAACATATTAACACGACATTTTCACACTTGTGCAGAGGTTCCAAGCAAGAAAACTAGGAGTCAGACTCAGAAGTTCAGTCCCTGAACCAACAGATTAAACCCTGAAGATAAGTAACAGTAACAGTAACACTGCTTGCCCCTTGCTCATTATCATCACTGAAAGGCCCTTGAGCAAGACACTTAAGCTCCATCTGCTTCAGCGGAAATGTACAGTGACCAGCAGATCAGACAGTATTTGTACTGGGCAGCTTCCAGATCTAAATGTGTTTAAGTGTTTGAGAGTTGAGCAGGCCCTGAAACAGCAGCAGTTAGGGCCAGGAAAGCCCACCCTGGATGGCATAAATAGCCTTTCCATCCAATATATATTTAATATAAACCATGACTACTGGAACTCTGTGGGAGGTTTAAGCTCCATCTTTCAATGTGCGTCTCATTTCGTTAGAGTTTGAGTCATCAGAATTAGTTAAAACAAAATGGCTCAGCTGCACGGCACACAGCAGCACAGCTATGGGCATGATCCTTCCCTTATCACGAAACACACTGCTCAGAGTTGGATTGAGATCAAGCATATTTAGCTTTCCCATGCAAACAAACTTGGTATATTAACACCAAGTACAAGCACAGCACTTGTAAATGGTACGCAAAGGTTAAATATTTGTCTTTCAGTAAAAGGTGGGATAAAATGAAGGTGAAGGCAGGTGGTTTTAATTTAACTAACAATCACTGGAAATGCCAAAGGTTGTTTCTTTCATTAGTAAACAAATTAAAGACATTTTTTTAAATACATTCATCTTTTCAAATGCATTAAATAACTACTTCAATCCTTTAGTTGCAGGAATTAATATGCATCTTGTTGCACAGTAATATTTATATGACCAGATTCAAAATTAGAAAACTTTTTCATAAAGTAACATAGTTTTTTAAATCTTCTGAATTTTTTCCTATTTTAAGTTGACAATGCAACAACCTCCCCACCTAGATCTGATGCCGCAGATCATGTTTGGTGTCCTAACCTAAGCTCCAAGCTTTAGGAGTGTGCTTTGCATCATATTTAAGAGCACGAACTGCATGTGTTTTATGCTGTAAAATAAATAAGATTAGTAGGTGATATTTAACAAAAAATACTCAAGGCACACTAATGGTTTACCACATCATATGTTGTCTTCATCATCATTAGAGGAAAATATGAGTCACTTAGAAACACTCCAATATGTCTCCAGGCTTATCACTATTATTACCCTGCACCTGTCAAATCCTAATGATACAATCAGTGTGTCCTCATGCAAACATAAAAAAAAAAAAAAAACATCACTAAGAAACATGACTAAGAAATTCTGTGCCCCTATCTGAGGTCATGTGCATGACATGTTGACCATTGTGACATCCTCTCCAGCGATGGGAAACCCCAGGCTGCAGATAAGCCAACTGCAAGCACAGGGATTGTGTTTAGTATGGGCTTATTAGCAACCAGGTCAGATCTACGAGAAAACAACCTAAGGAGAGTAAGCTAAAGTCACGCAGCTGTTTCACTGCACAACAACAGGGCAGCCTGAGTAGCAATTAATTAACAATCTGCAGCCAAAGAGCCAGGTCTGTTTTCCCTCTGCGCTGACACTTTGACTCTATAGCCTTTCACACAGCTGTCCAATAGTTGTCATAGTATATCTGTGTGTGTGCAGCAAAATTATAGATCCATCCAGACTTGAATTCAACTGCAGCGCATGGCTTTAAACCCCAGAAACATCATAATATCTACTTTCAAAATGGCTTCTACAAATGAAAAGAAAACCCAGGGTCATGTGACTGCAGCCTGGGGCAACAGTCAGGATCAGTGGGGCGGCAAATTAAGTATTGAATACAGTAAAGCACTTTGAAAAGATACAAAGAGAAAGGACAGTAAAGGGTGCTTGGATGTCATTGGCCACCAGACGACCAGGGCCCTAAAAGATACAAAGCAATCTGAATTACTCTGACCCCAGTGAAATCATTCAACCCCCACTGAGGCTCCTACCATCTGTGACATTATGGCTTCTGTGTGGGTGAAGTGCTTGGCCTCATACTGAACTAGCTGTGCATCCCACACTGAAAAAAGAACCAACTTAATTGAATTATTTCAAGTGGTAACACCTAATTTAATTAAGTTCTTTGAAATGAAGTTAATACATTAGATAAATCAGTTGTGTTACTCTATGTATTAACTTCATTTCAAAGAACTTAATTAAATTAGGTGTTACCACTTGAAATAATTCAATTAAGTTGGTTCTTTTTACAGTGCATGCTGCTTCATAGCCCTATAAGCCTTCTTAATGTGATTGTTTATACAAGAAGCTACATACATGCAAAGCCTTTCATACTAGACAGACCCTTAAATTTTGCAGAACTGACCGTCATGCAAAGTAGTATTTCTTTCACAGACTATCCCTTTGTGATAAGTTGCATGTATGGGTGTGCTCTAATTTTGTACTTTTGCGTTTCATGCTGAGTGACTCTTTCATCTGAATCCCAATGAGCTATTTTAGGTTTGAGCCAAGTTGCATAAGATATTGAGGATATCGTTTAAAGGGTAATTGTTCAAAGGCATCACGCAAATCTCGAATTCATGATAAACACACTTGAAGAAACTGGACGAGGAGAATACTGGCTCAGCTAGCACTGAGTCACAGCTGACCTCTGACTCTCTAGGCTGGATTTCAGCTGAAAATGTGGACTGGAACATTAAGAGAATAAGGAGCATTGTATTTTATTAGATCCATCAGACAGAACAGCACTGTAGCCGGAAAGCTGAGCTGAGATGGTGGAGTTCTTTCAATTAGAGATAATGTGCAGCTTTATTCCTGAACTCTTGCTACTTTATGGTAATTCACCCCTGCTGAAATGGACTCAGGGCTCCTATAGTCATAATGGGCTCATTTTGGCCAAGTTTTAATAGGATTACTGTGAGGATACTGATAGTTGCCTTGCTTGTTATTTACCAGCAAATACACAGTGTGGACAAAATCTAAGATTGCAACTCACATGTCACTTTATTAGGTTTACCTTACTAGAACTGGATCAGAACCCTTTCTGAAGGCACTATTTATATTTTCAGTATTCATGTAATATATTAATGTAATATTATTCATGGCTAGATTAGATTAAAACATATACACTCACAAGTCACTTTATTAGATACAGTTTGCTAGAACTATATTCTGACCCATGGGTCATACCAGCCTCAATTTTTCATAGCATAGATTCAACAAGGAAATTCAAGGAATGTTGTAAATATTCCTTGGAGATGTTGGTCCATATTGGTCCACATATGATGGCATCACACATTTGCTGCTAATTTTCAGCTGGACATCTATTATGCAAATTTCCCATTTATGTTCAAGAAACCAGTTTGAGATTATCTGATTTTTGTGACATGACATCTTAACCTGCTGGATACATTCATTAGAGATGGGTACACTGTGGTTACAAAGGGATGGACATGGTCAGCAATGACAGTCATATAGGCTGTGGTATTAAAAGGAATCTCAACTGGTACTGAGGGGCCCAAAGTTCCACCACACCTTTACTTCACCATCAGCCTGAACATGGATACAGAGCAGGGTAGATCGATGTGTTAATGTTGTTTATGCCAATTTCTGACCCTACCATTCAAATGTTGCAGCAGAAATCAATACTTATCAAACCAGGCAACATTGTGCAAATTGGAGCCTCAGTTTCCAGTTCTTAGTTGACTGGTATGGCACCCACTGTGGTCTCCTGCTCACAGGATAGTTTCTCTTTTTTGGTATTCTCTGTCAACCTTAGAGATGGTATGGGAAAAATCCAGTAGATCAGCATTTTCTGAAATACTCTGAATCATCCATCTACAAGACACGCCATGTTCAAAGTCACTTTAATCACCTTTCTTCCCCATTCTGAATCTTGGTTTAAACTTCAGCAAGTGGTCGCGGCCATGTCTACATGCGTAAATGCACTGAGTTGCTGCCTTGTGGTTGGTCGATTAGATGTTTATGCAAATGAGTGGCTGAACAGGTGCCCCTAACAAAGTGGGCAGTGAGTGTATATTTATTTGTATATGCAAAAACACAATTATACTGCCACTGGATTACAGTATTAACAATAGAGTTTTCTGTATTGCTCTACAGTACTTGTAACAACAAGTTTAGCAGGGCTCCATGGGTATATCTTGTAAAGTCTTTCATGTTACTGCATCTCTGGTTCATCACATATAAAGTCCACTTATCAGATTTCACCAGGCATGCAGAGTCAGATAACTGCTAATTGTATGGCAGAGGCAGATTTCTGCAAGGTAGCCTACTGGAGTTTTAAAGCACTCCCTGTTTTGCAATTACATGGTAGACAGCCAACAGTCTGACAAAAGCACTTGCAAATCCAAAAACACAGCATGCAGTGTAAAATATGCTTCAGAGCCAGATTCTTCAGTTCATGACCAACAGCCTTCAAACTGCTAGCCACAATAAATCGCTATGAGTATGCCAAGTGTCTGTCAGATGCTATATTTTATTTAACAGCGATTTAAACAATGAACTCCCCCAACATGGCTCAAACGTCAGTGTTAAACAGCTCTCCTATAAAGTGTTTATGTCTCCTTATTTGTGTTAATGTGGCACATGATGGAAGTGCTGTTAGAAAAGCTGCTGTTAAAAAAGTGATGGCAAAGCTTACAAAATTAAATCTGAAATTTTTATAACAAAAAAGAAAAACACTTTTAAAAGTGGACAGTAACGCTGTAAACATTACTCTGCACCAACAAAGAGCAGATTGATTGACATTTACATACTCACTCAGTGACTGATCTGCTATACAGTCAGCGAAACTGCGGCCATCTAGGACAGGATATTTACAGAGACACTAGGACTCTGTGTACAGCTTCAGAGCTGCACGAATACTCTGACTGCAAACATAAACAACACAAGCATCTACAGAAAAAAGTATGACCATCCATCAGCGAGGTCAGCAGGGCAATTACACTTTTATGTCAACAAAATGATGGAAATCCTGCTGATGATGTGAACGCACTGACTGAGATAAGGATGTTAAAAAAAAGGTGTTTTGCAGATCATCTCACTAAAGAGAATTAAAGAAGAGCCTCTTTCTCATCTATCGCATTGTGCACTGATCCAAAGGGTGGTCCAGAGGGCCTCATTTACAAACCTGCTTGTGTAGATAAAACAATGCTTATTCTCACCTGCAGCTGAATGTGATTCAGCTATTATCAGGAGGGATCCTTGAAAAAAGAGGGGGTGGGGGGCGGATGCCAGATTTTGAATGCTGAGTGAGGAGCTGCGGGGATCATTTACAGCCAGTTGCCATACATTCTCCCTCTCCCCCTCAGCACATCCCCTTTCCCTGTCCCCTGATAGGTCGATTAATCATTCTGTCACAGAGACAGTGACCCAATCTGCATGTAAGGTTGTGCAGAGGAAATGTGACGGTGCAGAGGGCTTCTGCAGCATTGCAGATAGGCCGCATCTAATAACAATTAAAAAAGGAACATACGTAGGCAGTAAGACTGCTAAACGTAAGGATTTACCCACTATGACTGCTCTGAAGAAGTGGCTTGGCTGAAATAAATAAATAAATAAAATCTGCACATTTATAGATAATGAAAATGAGTATTTATAAACCTACCTAGACTAGCATAAAGACTGCAAACAATGTAAATAGCACTTCTTTAAAAGTTTTGGTAGGTCAAAAAAGTAATGCCTCTTTGATGCCAAATCGAAAGTAACGCCTGAGATGCTCAGCTTATGGCCCACAGGTAACATTGGGATCACCAAGTGGCTGACTGGACCACCATTTTCTAATCCACTAAGAAAATTTTACTTGGGAGGTCCCAGCTATGTCAAGCCAAAGGATTTCCAATTAAAATGCAGTTGCTGCTCCTGGATGCAGTAAAAAACCATACATATATATCCAAACCAAGTCGATATATTCAGTAATTTAATGTAGACCTGCTTGAAACTTAACTGTTCAATATTCATGTAACTTTTCAGACTACTAATCACTGGGTAAATTCAGAGGTTTTGCTGTAACACTGTTGGTGTTACACAAAACAGTATGATGAAACATGCTGAAAACCACATCAGTAATTCTCCAAGTATGCCCCTTCTCTGTCCTGTGCTCTCTCTGACCATCACAAACTGTCTCCTCCAATGAAGCTAAGGGGCCAGAAAAGAAAGCTGCTGGAAATTTCACCATGACTAGCATGTTTTTTTTCTCCCTGTAAAGATTAAAGAGTGGTGAAACTGCCCCGTCAGCACTGCAGGAGGCTGTGACTAGTGACAGTGTCTAACCGTTTAACACTGAATCTCTCTGCCATCGCCTGCCAGCGACACACCATCACATGGGCTTGGGCCAGAACTGGAAAGGCTCGACTCTCACCTGGAGTGAAAAACAAATGGCAACTGAGCAATCACCGTGATAGCTGCGTTAACGTGTCAGAGAGGAAATCACTGACTCATTCTTAGAGTCCAACATGGCTGGCATTATCATTTTAAACAAGCTTTTGCTTGTGGAATACTTTAAGATTTAAGCTTAGGGAGAAAAACAATTTAACCTAAATAAAGCTATGGTAAGTTGGAAAACAACAGTAATATGGGTGAAAGAGGGCACACCCACTCTAGCACTATACTGTAGCACAGGATACAGGCTGCACAGTTAGAATAAGCCTCTTTTCTTTGTGTTCCTCTTTAAGCAGTTCCAGCATTCGGGCACCAGCTGCCTTCTTGGAGAGAGCCAAGAGAAAAAAAGAAATAAGATTGGTGAACTTCAAAGCTTCCTCTCATTTTTCTAGTTATGTATGAGAGACTCTGAGAGTATTTCTTAGTGCGAGAGCCACTGGGAGCGGCTGCCTGAGGTTTGAACTTAATGAGCCTGCCTGAATGTTTTAGAGCTTGACAAAAAAAAGAATCATCAGAGCATGCTCAGTATCACATAGCCTCTTGAATACTCTGCACTCTGAATATTGGACATGTTAATACACAGATAGAGTACCTACAGTTCTGCATGAACATATAACATGATCCCTGACATTCTACAGTGTACTTGTCTACTCGACTTCTTAGAATTGAATGATCATGTGACCATTTCAAATGCAAGCCATTGACTGACTTTGATCATTGTGACACCAGATACTAGGGGAAAAATAGACCTAGTTTAAATCCCAGTATGTTATTCAGAACAAGGCGGAAGAATAAATAATGAATTGATAATTAACAATTCTCTTTGTGCATGATGTAAAAATTGTGTTGTATTTGTAATTTGCTTTCAAAGCAGGATCAAAACTCCTGGCTTTCAAAAACACTGCAAAATAACACCCTAGCTATTTTTAGTCTATTTGTTAAAGTGAATTTTAATTAAATGGAATTTAATAATAACTCTGCTGTGATAATGATAGGCTCAGAATTGCAAGAGTCAGAATTAGGAATTAAGAAGTACACGCAGCTCATTATAGGTTTCGTCCTTGGTGCTGTCACCTCAGTGCTGCCTATGCTATATGTCCCATGAGAGACAGCAGAAAAAAAAGAGCATCCTGCAGCACTTTATGAAATCCCCACCCCTCTCTCTATACTCCTCAGCACAACTGTCAGCCTCTTTTTGTGTCTAACTGCTCAGTCTAAAAAGATAAAGAGTAGTGGAGCTTGTGTGTGTTTTGTTACATTGTGGACAGACCTGGGGTTTGTGTGTGTGTAGTGTGCTTTTTCTGGCTCCACTTGCCTGTTTCTTAGTATTTAGGGAGGTTATGAGAGTTACCGGTGTAGCTAAAGGGGCAAGCACAGCATCTGTCAGCAGGGCAGCCTCCTGGACACTCTCCAGGAAAGAGGTACAACATCCACCAGGCAAGCTAAATGAGCCGTGATCAATGAGAATAATATACAGAGCCAAAGCTACACTCCCCTTCCAAAAAATTTTACGTAACACTACCTGATTTGAAATCATTAATTTCATGAACTCAAGGTCCTGTGGCTAGATCCCGGGGCAGATAAGGGCCCAGGAATGGTCTGTATTTCTTTTACAAGGAATCATCTCGGAGTAAAGTTGGGAACACATGCATCGGTAACATGCACACAGCACCTGCGTTATTGTATAAGGAACGAAAAAAGAAATGCTGAAGTTGGACACTGCAGGTAAAAATCCTCCAATACGGCAGCAACCACCAGCCCGTAACTCTGTTCCAGATTCCACGAAGGAAGTGTTCAAGCAGAGCTGAGAAGAGACTTTAAAATACATCCTTACCTAGCACTACCGTAATTCCGTAATCCTGTTCTCCACAACAGGCAAACCCATTCACCAAATAGGCACTTAGGATTAATGCTACAGTGCCTTAATAATGTCCCTCGACTGCTTTCCCATCAGCACCAGAAACTGCAGTCCTCTTCGCACTGTTTCCACTGCAGCAATACTTGTTCTCCTATATACACACACGCTCTCTCAGTCATTCTAGCTGTGACTACCCCCACCTCTGTTTCTCTCAATCCCCTCCTCCTCTCCCTCTCTTCACTCTTTCTTTCACTGAATGGAACCCCCTCCCCTTCTTTCAGCTCTCCCTTCCCCTCGCTTTCTCTCCATCTTCAATCTCTCTCTCCGTTCCAGCACTCACTGCTCGGACAGCTGATTTGTGATGCTGCTCACAAGGTGCTGTATGCAGCAATCTGTGCCCCGATGCATAAGGGCAATCCAAAAGCAGCCAGATGCTCTACAGTTTGACCGGCATCCATATCCTTATTCCAAAAACCACTGCTGCTGAAGGACTCAATTGGTTTCGGATGTGTCCCTCAGCTAACAAGGCTGCAAGTGTTTGAAAAAAAAAAAACGTGGAAATGAAAATATGCACAGAGGAAAAAAATGATATATTACAGAAGACATCGCTAGCCAATAATATGCAGACACTAAGATGCCTGCTTACCTCAGCAGTAGTTTGCTGCTTTGGCTCTCTTTTCATTTATCTTCTTTATGTTCTTTGACTAACACCCCTGCTACTGTCATAATAAAAGATTTATTCTAGATATTCATACCAACCTAAACCTTATATAAATACATAGATATATAACGTTAAAAAACCTTTCCAACCTGCTTTACATACCGCAATAATAAACAGAATCTTTTCTGTATAATTCTTTGCATAAATATTGCAAAACCACTGAAATCCACAGCTTTTTTTTCCCTTACAGTGGGTGTTTTATTGGATTAATGAGAAGATGTAATGCACACTTTCACTTGACGCCAGTGGTCAACCAGACAGTTTGGAGCCCTTGGGGCACTGCTGTGTGTCACTGGGAATTATCATCCTCCCCTAAGTGAATCATCCACCTTATTGGCCTGCAATGAGCGCTGGAACCAAAAATCAATAAAGTCTCAATCACTAAAAAGGGAAGGGGTAGGGATAGAAAGGGAGGTGGGTTGCTGCAATTTCAAAACATACATCTGGAAGGGAGGATTGCAATTTGCTCCCTTTCTGTGACATTGCCATTTCTCAGTGCTGGGTCCAGGCCGTAATAGATACTCGCTGTTTTTGAATTAGAAGTGATTTGGTAATTAAAGGGAAGGTAATGGTATTCCAATAAAGAAAAATGAGTAGAGGGCTCTGTACATCTTTGTCCACTCCATATATCCTCGCCTTCTCCTGCTTGGCAAGGATAATTTTTTATATATTTCTTTTTTATTGTATCACTGAATACCTCAGTGGCAACAGGGCTTCAGTATCTTGCCCACAGGCACTTCAGCAAGCAGTGTAGGAGCTGGGGATCAAACCACTGACCTTCCAATTGATGGACAACCTGCTTTATCTTCTGAGCCACAGGCACCCCTTTAATCGTTTCTTTAATAATAAATTTTACTAATACCATTAATAACAGTGGTTCAGTGGTTAGCACTGTCGCCTCACAGCAACAGGGTTTGATCCCAAAGTGCCAGATGGGGCATTTCTTTGTGGAATTTGCATGTCCAGCCTGCACTTTCATGGTTTCCTATCGGCTTCTTTCCAAATTCTAGGTGTGAATGGCCGCAAGTCTCTCTGCTTTAGGCCTGACAGACCTTTTGCCTTACAACAGGTGGGATAGGACAGTTGGATGGATGAATGGGTGGATCTTTAAAAACAGCTAGCAAATAAACAATTTGAGTTTTATTTTTAAAGGCTAATTTACTAACCAGCTGATTTTATGGTTTACAGCAAACTCAAAAAATAGTTATTTTTTTGCATCTTTGTTCAGCTGTAGACTGATACACATTTGGTATTAGTGAGTTGTTAGAGCAGCAGGAGGGTAATTAAGGAATTGATTCAAAATGACTACAGTGCTCAATCATCAATCCAAGAGTGTGACTCACTAATATATACGCGTGTGTTTATGTCTGTGTCTGTGTGTGTTTAATTAATAAGGAAGTGAAAGCTGAGGAATAAGCTGTACCAGACCTTGGCTACACAAAGCACTTGCTATCATGATCTTTTTATTGTTGGTTTTGGCTTTATTGGTGTCTTCTGGTCTTCTGTCAACAACAACAACAAAAAAACCTGAAATACGTTCTTAAAAATCACAGAGACACAATCCCTCCATCTAGTTTTGCGTAGGGTGAAAGTAAAATGACAGCCTTCCTGTCTGTTAATTTACAGACCATCTCTGTAAATTAACAAATGTGACAATATCCTGCCATCTTCGCTGATCTATCTTTTTCACATTATAAGAGACATTTCATAGCCTAGTGCCCTAGTCTGAATCAGTATCTGAAGAGTGCAAACAGCATAATGATACGCTGAAGATTCATAGCATGCTGGGTTCACCCGTAGTAAGCAACACTGGCTTCTCTTCATTGAAATGTGAAAGACAGAAGGGTTTTTAGTGGCAAATGAATCAACGCTCTCATCATAATTTGTTTGCTCCCGACTATTGCTGCAGCAGCAGATTCTCAATACAATAATAATCTAGTAATCATCTGCATAATTTCATTGAGTAATAAGTATTAAAAAAAACTCTAACAGACCTTACTTTGAACTAAACAGGCCAAGTCTCCAGAGAGATTCAGTGCAACTTAGAATCCATATTTAATAAGGGCTGCGTGTTGTGAAGACTAACTGCACAGAGCTCACAGTCATGTATTAGGAGCTGCTCAGTCAATAACTATAGGCAGCCATTAAAATGCACTACCCAGCCTTCTCTACAAAATCACATGTAGCACCATGTGCTTTTCTGTGCAATATTAAACTCATGTAGCTCCAACAATGTGACTACATTCAAGAGGAAACCAGAATCTTGCAGTGACTCCACTACAAACATTCACAAGAATCCAAGTACAAATAAAAAAAATGAAACAAATAGAAAGTGTGAAAACAAATGCTAAAAGAAAAATGCTACAAAAGCTCCCTAATATAACTAATAATTGTGTGTGCCACTGTCTCAAAATGATTACCTGCCGTTTTTCTGCAGCAGCTACGTCAATAGCAGTTTATCCAAAGTGAGCACATCATTACACCCTTGGCCAGGTCCAGTAGAATTTTTCTTTTTCATGTGGATTCCCTATTTGTACGTGTATTTACTGGATTAGGAGTGTGTTTCTGTGTGTACTTTTGTGTATTGCTTTTCTCTTTAAGTACTAAAATAGAACATCGAAAAGGAAGGGGAAAATAAAAAGCACATAAGGAGAAAGAAACCACGAAGCTTATTTTCTGTGTATGTGAGTAGAAAAAGGAAACATTTCCAGGCAACAATTATAGGTCCTGATACAGCACATACAGCAAATGTGCAAAAACACATGACATCATCTCATATTTATTTTATTAAGCGTAATCTTTGCATTTATGCATGTAGCGGCTTTAAACATAAAGCAGGTCAGTGTTGTCGCTGTTGCCCTGTCTCCAAATCTTTTTAGTGACTGCTGCCTTCATGTTCTTGTGGTAAATATTTCATGCTGTGGCTAGCAGTCAAGGATTTAAACTGGGGGTTCTGTATCTTTGCTGACATGTGGTACTGCAGATGTGAGATGAGAGCAACAATGCAACACTTTGTGTTTCATTATGTTGGCTCATTTTAGATCCGACACAGTGAGGGAAACCTCACTGCTAGAGCCATATAGATACATGTGTGCTTCCACACTGCTGTTAAGAAGGAGCAGGTGAAATGATCAAAGATTAAAGGGGTACTGTAAGGAGGAAAAACATAATTTAGGACTAAAGGACATATTTTGGTAATGTTTGTTTTTTTAAAAAAAGGGTCTTTAACAACTCCACAAGTGAGTACATATACTTATATCTATTATTATTATAATGATTTGGCAGCTTTAAGTAAAACACAATCTGAAAATCAAACTGATCAAAGTTAATCTTTGCATATAGTCTGATGATACACCGTTAAAAGGCGATATAAGTTATAATGAATTTCATATCGACAACTGATCACAACTGACAACTATTTTATTACTATTTCATCAAAACAACATCTTTTATCCCATTTTTTAGAGCTTACTGGTGCTTTCATTTACATGTTGCACAGAACTACAATACCACAATCTTAACTTCTCACAGAATTACCACATGAACTTGAAGGTTTTTTACAGTTTACAAACCAGGTGATCAGCATTTAAATAATGGCAACAATCTTTGTTATTCGCCTATGGTGCCACATTCAATCCTGAAACTGATCCCCAGCTCTTACTAACTAATCGTGCTGCACATTCAAACACCTAATTGTGTGCCACTGGTCCCCGGGGTATGAATTCTCATTCAACAGATGAGCTGATCAATATTAATAACAATGAGGCTGACACAGGGCAGTGAGGGCTGAATAAGGGCAGATGGACAGAGCCAGTATAAAGGCAGAAGCAAGTAAGCATCTTTCAAGGCGTGGCTGTTACCCGCTGAGGTTTATTAGCTGTCTGTAGCCCCTGCAAGGCTGGAGCTTCCATCACTCATGGAAATGATTCTGATTAATCAGCTGAGTGCTGGAGTGTGCAGGGTATACTGGAGACAGGCAAATCCTACAGTAAATCATATTTGCTCACAGTGGGCTGCGCCGTCATGCGAACCACGCCTTTCCCGCTCACTACACACTGCAGTGGGCTCCCTCCTCCCTGGCACATGCAAAGATTTTCTAAGAACAGATGGTAGAGCGGGGAAAGCCCGACTCACGTTTCATGCTGACATCTAGTGGAGTCCAAAACATGTGATCACACAGGGCTAAAAATCGATTTACATATTTCATAATGCAGTGGTGATTTCATTTTTTTGGGACTTGCTGTGTAGCTCAAACATTCTACCGAAAAAAATTTGGTGTGAGACAAACGCAGCCGTTCTTCAGAAAGAGTTATTTTCTATCTCTCAAATAATAAAATTCAACAGGATTTTTCTTTCGGGTCAACTACTGTTTCACCCCAAAGCCCTTCAGAATGTTATATTACCAGACAGTTTCAGAGAGCATCCAGCCATAGACAGCCTGCCGTGTAGGCCGTGCTTTCAGTGGACAGTAAGGGCGCAGAGGCAAGCTGGATTTCTGAAATGACTAGGAGAATGAATGATATTTCTGAAAGTGGAGCTGCAGAGGATGGAATCATGTAACAATGTGCAGTGATCTGTCTCTGCTTAAAAAGAACGGTCACAGCAATGATTCTGGACCGCTCTGCTGAAGTGGAGAAGCTTCTCCTCCCCTCCCTCCCTTCTCTCTTTATCCCTCTGTGAACTTTCCAGCTCACCCCCAACTAATGTAGTCAAATACATAGTATGCCTTTGCTTGTCTTATACTTACAGCCAAAAGCTTGAATCTTGAAAGGTATATCTGGAAGTAATCACAGTGAGAGTGTTGTCAGGTGTAAATCCTGTAAGAGAAAGAAAATGGCATTTTTAGCCTTGGAGTAAAATAACAATCTATGAGGAAATGCTCTTGCTTAGTAGTTTAATGAAAATTTGGAAACTTGGCAAATTTAAGGTTGATGAAAAACTTTAATCGTCTCTTGGGTGATTTGAAAGCATTTCAAGATAATATATGACATTAAATCCCACTCGGTGAGCACATATTGCTAGTGCACATTACAAAATCTTACTCCAGCAAATCATCATCATTTTGTGCCAATAAATACCGATAGCTGCCTGCCTTTCTTTCACACAAACAAGTTGATATATCCTGTTTTGCTCCCCAAAATGGCAGAATGAATGAATTATCCCTGACAGCTATCCGTTGCACACTACTGCTCAGCAGTTATTGAATTAACTCATTTTCATTACCGTAATGGCACTGTAATGACCTAAGTCAACAGAGCTTTGATTTCACAACACAAAAATTGTTGCTTAGTTTGTCTCCAAACTTATGTGCCACAACATCTCCAAGGTGTTGTTTACTATAAAAAAGCATTTACCTTTAAGCATATCAAATCAGATTTCTTGTCAAAAACAAGACAGTTGTTCACCACGACTCTTAGAGCTAGGTTAGACAAATAAGAGATTTTAACACAGGCAACATGTCTCCCATTTGTGGAGTACAATGTTTGCTGAATTTTGTGAAGAAAATCACCTTTGGTACCATCAGTGTTGAAAATAGGAAATGTCTGACATTTCCTTACTTTAAAAATAGTCAAAGGCTACAGGTGTTGCTTGATAATTTGGGAATTTCACTTATTACTTTTCTGGCCAAGAGTAAGCTGACAAAATCAATAACAGTTTTAGTTCTTTACTCTCTGCACACCCAGAATTGGTTGACTTTGTATAAGCTGACAAAAACCTCCAAAAACATTTCTAAAGCTCACTGTTTATCACACTTAATTTTCTTCTTCCTTTTTTTGTAAATCTGCACCAAAAAATGCAGATCAAATGCTAAGCTAAGCTTAGTATCTACGTGCATTTATATTTAGCATATAGACATGAAAGTCACATCAATTCACTTGTCAAACAAAGCCGAATAAATGTTCCCCCATTACGATGCAGCTCTAAGATCATCTGTTCTTTAGTGATCTTGCAAATCCAACTTTGCTGACAAGAGCATTGATGAACTTCTACAATCAGTCAAATTCCATCTTTATGCTTAAACCTCAGAGGATATTTTATTTGGGGCCCAATTTCCTTCTTCTGTTTTGGCAAAACAATCAATTTCATGACTCAGTGGACTTAATTGCTTTATTGTAATTGTATCATGAAAGACATCCACAGGGAGAGATAACCAACTTCATTTTGTGCACTTCAGTGAAGGAGAACAATCCATACAATTTAAACCTGCCATCACCAAATCCAATTTTATTCTGTGAATTTCTGTGTATGTTATACATTCATTTGACTTTTCTAAACAGTAAAATTCTCAAGATCACCACTGAGATCAATTCATCCTTTCGACCTGCTGAGACTAGAAAATCTAACACAGCTACAGTACTGAAAGAGATTTTTTTCTTATGCTGGTGTTTTATGGTGTTTTTTTGTATTTTTGTTTTAATGTGAACACACCCAAGGCAGATGTAGACAACAAGATGGCTGATGAAAAATATCAGGACTACACAAAGGAATAACTTCAAGGTACATGGAAGAGTACAGACTTTTTTTTATCTTTCAGCACAGAGAAATACCCGCAGTCCTCATAGAAACACTGTGAAAGTGTCAAAGTGAGCTGTTTGCAGCTAGCTGAGGGGCACTGGTGACAGTGAGGAGAAAAGCAGTGCTTCGACACTGCTTCACGCTGCAGCAGTCCAAGAATACAAGTGGCATTTTTTTTGTACCCTAAAAAGAAAGGTCAAATGACAGAAATGTGACAGAAATGCAGAATGAAAAACAAAAAACAAAAACATTCAATCTAACTGGATCTCAACCTTAAACCTTAACAGAGAAGTTGTTTTTTTTTGTACTGCATGCTTATATAATACCATAATCCAAAAGAATCTCAGAAATAAATCTCAAAAATAGATTTTACCCTGTAAGGACAAATAGAAAGTAAAATCTCACTCTACATCATAAATTAGCTAGCTGACAAGAGAGACAGACTCTGATGTGCAGAATCACAGATACAATCACGTTAAAGGGAATTGCCTCGTGGTGAAAATAATTGGATCCTTCCTCACCTATTTATGCCCCCAAGGGCCCAAACTACGCAGAGGAAAAATAACTGAATTTGATAATGACTTGGGGTTTTTTTGCTTCCCATATAAGCCCACATCAGTGAACCATACTGGCAGTGGACTCCTATCAAAATGAACATGACGAGTCAAATTGACAAAGGTCAACTATAGTACAGATACCTAGGTAATTGCAATCAGTTTGTTTATCACACTATAACATGGCACAGAATATACATCATCAACTGTTATTTTTGTAGCACATGAACTTGAGTTACAGTTGACTAATTGCTAGATGTGACATGCAAGATAAATGAAATACAATAATTCCATTGCAAGGTGATTGCACAGGCCGCCTGGTGTCTCCAAACAATTGAAGTCTGACTCAGACTGCAATCCCACACAGACAGGTTGCCAGCATGTTGCAAGCATTCTTCGTTGATCGCTGCAACTCAGCTGCAACACGTGTCTCAACTCAGCTGGTTGCCAACTTGTATTCTGGATATATTACTGTACATAAGTAAGTCAGGAAGTCAAAATGTCATTTTTGCTGTTAAATTATGACTTACAGTAACTATGTTGCTATTTGTGGAGGAATTTCTGTTTCAAATTATGAGGTTCTGACTGTACTTCAAACTGATATTAGTAGTTTAATTGATTGGCAGTAATTAATGAGAATTTCTGTTCGGTGTGAACAGCTATGTTGACAACAACCAACGTATTATTGCCAACTTCACCCCAATCAGTCGCAAACTGATAACAGACTCATAGCAGACTGACTCAGTTTTACTGTCACTTTACCACCACGTCCATGCACCAAAGTCACTTTGAAGATGGCAACTAACAGCAAGCAATCAAAGGTCTGGTCCCCATCTTTAAAGCAACCATTTCAAACAAACCATTTCAAAGCTAATGCAGTTCCAAGTTCATTTCACACAGTTGCAATAATTGTGTTTGTGCTGTGGTCTCCAACCACTTGTTTTTGGGGGGTTTTACCAGTGGGATGTTAGCATTAGCTTGCTGCAGTGCTTACTAAAATACTTCAAAACATATGATAACACTGCAAAATTTCAGGGGCAGGATGACCAATCGGCTATTACATTAAGACAAAATTTTACTTGCATTAATATTTCATACACCCATCATCAAAATATCACTAGTTGCAAAATTTCCAAATCCATATGTTTATCAAATCTTACTGACATCTAACACAAAGAATCCTCTGATTATTCTTTTTTCCTGGATGATCTCTGTTTGGTAAGGATCACCATGTAGTCCAGCAACAACTGGAAAAGTCAAACAGTATGAAACTACAGAGCCTTCCCATTCTTTAATGAGATTACTGTGCAGCTTTTCAGACAGCACTTGAATTGCTCAGCCCCGAAGGATCCCATGTTTTCTTTTTCTCTCTCAGTCTCTTACTCTCTCTGTCTGTCTCCAAGACACGTGGCTCTCCATGATGGTTGCTACAGGAGACTTTTGGGGGCTCTCAGCTGCCCTGGGTCTCTGAAGCGTAGCATATGAACACTGGAAGATGTGCATGTGTGAGCAAGGAGCTTTCCACGCAGGAGGGATCTGGCCCAAATTTAATCTCTCTATTGTGAGGATGGCGGGTAAGCGAGAGAGAGCGAGAGAGAGAGAGAAGGGCCGTGCCTGCTGAAATCCCACTGGCAGTGCTGCAATGCAGGGGTTTAACAGTGAGCCAGAAGGCAGGCAAACACATTAAAGAATTGGCCTTTGCATGACACACAAGACACACGCATTTAAGCACAAACATAAGTGTACACAGATGAGTGATTGCACGCATGCACGCTTACAAACGCCGATTTGATATGAGATAGCTGTGCAAATAGAGTTTGACAGGCAGGAAATAATGATATTAATATTATAAAATGCTGTGACATTGAGATTTTAAAGTAGATTCTCTCTAAGTTCTGTCATTTGCAATTTCTTAAGTATCAGGTTGCATTTGTAATGCAAAGACAGCTAACTGAGATAGAAACCATTAAAAAGACTGAAATGGTAAATGTTCAGAACCTTCAGTCTTCAAGTCCATAATTGGAAATAGAAAAAAGGCAATATACATATTTTAAATATTTATAATTATTCATGTGTAGAAAAGTATATACACTCACAGCCACTTTATTAGGTATACTTTGCTATTACTCGGTTGGACCCCCCTCTTACCTTCAGAACTGCTTTATTCTTATTCATGACATTGATTAAACACAGAATTTAAACAAGAAAATTGAAGGAATGTTGGGAACATTTCTCTGCGATTTCCGTCCATACTGACATGATAGCATCAGATAGATTTGTCAGCTGCACATCCATGATGAGAATTTCATGTTCCACCACATCCCAAAGGTGCTTTATCTGACTCAGATCTGGTGACTATGGAGACGATTTTTGTACAGTGAACTCACTGTCATGTTCAAGAAACCAGTTTGAAATGATCTAAGCTTTGTGACATGGCGCATTAAACTGCTGGAAGCAGCCACCAAAAGACTGGTAGGCTGTGCACACAAAGGGAAGGACATGATTTCAGGCAGGTTGGGTTATTTAAATGAGGGGTTTAAAGCATTCCAAAAAAATATTCTCCACACCATTACACCGTTCAACAGCAGACTGAACTACTGATATAAGCCAGAATGGATCCTTGCCTTCATATGGTTCATGTCAAATTCTGACCCTAAAATTTCGTCAAAATTTGGGCTCATCAAAACAGACATTGTTTTCCCGTGTCTTCCATTGTCCAACAATGTTCCTAGCTGACAGGAGTGGAACTCAGTCTGGTCTTCTGTTTCAAGGTTCAATGTGTTATGCACTCAGCAATGCTCTTCTGCATACCTTTCTTAAAACGAGTGGTTATTTGAGTTAGTTTTGCCTCCCTATCATCTTGAAGCAGCCTGGCTGTTCTCCTCTGACCTCTAGCAGCTCACTTGATATTTTCTCTTTTTCGGACCGATGTCTGTAAATCGTAGAAATAATTGTGAAGGAAAATCCTACAAGATCACCATTTTCAGACCACCCCATCTATGAACACCAAATATGCCACTATCAAACCCACTTACTCATTTTGATACCTGGTTTGAACTACAGCAGGTTGTCTTGATGAAGTCTACATGCCTAAATGCATTGAGTTGCTACCATGTGATTGGATGACTAGATATTTTGTTAAGCTCTAGTCAGGTAGCTCTGCTGATCGGAAGATTGGTGGTTCGATCCCTGGCTCCCTCAGTCTGCATGCCAAATATCCCAAGTTGCTCTCCATCCATCGGCGTGTGAATGTTAGTTAGAAAGCATTGAAAAACATAAGAAAGTGCTTGGGGAAATGTGGTGTGTTGTATAAAGTGCTTTGAGTAAAGGAGAGTAAAAAGGTGCTATACAGGAATCAGTACATTTAATAAGCAGTTGAGGAGGCATCCCTAACAAAATGGCAAACAATCATCTTAGGTGTGTTTGTGATGGCAGGTGATGGTTTATAAAAGTGCATACCTTAAATACTTAGTTCTTTTAAGATTACATATTTCTGACTAACTGGCACTAAAAAACAATTGTTAACGTACACTGATTAAATTTGATTAACACTGGTGCAAAGATATACCTCCAAGACAACAACAAATCATTTATAACATGATTCCTATTAATAAGATGGACAGGAATATACATTTTAAGGCCCTTAGGAATTTCTATGTTTAGGTTTTCATTCATCAACTCAGTGGGCACAGTGCACCATTATTCTGAATATAAAGGAAGGGGTGGAGGCAGCCATGGGCTTCACTTTTAGCCCATACTGTTTCCCAGAGTATGAGAGGTGAAGAGCGTGATGGGTGGCTGCTTACATGACAGATTGCTGACTGCGGGAGGCTTTTACAGTCAGCAGAAACACAAAATTTGTGACTCCTTGGCTTCTTTATGTTCCCATACAGTGAGTAAACAAACAGAGAATGAAAACATTTTATAACTTTAAAAATATTTGATCTTAAATAAAAAATGGAAGACAACATTAGCATTTGCAGGATACTCTAAAATATATTAAACAATGTTTTGTGATTTGTAAACTTACTACACCTGGCAATGTTTTTTTTCTTCTTTTTTTCCCCTTGGGCAAAGCCTCTGATCTCCTTTTGCTTGATATGCTGTGACCACTGTTGGTTTATCTATAAGCCCACCAAAGCTTTGCTGTCATCATGTCACCCCTCGAGAATTTTAAGGATTAAAAAACAGCTCCCACGGCTCTTCTGACACCAACAGCTTGGTTCAGTTGGGCATTTTGTTGCTAGTGGTAACTTATAGTGGTATAGTTTAACTGATGTTAACACATCCAGCATGTTGTCAGTTCATGAAAACCTTAACATGCATCTTTTTTTCTATTGCCTAAATACTTTGTTAGATTATTGTCCAAATGTTGTACTAGCACTGGTATTATAGTTTGTATGATTTGTGTTGTAAAATTTTATTTCCTATCATTAGCTTTCCAGGGGGCTAACAAACCAAGCTAGCAACTATACTTCCTTGACCTAATATTAAGGTACAGTAAAAGCTGAGTTAAGTAAATGTTGAATTAATATTGTGATAATTGCTTATGTATGCTAAAGATAAATATCCACATAAATCTGTAGTCAGTCGGATGAAATGGATATTATTTATCCCACAAGCTTATGAGTTGTTTACTTTTAAAATCCCCAAAACATTAATATAGGGGGAAGAAAGCCCCTTACACTCACCACTTCATTAGGTAAATCTGACAAACTGCTCATTAATGTAAATATCTAATCAGCCAATCACAAATCACAATCACAAGCACCGGAATGGTCAGGAAACATGAACATGACATGGTTGGTTTCCTCACAATCATTCCTCGGTTTTACAGTGAAAAAAGATTGTGTGAAAAAAATAAAAATAATTCAGTGAGTGTTCACTGGGTGCTACTCCCGCCAAACAAGAAGTCTGCAGCAACTACGTGAAGCTCCATGTCAAGTCTCAGAGGAATGTTTCCAGCACCTTGTTGAATGCAACAAGATGCTGGAAAGGCGCTTTGTGCAACAAAGAATTAAGTCAGTCCTGAAAGCAAAAGAGGGTCCAACCCTTTGCTAGCAAGGTGTAACTAAAAAACGTGTCTACTGTAAATCAAACACTTGTAGGAAAATGTGCTTTCATTTTCTTGACAATTTTTCTCAGATGAAGCTACATCTTTGGTGATTTTATCTCAAAACTATTTGAAATAAGTAAATTTGTCTTGATACATGGAAAAACTATATATATATTTTGATTAAAATTATTTTAAAATGAAATGAAGTGCTTATATAAGACATCTAACGTTTATGTTTTTACAACAACAACTGCTATTCATGCTGACAAAAGAGGTCATTATCAACCCAGCAACCCACTGCACTCATGGTGTCGTAGCCCTACTAATCTAGCATGAAGTAAGGTGCAACATGAAAAACTGAATTATTGGCATAATGGAACAAAAACAGAAGAACTCAGCATGACATTTTAGTCCATAAAACCAAAACCACTGTCTAAAACCAAAACTTTCTGACAAACTACAAGACCGTTAAATAAGTAATCTTGACTAAGATAGATCTACTTGCACTTTCAAAACGTACATAAAATGCATTTAAAGTCGAGTTGCATGTAGAACATTTTCAGGATAGGATTAATGCTTATGTTCATAACTGGATGAAGCTGTTGTTTGATTTGTGAAGTACTGTATTTAGTCTAAAGGAATACAGCTACAAATACCATAAGAGTGATCATAAAAGAATGAATTCAATTTGGGCATTATTTGCATATGTGAAGAGATCAAAAATAAAAGATGCACATAATTTGAAAATCTGACTTTGACAAAGCTGTTTTGCACTTGTCACTGTTGATCAAACACCCTCATAATTCTGTTAATTCAAGCATTAAATAATTTAAAATGGGTAATACCATCTCAGTAACAAGAAATAATAGCTTGTAAAGCTAATTAAAGACAAACAAGTCTGAAATGAGTGAAATGCTTGAACATAAAAACAATCTGGTTAGGAGATATCTCGTCAGACACAAAGTATATATTACCTTAACCAAATCTTAATTGCAGGGCACCGTGGTATAATATATGAGGATTCAAATTTTCTGATTTGTAATCACAACAACATTTTACAGCAATATTATAATGCCTTCATAGCCCGTCTCTTGTCTTTGACTGCTTCTGAGTGATTAGTTTTCTGCATAGCTGTAGCACCTACACACATACAAGGATGAAAGAATAACCTAACACCCTTCAGCAAAGATGTTGCTCTCATTATTGTGGACTGCTCTGCGTTAAGCCTAGGTTAGATCATATTTAATTTAGATGCATAGGTTGAAAAAAACTGCTGTGGCTACAGATCTATTTCAGTTAAATTTAAAATGGCTGCATCAAATCAATTTCAATGTCCTATCTGGCAGCAGTTAAAAAGTAATTACTCCATCAACTGCATGACACAGCTTAAACATCAACAAGAATGATTTGTTTTTTTGCACCATATTTTTCAGTCCTCAGACTTTTTAGGAAAACAATGATCTGACTTCACATATTTGAAGCAAGTACTATTTTTCACAAACCTACTGTCCATAAATCCTGGCGGAGAGCGCCTACTTTCCTCTGGCTACTGGCTTCACTCAGAGACAAGAACTGTGTTTATGTGAAGAAACAAGGCAATTCGTCATCCAGTCCCAAAGAAATGGTCAACAGCAGGGACAAAATGGCACACATTTCAGATTAATTGCTTCCCTACATATCTGCCCAGCGAATGAAACATAACACTACAGACCACATTAGACAGAAAGAGAGATCACAAATGGTTGAGGAATGTAATGAAAAGTATCGATTTTCTTATGTTATTTTAGGTGGAACACCCAACTATAAAATGTTGTGATTTAATTATTGTAATGGGAATAATTGGTTGACCGTTATGAAAGAGGACAATCTATGCAACGACAAATGTAAAAAAGGATGAACCACTCAAAAGCCTCCAGACTTCAGTGTCTCTGAATTACGTGCTTCCTGAGAGCAGTGTGACGACAGAAAAACAACAAAGTCCTCGGGGACCAACAAACTCTTATAAATGTCAAATAGATTTTAGTAATGTGCCCCGCAAGCGCCAATTTCTTTTGGACAAGGCCTTTCAACATAATAAACCATGTTACCTACCAAGCCCCATGTATAGCTAAGGGAACAATCTATACTCCTACAGTTCAGTGGGTGCCACATGTCTGCTGAAAACCAACACAGCAGTTAACCATTATGTTTATTATGTATCCTTTGTGCTTTAATCGTGTCCTATCATATGGAGGTCTGAAATGCTTGAGACTGAGAAGCATCCTGTTATAGAACAACATTAAGATGCAGAGATAAACTCAAAACTTGTCAGAGGCAGGCGGATGTGCTTTTTTGCTCCTTGCAATGCGGTCAAAGGTAATGTAGGACAAGGGATAGACAAGCCGCAAGTGGCAAGCAAAGTGGCTGCTCATGGGGATCATTCACCTTCACAGCATCAGTGAACTCCATTACAAGTCAGGACCAACTGTTGGAAACCACTGAGCCATTAGTCAAACACAGATTGAGTTTGACAGCTAACCTCTTATGATGATCTCCTTGCACCACATAAAAACTGACTTTTGTTGCCGCATAATCTTGTTGTTGTACTCAAGGAAGACTCGCTGCACCGCTATAGCTCAGAGCAAAAAGCAGAGAAATATCATTGTAATAATAATAAATTTATGTAGTAGAGACAATCAGAGTATTTGAACCATCTAATAAGCTGAATAAACCATAAAATCCTAAATGATGAAATAAAAAAAGAGATATTCTGTCGCCTGTGACTCAAACACACAGTCAGGAACTCCTCTGTATAACAGCATGTTGAATTTAATAAGGCTCACTGCAAGTTGTTTCTTCCCACCATGGTGACTTCTCACTTAAAGTTTTTAATGTACACGTTCTTAAATTAAAACTCCTACATGGGTTTAAACAGTTCAATATAGTCTTGCCCTCCTGTGATGATTTATCCACTTGTGTATTAGAGAGAAATATTACTTACTTTTCAAAACTAATGCCATTACTTTTTTCTCAAAGTCACTGTCTCCACCTGAGCGATGGAAGATCTGACCTAAGAACATTGCAATATTTAACTGAGATCATCTGTAAAGTAGACGGAGTCTTTTTCAATTAAGTGTTCATTAAAAACTAAATTAGGTAATGACCTTTGAAACACAGTTGCAAAGGGAAGAGAAGAGAAAGGTAGACGTGCTCTTAAAACATCCATCACTAATTAAAATAAGAAATCTCAGTGCTGTGCTTCAAGGGTGTCGCTTCCTTCATTCTGTCAATAAAAACAACCAGCAAGGCTTAATTACATGACAATGTATATGTCATTAGCATCACATTAACATTCAATTGTCACCTACTAGGTTCTAACCTTTTAAAATGTTTAAGCTACATGCCCTGAGAAAGCTTAAATATCTGGCGTGCTCACCTAAAAGATGCGTTTCAGTTGAATTACTCCACTGTAGCATAGTTTATATTTATGACCCATTTATACTTGGTTCATATACTTTGCATTTATTTTTTTATTAAACCCACATTTCTTCGTAATGTAATTAACATGTATTTATGAAAGAATTTTTAACAACAAACACAGAGGAATTCATAGATCAGAAGGCATACATAAGGGATGTGCCTGCAGCCAGACAGTAGTGTATTATCACCTGCCCTCGCATGGCCTCGTAATCTGAGAGCGAGATCAACAATCAATGGAAGGAGAGAAGGAGAAGACAAGACCAATCGATGCCTTTTAGAAACACTATGGTAATTTGCACTTATCAGTTTGGAGCAGCTCACTGCTATGAACTTCAAGGAATTGGATCACCAATAGATACAAGTTCAATTTGAATCCCCAAAATGTTTTTAACATGTTTGTAATCATGGTATTTTAACTGACTTGTCTTGAAATTGCAGTTCTGTGCAGTACAGTGTGAGTCTGTTGCTGCTGCTTTTTGTTCAATTCAATTCAATTTTAGTTATATAGGGTCTTAGTAACAATCGCCTCAAGGTGCTTTATACTGTTTGGTCATGGCACTACAATCAGACAACCCTGGTGAGCAACCACCTGGCGACGTTGGAAAGGAAAAACTCCCTTTTAACAGGATGAAACCTCTGTCAAAATCAGGCACAGGAAGGGGCGGCAATCTGCTATAACCAATTGGGGTTGAGCGGAGGAAGATGAGACAAAAGACACACTGTGGAAACATGCCTGTGTAGAGTTAAAAGAGGGGAGGGATAAGGAATCCCCCAGCAGCCTAGGCCTTTTCCAGCATTACTAAGGCATGGGTCTCCCTGATCCAACCCTAACTATAAGCTTTACCAAAAATGAAAGTTTTAAGCTTAATCTTAAAAGTAAATCCAAACTGGGATCTGGTTCCACAGAACCAGCTCCAGGGGCCTGTAAGCTGACGGCTCTGCCTCACATTCTACTTTTAAATATCCTAATAAAAGAAGGCTGCAATCTGAGAGCAAAGTATTCCACTGTGATATGGTACTGTGAGGTCTTTAAGATAAGATGAGGCATAATTATTCAAGACCCTGAATTTGAGGAGAAGAATTTTAAATTTAATTCTACATTTAACAGAGAACCAACGAAGACAAGCCAATATGGGAGAAATATGCTCCGTCATTCTAGACCCTGTCAGTTCACTCGCTGCAACATTTTGGATCACCTGAAGGCTGATACTTTATTATTGGTAAAGTATAATACTATAATAATTTGGGGAAACAATTAAGAATGTCTTTTGACTTGTGGATCTTTGGTCCTAAACTGGACTAATTAAAATTTTGATGGATGACACTGGGATAGCTGTGGCTCAGGAGGTAGACCTGAGGTAGAGGTAGATCTACTACTTGGAATATTGTTGTTTCGATTCCTGGCTCCTCCAGTCTGCATTCCACAATATTCTTGGGCAAGATACTGAACCCTGAGTTCCTCTCGGTGCGTAATCTGAGTGTGAATCCATGTGAATTCTAGATAGAAATCTCTTTTGTGGGTAAGTGGGTGAATGGGACATGTTGTATAAAGCCCTTTGAGTGGCTGAGTAGAGTACAAAAGCAATATATAACAACCAGTCTATTTGCTCATCAAGTCATCAGCCAATGTTATAGCAATCATTTCAAAATAAAACAACAACAACAACAAAAGCAGTTACCAAAATCATTGGTCTTTAACCTCTTGGCTAAATACATTAAATATTTTTTCAGACATTTCAGTCAGGACTGGACAAACATACAAATTGATGGACAGACTGTAGTATAATTACCTAAAAACAAATCTCTTTTACAAGATATGAAAAAATGACTCCTTTCATAAAGCAAAGTACCCAAATACTGTGCTGTAGTAGAACCGTCAGACATTTTTGGCAGTCAGAGTCAGCTGGCAAAAAAAGCATCAGTACTTTTCAGGCTTGGCAGGTAGATGTTACCACAAGTTGCTTTACTTGTTAGCCAAAATCATCCTGAATTTTCTAAAAAGCCAGAGCTTGCTAACACGGGTGTATTTTATGAGTCCATCAAATTATCCCAGCGTGATGTTGTAATGCTAACAAGGAAGCAAAACAGTTCTGAAAGGGGCTTATTAAATGTCACTTTCGAAACTGCAAACAACAACTGCAGGGCCCAGTGCTGTAGTCATTTCAACCAGAAAACATTAGGGACTAAAAATAGTGATGCAACAAATTTATTTTCTCTCTGAGATGAAGAGACTAATGTTAAAGCATGCTAATGATTACAAAATGAAATGCATCAAATCCACTTGCAATGTGACTGAATTCCCTTAAATAAATTAAAACTTGTTGCTTAAATGCCAATTTTACAGGTAGCCTTAGGATTGGATTCAGTCCACAATAAAAACAACCATCATTTCTACCTTTTACTGCGTCCCAACAGATGTTAGCAAATGCCCCAACAATTAAAAACCACAAAGCATTGAAGAAACACATAACACATACCAAATATTTCCACTTGATTGGCAATATTTTAAATCCTACACAGGCAAGTGACAGTATTCCATCAATTATTCAGGAGGAGTAAAGACTCACAAAAAGTACTGCACCCCCGGCTATGCAGCAGTAAATCACTGTATAGCACACCATCTGCTGCCTGTCAAAGCCAACGGTTGCTGTGTGCACAGGAGTGTAGTGCAACACTGATCCATAAGTCCAGGGTGATTTCCAGTGCAGGTAAAACAATGCTTTTTCTCTAGATATTTATTATGCCTACGCTTCGTATTAACAAATGATTTCACAATATACACAATATTAGCAGTCTGACCTGAGCTGAAAGCAGTGCAAAAAAAGTGCCAACATTTCTCTGGCTGTAAAAGGGTATTAAAAAAAAAATGTCATCAAATATTTATCGTCCACAAGATGGGATTTAAAGATGATTCTCCCTCTCGTTGCTGGTTCCTTCACCTTCATTAGTGTTGCAATGCTTAACCTCCTCCTGAGACAAAATATCCCATATTCAGACTTCAATAATGCAACGCCTTCATTCTTAGGGCTGAGGGCTGACTTGCCTGATGTCTGACTAATCGCTGACAAAGCTATGGCTTCACTGGCTATTTTTGGGCACATAAACAGTGGAGTTTACAACAATATTCCACTACTTTGATATAAAACAACACAAACTATCTTGTTACCAAATGAATCTTTCAAAGTGAGCTTGGTTTCTGTGGGTTCTTCTTTAATTAACTTAATGTCTCCTTGTAGTAAAAATAGCATCACTTCCATTAGTTAACTGTCAAAGTGCAATGACTTGGTTTAGTATTAGCTGAGGCTTTCCAAAAAACCCATATATTCAAAAAGTCTGTTGGAAAATGTCTAAAAGAAAACGCCCTGTTGTGAACTGCATTATGTCCCAAACTGAAATGCACAGAGTCAATGCGGATCTCATTATGTTGTTGATTATCAGTTATTCTGCATGCCAGACTCAATATTCTGTTTTGCCATTCACCCAGTCAAAGAATGACAGTCTAATTATTTGCTGTGTTTACATTTCCTGATGTCTTCATGTAAGACACTGGCTGCATTTCACCCATTCCCTCTCTCTCAGGCAATCCTTTAAAATGTTGATTTAAAGGATTCCCCAAGGCATGTCTGTACATGAAATTACACTGCTTTGAAAAGAATAACACTCTGCTTTGTGTCTGACATAGTTTTTGCCATAAAAAAGCCTGGTTAGACATTCCTATTATTGTGCCCATTTCTCCACTGTCTTTGAACAGAAAAATCTATGAATATGCAAATGGATTTAAGAGTTTGTTTGCAAGATACAAGATGACTCATGTACATGTGCGTGTGCGATGAGCTCTCTAAGCTAAACTAGTTAAGTTGTCACAAATCTTACTAACAGGTCGATGCCTCAAGCTTATAAGTGCCAGCGGAAAAACTGCTCCATTTTCAGCATTAAAACATCCAAGTGAAGCAACATTAACTAGAAGAATTAATGTCCAAAGTTTCCAATGATAAACTTTTACTGTTCAAATTTTATATCCAAATTCTGCTACATTGCTACCTTTTAGTTAAATTAAGTAATAACGTTTTACTTTTTAGTGTCTGAAACCAAGAGGCAAAATTATGTCTCCCACATTAATTCAGCAATTCATTAAGCAGTGGCCCTCGGAATAGCACTGTACCTCCAAACAGCAGCACTAAATTATTAACTCCACCACATTTAACACATTGCATCATCACAAAAAAGTGCCACTGGCAGAGCTTAATGTCAACCAATATTTTCATTAAAAATTGATATCTGTGAATGATTTTGGCTTCAAAGAGTTAGAGGAGATCTAATTCCAGCCAGTATGTCCTCAGTGTTTCATGCCTGTCTGATCTGTACTTCCTAATGCCTGTATCTAGACATAAAAACTATGAATTTAAAAGGCTCAGCTAACAGAGACTTGCTTCTTGAAAGGCCAAAACAAACAAAAACTAAACAAAACAACAAGTAGCAGATGCTGTAAAATGCTGCACAACGCAAATGTTTCACAAATCAGCGGTTCAGTTTTGCATACTGAGTTTTGCTCTTCAGTTTTGCTCCAACATTGTGTCCTGAGAATCCCACAAGCGGTGGCAGCTTAACCACAAGCTTTATAAAATCTGCACAATACAAACTGCACAGTTTAACTTCGATTGCAGCTTAACTTTCCAATTTGGATTCACTTCTTCAGTTTGTAATATGAAAATGGTGAGACTGCAAAAATGAAAAGAGCGTTTGTAAAGAGATTCTTCAACTTTTCAGCCACATGCTGGGAACTAGATAAGGAGAAAATGTCAATTTCAGTGTATGCATGAATTACTCTGTAATTCACAGTTTCACTTTGCTTTCAGACTGAGAGCAGCGCAATCAGCTAGTCACCATTAATTTCTCATAGAGCTCAGGCCAGCATGGAGTCAGACAACAGGCTTGACAGCTCAGATAAAGCCAAGCTGAGAAGTTAACCACTTTTTGCTAACAACAAACAAATTTCCATAATTTGGTTTCATTTTATATATGTAAGATCAGCCATACAACTTTAAAATGTTCAAGACATGATACGGTTACCCCCACTGTGGGAGTCGGTTCCTTTTTTTTGATGGGGGGCACTTTAATTGATTGTACTTCATTTTTGCTTGCCACTAGAAATTGTACTTACCTGTAATGACGATCATGACAGTAAATATTAAGGCAGAAGTATTTAATTTGTCTACTTTTAAAGATAGAGATAAATTCAGAGCATTCTGCAGTAAACATTTGCTTAGACAATAAAATGTAAGTGAAGAAAACAACTGATGTCAAACAGTTCAAATATGAATATTTCAGCTCATGTATTTAAGTGCTGTATTGTTGTTCGACTATAAGAAACTTGTGTAGTTATACACAATCAAGGTTCTTAAAAAAAGGAACCTTGATTATAATGATTATGTGAATTACAGGCCGATCTCTAAGCTCCCGTTCCTGTCTAAAATCCTTGAGAAGATAGTTCTTTCACAACTCCAGGCGTACCTGGATGAGAACGACATTAATGATAAATTCCAGTCTGCCTTCAAACCACATCATAGCACCGAAACAGCGTTGCTTAGAGTCCTTAACGATCTTCTTCTAATTGCTGATACTGGACGCTCTGCGGTCCTAGTTTTATTGGATTTATCCTCGGCCTTCAATATGGTCGATCACAACATCTTATTAGCGAGGCTTGAGCATACTGTAGGCATTAAAGGTGTTACCCTTGACTGGTTTAAATCATATCTCTCCAATAGGTCCTTCTCGGTCAACCTGGGCACCTGCTCTTCCTCCGCTGCACCTGTCTGCTGTGGCGTGCCTCAAGGATCTGTGCTGGGCCCTATTCTTTTCTCACTCCATATGCTCCCTCTAAGCGCAATCTTTGAGAAATACCACACCGCTTTTCACTGCTATGCTGATGATATACAGATCTACTTTGAACTAAATGATGATCTTGCTTTGTCCTTGCACTGCTTTCAAGAGTGCATGCGTGAGGTCAAAGAATGGCTCTTAGGAAACTCTCTTATCCTAAATGATAAGAAAACTGAAATCGTGGTATTTGGCAGCAACATTCCTCGTGGCCAACTTCGTGATGCCTTTGGTTCCCTTATCATTTCCCTCTCTGACACTGTTAGCAATTTGGGCGTGTTGCTGGACAGCTCTTTCAAATTCAATAAACAAGTGTCTGCTGTAGTTAGATCTAGTTTCTACCAACTGCGTTCCAAGGCTAGGCAGTATGTTCCACATAAGGACCTGGAAAAGCTCATCCACGCCTTTGTGACCTCTAGGCTGGATTACTGCAATTCACTTTATTTCGGTCTTCATTCTGCCCTTCTTCATTGACTGCAAGCAGTTCAAAATACTGCGGCACGCATTCTGACCGGAACTGGGAGGTTTGCCTCTATTACCCCTGTTCTAGCTGACCTGCATTGGCTACCCATTAAATACCACATCCAATTTAAAATACTGCTGCTTACGTTTAAAATCACCAACAACACAGCACCGAGCTACCTTATCGAACTTCTTAAATCATATGTTCGCGCCAGAGCACTAAGATCATCTACTCAGTTACTCTTGGTGCAGCCTAGATCTCGGCTGAAGTCTAGAGGTGACTGTGCGTTTGCCTTGGCTGCGCCAGAGTTGTGGAATAACCCTCCTATTGCTATCCGAGCGTCCGATTCTATCCAATCATTTAAATCACGGTTAAAAACCTATTTGTTTAATCTCGCTTTTCCTGCTTGTTAATGCCTGTACCTGACTCTTAGACTTACTCTATTTTCCTTTATACATATCTTTTATGGCTTGTGCTTTTACAATGTTTTTACTTGATATGTATTTTATGCTACCCCTGTGTATTAGTGACAATGACCTGTTAGTATATTTGGTACTTTGTTAAGACCTTATAATACTCATGTTACTTTCTGTCTTTTATGTTAAGCACTTTGGTATACCGCTGGTTTTTAAATGTGCTCTATAAATAAAGATGCATTGTATTGTATACACAAACACAAACCTTATTTAACATTACCAATGCTAACTAAGGTGAAATAACATGGAATTCTAAAAGTCCAAAGAGAAAGCTTAAATTCGAATTGCTCTCTGCTGCATCACAAACTTATCTCATGGGTAAAAACTAATTCAAAGAGCAAAGTAATGCCCAGACAGTGATCAAAGAGCATGACAAATCAACAGTGAAAATGGAGCTGGGTAAGAGTTATGTCAATAAGAAGGGGGGATGTTTTTGGACCAAACTTTTCAAGAAGCCTTCAAGTGTGATAAATGTGCTGAGGACTGTAGTGTCAGGAGATAGTCTGTCATGAAAGACAGCAACACTGGCCGGATGACGTGGAAAACAGCGGAACACTGCATTTAATCAGGTTTCTTTTCCGAGACGACACTAATCTATCACATTAGGCCGAAATCAGACATAACCCTGATACACTCCAGCTAATCTAAATATGTCATCCATCACTGATAACAGCTACCAATCAGCAAAATGGGAGACGATAACAATAACATCTATTTCTACATCTGCTTCTACATTCCACCTCTGTCCCTGCAGGCACCCAAAGTAACCACCAGTGTGACTTGTTAGAGTTGCCTCTACCCTGGTCTTTGTGTGTTTTCACCATCTTTCTTAAGGCAGAGCAGCTAACCAAAAAAACTGCCCACTGTGTCAAGGACATTTTCATAAGTCTGAGAGAGAGAGAGAGAGAGAGAGAGAGAGAGAGAGAGAGAGAGAGAGAGAGAGAGCACCCCACCCTGCAAAATATCACGCTTTCTTTCACAGTGTTTCAAATGCATTCCAATGAGGGGGCACAAACCAGCCATGTCCTAGATAAACAGTGCCCTGCACTGCATTGAATGCCTCTCAATTGCATTCGGGTTTACATAATGGCAGACAATGCTCAAGGATGCGCATCACTTCCAGAACTCCATATGAAAAAAATACAGACTGAAAAGCAGACTCCTTGATATTAAAAAAAACAAAAACAAAAAAAACAATGGATGATCTCCAAGATGACTTAGAACACACTGAAAATAGAAGCTGTAGAATAACGTGAAGGTTTTAGTTACTTTTTTAGGGAAATTATATTGCTCCTGTTTCTGGCTTTCACTGTTTTTAGTTTCTCCAAGAAGTGATGTGATCCTAATCTAATTGATGACATTAAAGATTCATGATAGAAGACACATGGTTTAGAATTAGTGTATTTACTCAACAAAATGATGGTTCCCTTGTAATGAATAATGCCATACTGAGACTACTGGTTAGAGCTGTGTATAGTCATGTGAGAGTGTCCCTAGTTTAGGCTGAGGCTAAAGAGTCAAGTATTGACAAACCATTGCTTACAGCAGAGAAACACACAAGGGAAACCTGGGGATGGAGATGATGGTAAAAGAATTCTTGAGTGGCCCTGAATGTCTATTTGAAATATCACATTAATAAGGTATAAACAGTAATAACAATTGCTTGGCATTCAATAATTCAATAAAGGAAGAGAATGGAGTAACAAAATGTTTATAATTTTGCAGTTAATCTCATTAAAAAACAATCCAAAGAAAAATTAAACACATTAGTCCACGGTAACCCCCAGCATTCAGCATACAGCATGGCACAAGATCATAGCAGTGGCATCTTGATGTTTCTCCCCATTTTGTTTACCTGTTTTTCCTCCTGAGTTGTCAGATATTATACAACCACTTGCACGCACGCAGCCTCTTGGCGATTAACACAGCTAAGATTCACAAAGCATTCTTGTTTAATGAAAAAAGATGCACAGTTTGTAAGACGACGTACAGTGTGGATCTCTGTGTCTTGAGGCTTTTTGAGCAGTGATTCAGGAAGACTCCAGATAAGAATAGAGACAGCGAAAACTATATATTCACAGATATATATAGCTCTCCACATAACAATATCATGAGAGGGTTTAGAGAACTGGACAAAGCATGAGAGCAATAATTTTGATCAATATAGTCCAATGAATGTCTTGTCCCTCGCGTAAAATAGATTTTGCAGCCCTCCATCATGATCTTGGAGGCACCATCCAATTTGCTGTCAAGTCAATAATCTCTTTGGGAGAGATCGAATCTGCAAGATTTCCTCAACTTGGCGGTAAGACACAGCCAAAACACACAAGTACTCTTCACTTCACTCTTTGTAGAGGGAAGTTAGATTAAAGACAATTGTTTCTGCTTGTTTCTAACACCTCTCTGAAATGCAGCCTCACTGAAAACACGTTAGCTGAATACAAATGAACACCAGGAATCTTTTATTCTGGGAACGACAGCAACACAATGACCTGAGTGGTGAATGAGTGAAAAGGATGAATCAACACCCAGTGGAGCACCTTCAGCTTTATAAAGCACCATAAGTGACCTGCCACTCACACAACTTTACTGGTGCACTGAAGTTACAAAACACAATGGTAATGCACTTGAAGTCAAACCCAGGCATCATTTGCTAGTATGGCTAATGTTATATACAGTGCTGTGCAAAAATCTCATATATCTTGCTTCCAAGAAGCCAAGTGGTCTTGAAGCACAGTTTTCCTTTGCTTGTTCACTCATTTTCAGTCCTGTCCTTGTACCTGATCATGTTCAGAGTATTTTAAGACAATTGACACCAACCAACGACTCACTCAAGGATAAAAAAACAATGTACCTAACTCATGAGAAGAAGCTGTGTTTTGTGTACACATAAAATGCCTGCATGTTTGTATGCACTTTTGTTACTAGCAGCCTGTTGCAAAGCAAAGCTATTATCTGAAGACTCCAGCAAAGTTAATCAGAAATGTTCTCAATGGAAGGGTGGCTGTGAAGATGCCATTCTTAAGAAAGCGAAATAGGGGGGAGAGAGATGGAAGTATGCCAAACAACACAGGGACTGGTCTTAATATCAGTCATAACATGTCTTATGGAGTGATGAATCTAAATGTAAAATGTTTAAATCATCATCAATGTACAGAGGAGATCGGGAAAGAGGGATAACGATGAGTGTCTACAGCTATCTGTGAAACACGGTGGAGGCTCTGTCATGGTTTGGGGCTGCATGTCAGTCAGTGGGGTTGGGGATCTTATCAAAAATTGATCAAATAATAATTGCAGAAAAGTACATTCACATTTTGATCCACTTATCATTACATCTGGAAAAGTGTTGGCATGGTAACGGCTTCATTTTTCAGCATGGCATTGATCCCAAACACACCGCTGCTAATACAGTAAAAGCCTGCATGCATAGAAGGTACAGTCATGGACTGACCTTCCCAGAATCTGGACCTCAACATTACTGAAGGTGTGTGGGATCAACGTGTGTGGGTATTGATTATATTTTCATAGTGCAATACATTCTGTATTGTTTTCTTTTGATACACAGTGATCATCTATAAATTATATAATGGCACATGTATGCTGTACAGAAATTAAAATGCATATATTCATGTAAAATACACATGATAATATGACAAGTAAAACATGTTCTTGCTTTCATTTTTTAAGCGTATTATTCTTTCTTATCGCCTACTCTAACCAATAGGTACGCGTAGCAATACACACATGGATTTTTGATTCTGTATTCTGTGTCCTTCGCCTGCATGCTGGCCTCAAAGAGAAAGAAGCAGCTCTCATGCTGAGCACCTACTCACGCAGCTAAAATATTCTCTTTCCTTCTTTCTCTCTCTGACTGATTATATTTCAGTATTCCTCTAATGAAAAACACAAATTCTTGTACACCTGATTTGTAAACAAACAGATCACACAACCTTGCAGGTTACATGGAACAACAAAATTATAAAACTCTTCACAGCAGCCAGCGGTCTAAATTCATTTCAAGACATTTCAGACTTGGTAGAATTTCAAAGCTTGGGATTATTTTAAAGAGGAACAAAAAAAATCTTTTTTTAAGATTTTCTGTTGATGTTTGCACCGCTCCGAGCGTTCTGCATGTCAGATGGGCAGATCTTCACTTGGCAACACTGAGAAATGGCAACTCGGCTCTCCCACTGCAAAACCCCGTGGGAATGGAAAGGGAAAGAAAACAGAAAATGTCTCTTCATTTCTAAGATTTCAGGGGCCAGAAAAATATATTTAATGAGGCTTTGTGTTGTTTCTCTGAGGAGCAAAAGAAAAAGAGAGAGAAAAACTTCAGATTGTGCTGCCAAATGCCTTTTGGAGTAGGCTCAGATGAAAAAATATAGATGAAAATACACACAAAGCCCTTAAAACTGTATTTTAAACACACACAGACCCTGGGGGTGTGTTACCATAAAGACAACTGTTGACAGACATTTACAATATCCACTGTCATTATTTGGGCAGATCAAATCATGGCTCCAAAGCAATACTGTTATTGCAGTGATGTGAATAGTCTTGTACCTTTCTCTAGTTTCTATATTCAAAGTTCAATTGAATTAATTTCAATTCAAAGGCTGCACTTGCACCAGATATTGTCAGGGTTGTAATTTTAGTGTTATTTTCTGACTCTAGAATGAAACTGTTGTTAGTACCAGCTTCCTAAATGTATATAGAGAGGCTGGAGCTCAGGGGATGCATTTCAAATGTCTCTGTGCAATCCCTTAACCCTCTTGACAAGGACAGATCTCCAGAGTAGCTTTTAGCAGGCGCACTTCAAAAAAGAGTGTCACTATTATGAGCAGAAAATCAAAAAGGATATAAAATACAACATATGGGCAATACAGAGGACACTTTTATATTTATTTTACAAGACTGTAAAGATTTACTTTAAAGCAGTGAGGCCATAACGGCTGGGAATGCTTCAGCAGAATAGTTGCCAAGAACTCAGAATATCTGCAGTGATGATGAGGTTTGGGTGCAAGCAGAGTGTGATATAGATCTGGTCAGTAAACAGCCTCCTGAATAGAGTGAATCTAAACAGGTTCCTAACCTCTGACAGCACCCAAGACTAACGTATTTATACATGTCAAAGCCTGAGGTTATTCAATCAGGGAATCCATCGAGCAGTGTGCTTACTTAGCCCTTGGGGGCAACAGTCAGCTTTTTATGGTTTCTGGTATAACCTATAGATATCCAGGCCATGACTCCTGTGTTCATCTGTTGGTTGCACACATAAAAGAAAACAAAAAGGATACAAAAGGCAAAGTATTTTAGCAAATACAATCCCTCTTTCGTACCCCCAAAGAGTAGTAGTAGTTGGCTGATTTATATTCATGCAACTACAAGAGAACAACATTAGAAACCAGAAGGTTTCTGCCATAAAAAATATTTCCCTTCCTACAGATTCTACAAAGTCATATGCACAATATGTTCACAGACTTTAGAATGCATTAAATGTATGCCTCCATAGACATTCATTAAGTCTATAAGTACCTAGTAAACCTTCATATTGCATGTACATTAATGTAAATGAAGATCCCGTGTCTATGTGAAGTGATTAAATGGTTGAACAGGCAGATGATTCTAATGCAGGGAAGCTGTGTTTAAAAATAAAACTACGGAGAGAAGAATAGAGGATGTCTCTGAATACAAAGAGGCTAAAAACAGCAGGTTTCCTGCAAAAATGTCAACACAATCTCACCATGTTAAAAAGAAAAAAGCCCACAACACAGAATCTGTAAAGATGATGACTTAATATGGAAATTAAAGCAACTCCTCCTCCTTCCTCAGTGTCCCATTCAAACAGAGCAGATAAGAGCTACACCAGATGTGTCATATAGGAAGGTGTTTTTCTACAAATTGGATGATTAACAGAGCAGTGCAGCCAGCATTGAGACATTTGGCTGTGGGACGCAGCTCAGTGAAGAATGATTGGCTTTGAGGGCCAGGGGAGCAGATGGGACAGGGACATGGAGCTGGACTAAAAGACTGAGTGTTCCCACTTGGTTTTCCATCAGGATATCACTTCCATACTGGTCTGTCTGTGCCTCTTAAAGAGTGACTCCACCTATACAAAAGGGGCTATTTCTGTATCGGCAGTGTTACGCCGACTTGCTCTTCATGGGACGTTATCTCTGCCTTTAGCTCCACCCTCTTAACATTAATTATGCAGCTCAATGCAGCACTCCAAATCCCTACTGCAGCTCACCCACACTACAATACTCCACTGCTTTCTCCCACTCTCTGTCTCTGTCACAACCAACCCACAAATGAGTGTTTCTCTCTTTTTCTCTTCAAAACTATGTTCTCAATGCTCCCTAGTCAAAGACAACATTTTCCTTCTGTGAATATAGACACTTAGACAGGGCAGAAGCAATTCTCTCTTCCCTTTGTCAGACTTCATATTAAAAACTGAAATGATTAAATGTGTGAAACATAAGTAGGTTGAACAATCGATTTCTAAACCACCGTTTTGATCTTTTGTACCGGATGGCCTCATGAAAGAAATGTTTCAATCCAGCAATAGAGTAAGCATCTGATGTTAATGGGTACATTTATAATGATTGCGAGTTGTATTACTATCTTTAGTTGCAGTGTGACTCACAAGCAGCTCATATTTATATTGTGTCATTTCCAAAGCCTAGTGCTGATTTTTCAGTGCAAATCAGAAGCAAACACAGTCTGATGTGGCGAGGAAACACACTTAACAGCTCAAACACCTGTCTGGCAAGGTGTAATTGACTCAACCACTCCTGAGCAAAATCACGTTGTGTCACAGGAAGCAGAGAGAGTCCACACTACGCAATCTGAATCAGCCACATCAGCAAAGTAGAAGAAAACCAGAAAGCGTAGAATGGGGGAAGCTCTCACACTCCAGCCAACCATCCCCCAGGCAGGCAGTGGGATGGAAACGTTGCAACTGTTTATGGAAGCAGAAACAAGCTTCTCTTTTGTTTCCTAGAGCTTTTCACGTGATTAAGATTCATTTTACATTTGCATGCATGTGTTTGCATGTGTGCACGTGCATGTGTTTGAGAGTGACAGTGAGAGAGTATTACTTGCCTGGCCAAAAGCTGAATAATTAATCCTACAGAACTGAAGTGTGAGGCTACAGTTTAAGTTATTTATGCATACTGTACTCTGCCTGACATTAAACTGACTAAGGAGTGTTTTGTTTTGGGTTTTTGTTTTTGAGCCCACATCAAGTGAAGGTCTTGGTAGTTGTTTGTGGGACTGTTACTTCATATCTGCCACACATGCCTTCATCAAAAAAATATGAAGCCAAAGGCATGCAAACGCCAGATATTTAAAGTTTGATTTGGCTTGCTTCCCTATACTTGCCATTTAAATAAATTGCTCTCCTCTGTGTGCAAAGATGCTAGCTCTTGAACAAAAACAAACAGTGAGGCAGATGTTCCTAATGAGGAAAACATGGCCAGAGAAGGTGGGATCATTTAGTCAGTACCCAGCAAAGTGAATGTGCTATATGCTTACATAATCCAGGGACTGACTGTGAATTGACTACTCCCTCTGTCTACAAGGCAATGCGCTAGCAGGAGCAGGTCGGCTGTTTTGTCACGTTCACCATGTTTCCGTCGCTCTTTAAAAATACGTGCATCACTAGACTTCAAGAATGAACACCGAAGAGTGAACAGCATTTTCTCAGGTTGCCGTTCTCCAGCAGGCAGCCCTCTATGCTGTGCCGCTCTGCTGCTGCTGCAGGGGTCTTTTCAGTGCATGGAACCGGATGGTGAACAGAGAACACAGCGGGGGCTGGGCACTGCAATGTACTGCAGTGCTCGTAGCTCTGCTATGCACACCCACTCTCTTCCATTCTTGCTCTGCCTCTGACAATCTCTCAATCTCTTACTCTATCTCTCTACCCCTCTCTGGCCAATGGTTGTATCATTTGTCTTCCCTCATCTCTTCTCTTCAGATTCGTTATGTGCTTTTCCTGCCTGCTTCTCTCAACACTCCTATGGTTGACTGCAATCGATATTTCCCTTGCTGTCTCTTATATTGTTCTTTTAAACTACCCTACCCTCTGTTTCTCACATGCACATAGACATGCACATCTATAAGACTAATACATATATACATCAAATAACCTTTACCTGGAGAGTTATCTTAGCCTGCTTCTAACCCCATTATTCCAGACTTCCATTTTTTCTCCAAATGGAGTAGAATAACTATAATTTACATCTCTATATTAGCAGTACAAGTACACATACACGCAATGTCATTGGCACCACTTGCTGTGTTTATCAAGGTGTCATTATAGCATCCCCAAGAGAGACTGCTCGGCTAAAACATCTGCAGCATCCTCTATTTGCATCTGAACAATCTCAACAAAATAGCCTGGTGAGTTTTTACAGCACCTCTTCTTATCCTGAGATGGGCAGTTTTGAGATTGTTGCTAAATGTACAGTGACAGCCGTTGTTGCTCCGCTATGTTGCCTCCACCATCATTTACAGGGGCACACTAAACGCCCATGCCGCACAGCATGGGACAGAGGATGTCACGCTTGGAGGATGAGCAATGACAAGCCCAGCAGCTGGTCCCTTCCCCCAGAAACTTCACAACTGTTAGAAACAGTTACGCTAATGACTTACATGCAGTGTTTACAAAGTTATCGAGATAAACCTTGCAGGCAATTTGATTATGAAACAAGAAACCTCTTTCAAAGCGCTTACACAAATAAATACAAGAATATGACCGCAAATGTTTTTGGTGTGACTCATTCCATCTACATTCCATCTAACAGCAAAAGCTTAACCCTCCTCCATCTCCCACACTCTGCATTTATCTTCAAGATGCTGTCTACTTCTTGGAATGGTGAGGGGTTTCATATCTATTTCCCATTAAAGAGCAGAGGTTTCTGATCATCACTTCCTGAATGAGTTTTACAGTCTGGCAGCAGCATCCTGCAGAGACACTTTTGTGGTCGCTTCATAAAACAAAGCTTTGTGTCACAGCAGGTGTCAGAGCCGTATGAAGAAAAGTCATTGCATGTAATTTTCATTTTTTTTGCAAGCGATGTGTAGAAAACATAATTAATTGCTAGCCACTGTTAACTGGAACGATGTGTTGTTTCTCTTTTAATAACATTGTCATTTGGATTTTGGGTGATCACTCAATAAGTCCATGTAAAACCCATTTGTCAAGCTTGAAATATCTTGCTGCTGCAGTCGGTTTGATGGAAGGAAGGCTGAACAAAATCTCAGTGCTGACACTCCCACCTAGAGCATACAGCAATAATACAGGTAGACAAGGCCAGCCAAAACATTTTTTTTTCTTTTTTGTGTGTGTATTTTCTTTTCAAAATGAAACTGTGAAGAAGCCACTTTTCAGTTCCTTCACAAAAACACAGCTCTTCTTAAGGTAAACTGTGTTCTAGAAGAAGAGAGGTGTATGAATAATGAAGAAGCAAAGCCACACAGCCACTGCAAACGTCATATAACAATTTAGAAAATTTAAACAGGCAGGGTATTACATCAGCTAACCACACATAATTAGGAATGCCCATTAGCCTTCACTAAACATTGGTTTGCTTCAAACTTTATAAAGGAAGCGCTTGCAAAAGGTCCCTGCTATGTGCACTGTCCATGGTGCTGAAACAGATTACATTTTCTTCCCAACCCTCTTTGTACCCCTGTACATAAGAAAGTCTTGAAAACTTGAAACACAAATCTACATTATGATCAGGTTTAGATGTATGTCTCATGCTTATAGCTACTATCAGAGTACAAGGTACGAGCTTCACTTTTAACTAATATGAAAACACAAAAAATTGCTCATCCAGTATTTTCAGCATCCTCATACACAACACGTTAAGTCCATCTATTATTTTTCCCTGCTCTGCAGCAGGCCAGTGTTCACAGACATTTTCAGCAGAGAAAACATATAGTGCCCACTGCTGGACAACATCACATCTTCATTCAGAAATGATCAAGGTCAGATATACAGAACAGAAAGGAGGATATACTAAATTACTGCAATTTCTCTTAAATAAAAGAATGAAATCATTAATATAAAAACATATAATTATGAATAACCCCATTAACTGTACGTCAACTTACTATCCTTTGTTGTTTGAGCTAATTTTTAACAATAATAATAATAATTCATAATATTATTTCTATCTTTTTGTGTTTCTTTAGTACACTTTAGTCAGTTCAGCCAATCAGAGAGCCTACTTTTGCTGCAGGCTTAGACCAAACAAAAACTAATCGCCGGTCTCAAACACTATCAGAGCCAATTCAAACTGTTATCTAAGCAACCCCACTGACACCCAGAGTACACAACGAGAGCGTGCAGGATAAAATTATAATGGGCTGACGTAGTCTTTTTACCACACTAAGCTTATCACAGTGTACCTATTCACAATATAAGTAGCAAAACTTCACTTATCCCAAACCGGGATAGGTGAAAACGAGGTGAAACTGTGAGAGCAAATTTGGGAAGCTGGTAGCTGGTTTGGGTTGCTTCATCCTGGCACTGTCTGGATGCTGAGGCAGCTCTGCACAGGGATGTAATGGGATACTGCAGCACTAGAGAACCGTGTGCACAGAAACTTGCCTAGGAGCATCAGGGAGTCCCACACTAACCTTCCCCCTCCCTCTTTCTCTCTCCTTCTACGTTTTCATCAAATATTATGCAAAAAAGAAATGGAAACAAACAGAGATCCATGTATGCATTTAAAAGGGAACTGTGTGTGAAGAACTAAAACAAGGAAAAGAATAAGTAGACTCACTAACAGTGAACACAGAACACAACTTCAGAAGTGAAATAATCAGGCATGCTTGCAGAAGGAGAATGCAGCTGCTTACCTTTTGTGCAGGTTGCTCTCTCCTGGACACGGAGTTCTTCCCCCTTCTCTGCAGATTCCCAGACACTTTGAGATAGAGAGAGAAATAATCAATCTCTTCTTACTTTCTTTTATTTCCAATTTCAGAATGAATAAGTCAGGAGTCTAACATAGCAGTGTAGACACACCTTTACTCTGTAAACTCTGACACACACACACACAGACTCCCATTCAAATGCACCCCAAGACTGGAGTACCCAAATTGATAAAGATCTGCTCAGGGGAGGGATAAAAACTACACACACTCACACACTGCAGTTTTTTTTTTCTTTCTCTTGCTCAGCCGCTCTGCTGCTTTTTTCCTGCTGTCTTTGCCTGCACTGCTTCCTGATTGGCTAAGCTGCTCTTCAATAACATAAGCTCTCCTCTTTAATTGGAAGGGAGCCAGTTATGTGGTGCACCAGAAGCCCTCCCGCCCAGCTCATCTCTCTTTTTTTCTTTCCTTTTTTTCCCTAAGTGCCTGTGGAAAAGAATGCTGAGCTCTGCAATTTCATACGCATTGAGCAAAGAAAAAAAGGGACGAGGATGGGGAGAGTTTATCAGTGTTTGTGTGTGTGGGGGGGGGGGGGGGGGGGGAATGGGAATGAGGGAGAGCAGTGTAGGCGAGCCAGTGTACTGCAGTGGGACAAGCAGACGTTGCATGGGAACAAAGAGACAAGGGGGCTATAAGGTGGGGTGAGAACAGATTTCGCTGCACTGTCCAACACCGGCAGCACGTTGACTGTGACAGCAGGTCAGATGAAGGGAGATTTCCCTGTGCTCACTGCAGCACAGCTAGGTGGCTCTGCTGCAGTGTGGAGTCTAATTCCCAGGCAGGAAGGGGGATGGGAAGGGAGGAGGAGGAAGAGAGCGGAGGCTGGTTGCAGTGATACCAAAGTCTCCCAGCCAGCCTGGATATATGGGAGGAAATGGGCAGCCAGCCGCAGTGTGCACAGCGGTTAATGCCTTTTCTTCATGAATTATTGAAAGTGCCCCAAAGGAGAATAGGAGGCTAGCAGGCAGCACACTGTTCAAGCAGTCTCGCCACTACTGACGTTCGCGATAATTACCAGCACCTGAAGTGAATATCATCGCAGTTAGACGAAGCCCCCTTTAGAGATTGCAATAAAATATCTTGAATGGAAAATGTATGTCATTACCTCTCCCCTTTCCACTTGAATTTCATCATGCGTTAAAAGGCTTTCCCATACTGGAGAAAATGGATGTGCAGGATTGACTTTGTGGTGTCAAATTCCCTGCTCTCTTTCACTCACATCTGGTCCATTGTTCCTCGGCTGCATTAAAGCACAATACCCCAGCAGATCAATAAAGAAGCATACAATACCTTGAGCATTTGCAGTGGCCATGATGAGCACTCCAGAAGTTATATGATGACCACAGAGAAAGGCACTGTTTGCTCAACCAGCAATGTAAATGCTTAATGAAAGAAGGGGGAGATAAAGAGATAACTGACGCTTTATACTCAATCCCGTGGTATAAAACACACCATATGAGATATTAAACTGAGTTCATCCGGGTTCATCTTAATTTAGTGATGAACAAAGATTAAAATATTTTGGAAATAGTCCCAACAGTCATTACAAAAAGGTTCTATAATAATACCACTACCAGTTGGGTATGAGCTTATGTGGGTTCTTTTATAAAAAGAAAGCTTTATTTTCCTTCAACAGAGAAAATAACATGTTTCCAACTCCAAAAAAATCCCCAAAAAAATCCCCTTGGCTTCATATACAAAAGTACATCAGCATTTCAATAATCAACATTTCCATGAATCATCTGCGTCTGTTTTCCTTCATCACTGTGGTCTCTTCTTTCTGAGGAAGACTGTAAACTGTGATGGAGATGTCTGTGTGTTTGAAGACCTGATCCAGTATCTCTGACACGCTTGTCCACTTGAGTCGATCCAGGCCACAGCCGATACTGTCAGAGAAATAGATCAAGAATTTAACCACCACAGCAACTTAATAAATGCCACAATTAGTTGATTTTAAAATGAATTTATTTATTATTATTTCTCTCAATTAAGGGTCACAAAAGACATTATACAAACCGAGGCATCGATATTCTTGATACTTGGTTCTTCAGGCAATGTGACCTCATGTCCTCCAGGCTCTGTCTCAGGCTGTCATAGGTGGGTTTCTGGCTTGCCTTTTTCTTTGTGATCTACAATAAAGTAATAGAAAAACAACATTTCATTGCACTAACCACAACAGCTTTTGAATAAAATCTCTCGATTTGTCTAAAAGTGTACATCTAGTGAATTTTAATCAACATGTGTACCAGATAGTAGACAAAGCGTCCATCACTTTTCAGTACGGCACACTGTCCTGTCACTTTTTCTGTTTGGATTATAAAGAATAGAAAGACAGAAAGAAATATAATATCCACATTAGAACAAGGCTTGATAAAAAAAATGATTCATAAATCCCTAGACCCTCACTAACACACCAGAGGACACACACAAAAAAAAAAAAAGTTAGAAAGTAGAGTTGTTTATCAAAAAGTTTACTAGCCTGAGAACCAAACAAATCCAAAAGCAAAAACTCATGTGTCATTGCTGTGGCACAAAGTGTCTGGGCACTATCCTGTTCAAACACATCCTCCCTCTAATCTGCCAAGGCATTTGATGTAATACTAGGCCTTGTTTGACACAAACATTTTAGAGAAAAACTGTTAAGGGAACTCTTGGCCTTTTGAATCTGCCGTGCCATTTTTAACAATTAATATGGAAAAACAAAAACAAAAGAGCAACACGTGTTCGTTTCAAGTCAGTGTTACACCATCACAGCTCATCCGTGATTGTATGACTGTACTGCTATCTTTCTATTCAGAGACACTGTTTGAATCTGTTGTTAATATCCTTTTATAACCAAAAATAAAGCTTCCAGACTGAAGCGTCCACATGATCTGTCAGTGCCTTGCAAAGCATTCGAGTATCTTCGTGTTGTGTTTAGAGAGACCCTGCACCAAGTTGGCTGCTATTCATGCGAATAAAGTTGTGGGCTAAGCTTCTTTATGCAAAATTAGAGGCATCAGGTCCAACGTCGCCTCTGAAAACTCCCCAAAACTTTCACATGTTAAGGCAAAATTATTCAACCTATTCCTCACTTCAATTGTTCTCAGAAACAAAGTTCAGCAAGTTATTTTTGAAACATAAGAGAATGTTTCCAAACGAGTCAGCATGTTAGTCCAGTTTGTAACTTGTGAGGAGACAGTTTATGAAAAGAATTCATCCGGTCAAGTGCAGATGGGTGTTTGCTCAGTTTTCGGAGGTTACACAAGAGAGCGAGCACCTGTCAGTCGCTGGTGAGTGGCACGCCCAACAGGATACAAATACAAAGTCACATTTACACATTTGTCATACGATACTACCCTGACTTTCTGTAAGAGTGGATGTGTGTGGAAGAATATGGGTTAATGTGTACACAGAGTCAGACAAAATTGATACAATGTGGTACTCTCAGACAGTGTAGAAAAAACTCCTAACCGAGGCTGTTACAAAAAGAAAGCCAGTGAGGAGGAGGTTAAAGGCTTTTAACCTTTTAAAAAAACTGTCTCCATGCTGGCAAAATGATCACAAGACATCTTCATCCCTGATGAATCTTTAATAAAAGGGTTGACTCACTTTGCTCTTTTAACTCAGTTACCCCTTGAAACCTCTTTCTGAATTCCACAGCTATGCCTGCCCCCATACGGATGTCCTCACTGATGCAGTGGGCCAGAGCTTCATGCGCAGGGCAGGAGAACAGGTCCCCGGTGACATAACTCAGCCTCCACTTGTGTTCTGCAGGCTAACCAGGAGGGGGCAGCATTAGACAATGTCGTGAAGCATAACGACGGAATAACAAATACAGTAAACACTGGTGTCTTGACGGAGAAGCCCCAGAAACTGAAGTTTACCTTAGTTGTGTGGGTGCTGGCCGACATATGAGGTTCGGACGACATTGACAAGCGGGGGTAAAGCACTTGCAGGGCGATTTGATTTGCTGTTAAGTATCTTGAACACACACTACAAACACACGGAAGTATCGACATTCAATTTCTGCTGGAAGACCTGTTTGCTAGTTTGCACAGTACGCTGTACGCTAGTACAGTCGCTTGTATGATTTACAAACTGCTAACTGCAGAAAGCTGTTTAACTTACGTATATAACACCGTTCTCAGAAGGTTAGTTGGTTTGGAGCAGTATGAAAAGCTGCTACGTAACATATCGTCTCGCGAGAAATAGCGAGACTTTGTGGACGATCACACCTTCGGAATGTGAGGGTTTGTCAGATAAATATGCAAAACGAATAATTTAACTTTTCCATTAGAATAATTGCAAAGCATACTTTAATAGAACCCAATTTTTAACAGTATACACTAATTTTTGTGTTTAAAAGTCTTTTATTCAACGCCTATCAATAAAAGTTGGCTACTTCCTGTGGTCTCCTAAATTTATTTGGTGTTTTATATTTTAAGAAATTCACATTTCACATTTATTGTGATTTATTAATATGTTTATTGGATAACTCTTTTTTTTGCTTATATTATTACATATAAGAAAATAAAGCAAGGGCAGACAAACAAAACCTACATCATCATACGCAGCAATAAATGAAATATTGTGAAAATCTCAGCACTGATGTGGACATGTATCTAAATATGATACAACAGCATATAGCACATTAGCAGTCAGACAGTATCAGTGTTTTATTTTATATACATATAAACTGCAATATACACAAAATCACAATATGAATAGTTACACATCAGGATTGTGCATGACAGACTGACGGTCTGTGCTTCCCCCTAGAAGTCCGCACTACGGCGTCGCTCATTGAGCCAGTCTCCGGGGTTCACATCCATCTGCAGCATCTTCATCACCCACTTGTCCCTCCGTGCTCCATCGATGAACTCATCCAGTGAGAGCTCCCCTAAGTGACGCAGGACAGTTATTCTTTGGGTTATTCTTAGTATACATTTCTTCATTCCTGATAGATGACCATTGTAAAGCTTGCACCCACCTATCCTTTTAATATAAACAAGCAATAATGGATATACATACAGTTTTACATTCACAATGCCACAGCTGCCTGACACAGACATTTTAAATCATCCATGGAACATTTTAAGCCGTCAGAAACCATTGCAAACACTCACCATCCCCATTTTCATCAACCAGCTCAAATATCCGGTCAACCACTTGGTCTGGGGTCAGCAGATTACATTCTTCATCCAGCTCTCCATGGCAGGCTTTCTTCAGCCGATAAATAGACTGAGAGTTACAGGAAAAGATGTTACAGTGACTCCTTCACTGACTAAAGTTCATTAGTCAGTCACTTCAGCTGCATAATATCAACTATGCATAACGCATGGAGACTTTAAAATAGTAAATATTACCTCCACAATTTCTAGAAGCTCTGTTTTGTCGATGCACCCGCTTCCATCTTTGTCATACATTTTGAATGTCCATTTAAGTTTATGCTCCAGTTTTCCCCGAAGGACTAAGTTCAAAGCTGCCACATACTCCAAGAAATCAATGGTGTTGTCCTGTGTGCACACAAGGTTCAGATGTTGTGAAGGAATACAAGGATGTGACTAAGAACCTAAATGTTTACTTCAGTGTGGACTTTAACCTGTCAGAGAATAGGGAAAATTATCCATTATTCCTAGAGCTAAGCTGAAACATCCAGTTTGCTTGCTGTGTATACCCTGAAAACCCAAAAAGTATTCTCAGTGAAATTGATACATGAACATTTATGACATTTTTCTTTACTCCAACATATTAAGTTAGCCCTCAAAATTGCTCCAAATGAGTTTTCTGCCCTTCAAATGATAAAATGATAATGGGCATCAGCTGAAACAGCACAAGCAACCTTCCAAATCATCAAATGTGTATTAATATCTTGTCCTGCTGTGTAGTTTGGTAACAATGTTAAAATGAGACAGAACTGAAGTTTGTACTTACTCCGTTTTTGTCAAATGCTCGAAACATGTTTTCAATGTAATCTGCAGCCTCCTTGTTATGAGTAACACCAAAAAAACTCTTGAACTCGTGCATGAACAGCGTTCCACTTGGGCATTCCACAACAAATTTTTTGTACCATTCCTGCAGCTCCGCCACATCGATTTCCTTGTCTTGGTCACTCTCTTCACTCAGGCGTTGACCCATGTTGGTAATATTTTTATACTTGCTGAAAATCACAAATATTATTTCTTACATTACACAAACCTGGTTTGACCTGGTTACATTTTTTAAGCTTCCACCTACATTACAAAATGAAAAAAGTGCTCAGTTACAGAGCCAGTGGCTGCGGCTAAGTTTGTGCAAATCAGCAAAAAATAAATTGACCAATATGGCATGAAAGTCCATAGAAGCTGAATTGTTATTCGGCTCTCAATTGTGGCAAATCCCTACTGAAAGTGAGGATGAGACACAGACTGCTATGGATCACATGATAAAGGATTAGAAATGAACACTTGTCAAATTCAATTAGTCCACAGTCAGATTATGAGAAGATTGTGCTGCTGCTTGTACCTATACTAAACTAGAAGAAAAACAATACTGTGTGTAAAAGTTGTGGGGGAAATGACATAAAAGGGTTTCAAGGATCTCTGATTTCATTCAATTTTCACAAATTAAAATGTATTATTATTTAATTATATGATTTAAGTTTACATTAAGGCATAAAATGCCAAAGGTAAGCTAAGGCCTAAAGTCTGTATAGTGTATAAAAGTTTTGAATCGAGTGATTTAAGGCTTTACAAAGCAGAGCTGGAATTCAAATTTTAGTTTTTGAGGTTATATAATTTAGGGAAAAATCAAATGGATTGATAGAATGATCAAACAAAAGGTCAAGCACATTAAAATAAAGTATTACCTGTGGGCTAATAGGTAATCTATTCCAAAATAGAAAGCTCCTGACCCGTCTGATAATTCACTCAGCTCAGTCCTTTAGTTATCCCTGGAAACCCTGACCTTCAGGTGCCAGGTAATTAACTGGTACCCTGATTACTCTATGAATGCCCACTCTAGTCTATAATAAAATTGTTGTCACTAGTGATGTGCATTTAAATCCACCTCATATCTCAAAATAGAAATTCTATTTTGGAAAAGGGTCAAACATCAAGCAGGCTTTTGGTTTTGTTTTGTTTGTTTTTTTAGTAGAAAGCAGACTTGGAAACAGCAATACTTTTTCAATAGAACATCAGCGTTAGCAGGATCTTATCTTTTGTTTATAGGTGAAAACATGGCTTGGCCCATTTCCTTCCTGGCTAAAATACGTGCTGACAGCAGGAATAGTGATAATCTTAGCTTAGAGGTTTCAAGGCCATTGGGGAGTCACTGGATGATATCCTCGCACGATTAAAATGATTCACACCTCCTGTCTTACACAAGAGATATTCCCCCTCATCCAGTCATCGTGCAAATGCTTTTACCTGTGCTGATCACCCGTTTCTACACCCATGCCTGGCAGTTTTCTGTAATGTATTATATATATATATGACATTGTTACTTCTAGAGTTTTAGCTTAGTAAAATAAAAGCAAGCTTTCAGAAAGGAAGCAGGCAAGCATGTTATGTAACATACACCTACATTAGTTACACCTTGCTAGTACCAGGTTTTTCCCCTATTTGCTGTCAGAACAGCCTTAAATTCTTCATGGAATAGCTTCAATAGGTTGCTGGAAATATTCCTCCAACATTTTGGTCCATGTTGACATGATACAGACACGCTGCTGCTGCAGATTTGTCAGCTGCTTATCTGTGATGTGAATCTCTTGCTCCAACACGTTTCAAAAGTGTCATCCTACTGGAAGCAGCCATTAGGTAGACTGTGTGGTGCTTAGGGGTCTGAAGTGTGCTAAGAAAATATTCTTCGCCCCATTACACCACCACCAGCAGTCTAAACCTTTGATACATAGCACTTTTTTTTGTTTTTTATCTCTTGGTTTCTAATTTTGGTGAGCCCTTGGGAATTGCAGCCTGAGTTTCCTGTTCTTAGTTGAAAGGAGTGGCACCTGATACAGTCTTCTGCTGCTGTAGTCCATCTGCCCAGAGATGTTCTTGTTGTAAGAAATGGGTATCTGAGTTACTCAACTAGAAACAGCCTGGCCATTCTCCTCTGATCTCTGGGCATTTTGTCACAGAGAACTGCTGCAAGCTGGTTATTTTCTCTTTTTTATACCTTTCTCTATAAACTATAAGACTGCAGGGGAAGATTCCAGTAGATCAGCAGTTTCAGACCAGCCCGTTTAGCAACAAAAGTCAGTCAAATCACCCTTTCTTCCTATTCTGAGACTTGCTTAGAACTTTAACAAGTCTTCGTGACCAAGTCCAAATGCCTCAATGCAGTGGGTCGCTTCATTCTGAATAGCTGAGTAGACATTTACATTAAACATTTGAACCATTTGCACCAAATGTGGCTGTTGAAAAACACTAGGCATGCTATCAAACTCATGTTTTGGCTAAGGTTATGGTGTACCACCAGCATATAAATAAACTATGCTAACATTGACGTATATATCGCTGAAAGCGGAAAGTTTGAGTGGAACGATTTCACAAGTGTGACTAAAATGCTAGATATCAACAGATAGGTGATACAGACAACAACTGTACATATAATTTCATATTTTTCTCTGGGCTAAAATTTTATAATGTCAGGAAATGTTTCTATTCTCATAACATTTTGAGTGCAGCTAAACAATAATTCCCTGGACACAATTATTGTGTTAACATTAACCCAGATAAGCAACTCCCTTAACACCAGCTGGGCAAAGTACACTTCAAATTTCAGCATTTATTGCTTTCCATGAATACTATGATACAAGCGCAAGCCTTCAGTTTCCAGCGATGATCAGTTTTACGAAGGCAGTGGACATTTATTACAAGTCTACAAAAACTGATTTACATACTGATACATACTGTAAAAATTCCTAATTATCAAAAGTGACGACTGTAAACTAAGGTATGACATACATAAAGTGTAAAAGTACCTTGTATTCTGTTTACAGGGCTTGATGCAGAAATGGCTACCCTTAAGCAAAAGCAATATTCTATCTAACCAAACTGGTTACTACAATACCGTTTTATACTGGCTTCATAGAATGAAAACCAAAACTATAACATTTTCCACATCCTTCAAGGGGTCAAAGCTGACAAGTGCAAGATAATGTTAATAAGAAATATATTTACGGTATGTGCTTCATAGAAAAAGCAAACAGACATATGTGAAGCATTGCTTCACATTCTATATGGCAGGTGTCCTCGTTCACCTTAAGAGAGACACATTCATTAGTGAGATAGTCAAAACAACTGTGCTTAGGCTAAAACAAACTCTATCAAACATATCTTTATGGAAATACATGCCGAATGAATAATGAAAATTCAGAGTACATCAGTTACATTAGTTATTAGGGTTAAATTATTACGTTCAGATATAAAAATCAAGGAAAAAGGATTAGAAAAACTTTTAGTCAACAGTGAAAAAGGCAGTCTCCGTAATCTTCTTTTACATCCATGCCTTCCAGTTTAAAGACCAGGTGATGTGTGGCCTTGAGAATTGAAACTGATTAGGACAAAAAGATCCTTCTGTGAGGAATCTAGAGGTTCACATCACTCTTGGTCCTTACAGGTCCACAGTGCTACAGATATACCCTTGGTGTGGTATCATACAGTGTAAAAAAAGAAAAAACAAAGTCAGATGGCAGACAGGCCTTGAAGTTAGTCAAGTTCCCCAGGCTCTATTGCAGTCTCTGCACTGTTTGAAATGCCAGCAACGCCCTCTGTTGACAAGTCTGGTGAATTACTGGAAGAGGGGATCTGCTTGTCACTGCTTAAGTCATCTCCATCGCTGCTGTTTCCTTCCCCACTGTCCGGCTCAAAACTTTCCTCTGATGGAACAGGCTGCTCAGATTCGTCCACAGTGCTATCGCTCTTCAGAATGTGGTCAGCTGTATCCTCAGATGAGTCTTCTTCCACCTCAGAGGGTCCTGATTGTGTGCTGCTTGGCTCTGGAAGCAAAGTAGAAGGTATTTTAACATGATGTTTTAAGTGACATTCTGCGGCAACTAACTTGTAGGCTATCCAGCTAAATATGTCAATTTAAAGACTAGTGTTGTAAAGTGGGCAAAATAAGTATTTCAACAAGAATCTGTGAAGTGGATCTAAAATATAAACCTTTTTAAAGAAGTGGCACAGAGAGCAATAATACTTCAATATGGGAAGACACATCAATGCACCTTTATCAGAAGCTAAGAAGGTATAAGGTGAGAGATTTTCACAAAACTATTCAGAACATTTGCCTGTTTGAAAGGCACAGAAATATTGCTTTAACTTTAGGCTAACTAGGTTTTAGTTAGTTTGTATTTATGTTCTACTACAGAGAAATAACATCATCCAAGAGATCTGTACTAAAAAGATCTATGTTGTCTTTTTTGCAACACATATAAGCCCCTGTGTATTTGGACTTATAAGAATGCAACTATTATGAAGACACTATCAATTACTGTAGTGTCAGAAGTTATAAAATAGCCTAAATAAGGATCATGAACACATACCATGATTGTCCGATACACTAGGTGTGTTACAAGATGTTCCACTTTTGTATTCTTGACCACAGGAGTGCTTTGAAGACTCTGGTGTCTCTGGCGAGCTCTCTGGCGAGCTCTCTGGCCCTTGATGACAAGACGACTCATTTTTTTCATTTGTTGTTTCATTCTCCTCCGTTTCATCAAATTTCAGTCTCTTCACCTCTTGCTTATCACCATCAGAATCCTCTTCTTCTGGGTGTTTATTCTTTATCCCACTATTTGGTGTCATCTCACCTTCTGATAGTGAGGTTTCACTGAAACAAACACAGTAAAAGCTGTTAAACAGATTATATACTGAAATGCCAGCCAATGAGTTGCTCTTTGTTTGTTTTTTTCTTAAGGCAGAGTCTTGACAAAACCTAATTATAAACGAGAGGTCAAGAGGTGATCTCTCCTCTGTAAAAACCTTAAAAGGAGGTTTTTACAGAGGAGATATAAAACAACTAACAAAAAACTAAAAAGCAGGAATTAGTGTAGTGTAGTAGTGTGTCAAGAGTATAATACACTCTTGATAGGACATATTACCAGATCAAACAATTTACCTTACGCACTGCTCCTCCACCCCCTCTGTGGCTGGCTCTGGTTCTTTGCTGACTGGACAATCAGGGAGCCCGTTGGTGGAAAGTGATGTTGGCAATGACAGCTTTGGTCTGTTAAGTGGTTTTGGTGTGCCTGGCCCATTCACATTTCTACTCCAAAAGAACAAACTATTATTTCTGACAGGCAAGATAGCTTTGTCTTTACTATACTGTGGTTTTACTTATGTTATTTGGCTTTAAAATTTTCCCACTTGCTAGCAGTTTATGAAGCAATTTCAAATTTGTATAAATCAGTCACTGACATTTTGCACCCACCTGTCTGTATACAGAGAAGAGTTGCCAGGAAACATCACCCCATTCATTCTGTTTATACTGGATGCCCCATTTTTCCTTTAAAGAGGTAGAAAGGCACAAAAAAACAACTGGCTGTTAAATGGCTGCTGTAAGTGTGACTCAATAACAATGCATAAAATCTCAGGGGACCATTACTGTCAACAGAAGCAGCTTGAGAAAAATACAGCACACAGAAGAGCAAAGGAAACAGAATCTTAACAGCCAATGTACTCACTCTGATGTGGGGTACATACAGCTCACCACCATTACATTCTGAAAAGGAGAAAAAATATAAGCTATTTTTTCAAGCCATGAAATGTACATTTACATTCTGATATGCTAATATTGTTTATCTTTTTGTTCAAATACTAAGATAATATGGTTTATTGCTCACCTTCTCCAAACCCCTGAGAAACTTGTCTGTTCCTGTGTAGTTTCGCTTGGGGTCCATAAGGAGTTCACACAGACGCTGAATGGTGAATGGGATTCTGTAAAGTTAGAGAAATATTTAGGATCAGGGAACAGATGATGATGAGCATAAGCAAGTAAGAGTTTAATACATGCAGCCAAAAAAAGAGAGAAAAAGAATAATCTACATGTATCTACAGTCATAAATGATCACAAGCTGTGATGCAAATAATTTAGTGAGATTGCTTATTAACATAACGCTTCATATAGTTTGTTTTAAAGTGTTAGAAGTGTTCCCAGTGCACACAACAATTGCTCAAATACAGATATTTGAGAGCAAGGCAATGATTTTAGAACCTAAAAAGGCTACTTCCAACTAAATACGTTACTTTGCAAAATATGCACGAAAACTATTCTCACTGAAGGTGGAATCAATAGATCTGCTTCACCACTTGAGGCAAAGACACCGCTGAATACACCCAGGCTACTAAGCAGGAGACGCTCGCAGTTGGTGATGTGAGAACCAAAAGTAAACAAATGACTCCACCGAGCATTGCTGGAGCACTCGCTAGTTGCACTCTATATGATAGTAAGATTACATCCCAGGTAGAAAACATTGTTCATTTTTTATGTCACAATATTGTGCAACCTCCCAGATACCTTTTATTCTTTTAATTAAAATTTCCAGGGGAAAAAACTCGGTATTCTACTGTGTCACTGCTATTGCACTATAAGGCTGCTGTTGGCATCTTGTTTCAGTAGATTCACACTGCAGTCACACTGCCTGCAAGATTCAGTCAGCAATTCAGCATTTTTTCCCCTATCAGAAATATTATTATTGCAGAATTTCTTAAAATATTGTGATATAATTTATGAAGGTATATTGCCCACCCTGTTAGACAGACATTAACGCACTGCAGCACACAGTGAGCAGAATAAAATATGAGTAAACCTTGTACATTTTTTATATAAAATGCATGCTCCAATATCTAGACGTTTTTGTGGTTATGTTTTGATTTAACAGACAGCATGTAAGAATACCAATAATAAAAACTACTGATTAAAACTCAGTCACTACTGAAGTTGTGACTAAGTATTTGTTTACCATTGCTCATTATAATCTCAACTCACCCATTGTATCCATCCACTATTTTTAAGATCCTCTTCTTCATTTCTTCAAATGGGACAAACTCTACATTGGGATTATGTGGTCCTCTCTGTTCTGGTGTTGCAACATGAAAATCATCCATGACTTTTTCCAATTTAAACATGAAGTATGTTTTGAACTGTGACCATGGGATCCTGTAAGACAATGCAAGTTTGCTTTAAACAAATCTGCTAGGGCACTGTTGATTTTATTTGCAGGCAAACTGATGTCAGTATTTCTGTTTGGCAAAAAAAGTTGTGTAAAATTGTTAAGTGCAGTTGTGTAACATTTAATGGGTGTAGCCATCGTTCTTGACATGTATCCATGGTACTCACATCGGTTGCCCCGTCTTGGCAATATGACACAAAAATTGCTCCAATAGGGGACAGGTGTCTTTCTTCCCTTTCTTCTCAAAATCTGCAAAAGCCAACATTAAGGAACAAAAAGAAAGTTTAACTTTAATAACTTTAAAACAAGCTAGTAAACAACGCTGATCCCCAAGATAATAAAACAAATGCATGCGGCTGCACTGAACTAAATATGAAAGGTGAATACTTTTAAAATAACCAGAGAAGATAGTGTTTGGTTTCAGGCTTCTCCAAATTACAGTGTAAAGTGACATCAATTAAAATATTTACTGCTGCATCAAGAGAAAATACATTTGTTAAAGAAGACCAAATGTTAAGTGCAACTTCATAAAATCCCCAAACCGTTCTCAGTTAACTATATGGAAAGTTCCCACAAGTTAGTTAGCTAGCATTTTATTGTTAGCAGCATGTTGTGACGTTATCAAGCTAGCTGTTTACATAATCGCTAAGCGTCCGTGGGGAAATAAATAGGTGTAAAGTGTGTGAAGACGAAATTTTTGCATTCAGAAGACAGCATTAAAATGGTGAAATCATGCAGAGACTGAATTCAGAGACGCTAGATGCTTCTTCTAAACGCTAGTTGTTGTTGATAAGCTAAGTTACGAGATAACGTAGTTAGCAAACATGAGACATTTTGCTCAGGGCATTAAACCAAACATAAAGGAAAAAATTAATCTAATAATAGCTCATTTAACAACTGCAAACATTGCCTTGAAACGCTTCCAACAATGCGTCGATGTCCATTGCTGTGGCCAGTCACAGGCAAGAAATACTTGCAGGTTAGTAGCACGTTAGCAGGTAGCAACCCAACAAAGCTGGTGGCAGTGACGACTGCGCATGTCAGCAATTACGTCTTCACATTTGCGGAAGACGCGAAGATCAACAAAGCAGAGCGCTACCCCCCGCAAAGAAATAAGTTGCTAAAATTAAAATACTTGTTATTCTCGCCGCCGAGGTATTAATATTTTCATTTACTGGATGTGCAGGATTACGTGACGGAAACTTCTCGATCGCTCTGGCGCGCTGTAGATGCCGCAGGCAGTCAGCGGGGCGTCATCGTTTTGTGTTGTGACGGCGCAAACCGGTGAAGCGACCAATGAGTCAGCAGCTGATCGTGGTTAGTTTTACCTAAGGAGCCTATATATTTACACCACGGACGACAGCAACAGTGAAAGCAAGACATCTGCTAGTTTTTAGTACGCGGTCACTTGGCTTTCAGTGGTAACGATGGCAGTTCCAGTAGCTGCATTACAACTGAGCTCATCATCCAGCCCGAGTCTGCTGGAGCACAACATTCATATCAGTGACAGAAATTTGGGAGGGATTTCTAATAACAATAACAATGGAAATGACACCCTGCCTTTACATTCTCCATGGACATTCTGGCTTGACAGGTAAGAAACTGTTTAATTTCACCCACTCCCGGTTGTGTTAGCAGTTGCTGTAGTTGTCTGGGTGAACTCTTTGTTGTTGACCTGTTATGGAGAACAAAGAGGGGAAATGAATTTATCAGGCCTCTAGTGTAAGTCAGGCATTGCAGCTTAGATAATATAACAGGTGATCTTAACAGCAAAACGCGGATTGTTATTGTTGTTTTTTCTTTATTTAATCAGAAAGACACAAGATGCACATACAAAATGCTTGGTAATGGTGATGCAGCTTATCTGCCAACTGTTTCCTGTCTGACCTACATAAACAATTCCTCTTCTTGGAAGGATCTTAAAATAAGCAAAGGGTGTAATTATGACTGGCTGGCTGAATATTAATAACTCGGCGTGATTCCAGATAAGGTCACTGTACGTTCTTATTAGCACAGGTGTTATTCTGTTGCTGCTCATGTGATTGTTATTGTTTAGTGAGTCACTACTTCTGTTAAAATAAAATTTACTTTTACTTCTCAATAAAGTTTCTAGTTTGACACTAAGTAATCAGAGCTGAACATAAGCAACACTGAGTTACACAAGCCCATCGTCCACTGTGTGTACAAATCAGAGGGTGCAGTGTTCAAATGGGGTCAGTGTTGTTTACTGTTTACTGGCGTTTTTGTCATCTGATCCCACCCCCCAAAACACTCTACCCTATCCTGTCTGCTCAGAGGGCACATGTGATTAATATAGCTCAGAAAAACGGTTTATTTAGTTGATCTGAGATATTTATAAGCTTGAATTTAAAAAAGAAAAGAAGGTAGAATCTGATTTTCTTTTTTTCTTGATAGATCTCTACCAGGAACAACAGCAGCTGAGTGTGAGTCAAACTTGAAGAAAATCTACACTGTGGAGACTGTCCAGGTACGATGAATACACAAAGTGGTTGTACATCTGTTGGTAGTTGGCGTTTAAAATGTTTGTGATTGACGTCTTTGTATTTAAAAGCAATTCATAATTTTATTCAAAGTACTCTCAGCTCTTGACTAAGCATCTTGTATTAGGAATGCCAGTTTATCAGTGGGTGTGTGTAGATAAGAGTAATGAGGAAATTCTTTTTGGTCACTGCAAAATATCACCAAGGCCAAATGTCTGTACTCCGTGTGTTGGTAAATGGTTCAATAAAATGACCCATTTCCTCTGTTCACCTTTGCTCTGGAGTAGAACTTTTGGAGAGTTTACAACAACATACCTGGGGTCTCCAGCCTGCCACTGAGATGGAGCTATCATCTGATGAGAGGAGAAAGAAAACCACTCTGGTGAGCTGAACCTCAAGAACAACATTTGTTTTCACATGATGTCATTTTTATAATTTGTAATGGCACTTCCTTGTTTGCATACAGGGAAGAAGAAAGCAATGCCAAAGGTGGTGTGTGGAAAATGAAAGTACCCAAAGAATGCACTGTAAGTTATACAACACATTTAAGCATTTATTTTGTACACTACCTACTTTCATGATCATTAAATAAAGTTGTCTTCTCATTTATAGTCTGCTGTGTGGAAGGAGTTGCTTTTGGCTACTATTGGAGAGCAGTTCAGTGATTATTGTGCTGCAGGTAAAATTCTTTTAAATGTTCTTGATTGTGATTTTATATATATATATATATATTTTTAATTATTATTATATTCTGTAAAACACCATTGCTATTATAGCTTGCAAACACTATGAGTCAGAAATGCTTAATAATTATTTTTTATTTTTTACAGAGGATGAAGTAGTTGGAGTCAGCGTTAGTATAAGAGACAGAGAAGATGTCGTTCAGGTCTGGAATGGAAATGCTTCTTGTGTTAACGAGTCAAACATCATAGGAAGGATCAACGAGCTCCTTCCACAAGTACCTTTTAAAGCGGTGTTTTATAAACGTGAGTATTTTCTTCTTTTCTTTGGGTGTGGTATCATCATTTTTAATGACTGAAATCATGAGATGTGATAAGATCTTCTGTTATATTTCAGCCCACGAGGAGCACCATGCTTTCGAAGGAGGTAGATCAAGACATTAGCAACTCTCAAGAACCTTTTTTTGTGTTGGTTTTTTTTGTTGTTTTGTTTTGCTCATGAACATGTTTTAATTTTCTTTTTGGGGGGTTTGTGATAATACTGGGGCAAATTTTGGAGCATTCGATTTGCTTCATGTATCATCTTAATTACCTCAATGTAGTTCACATATAAAGCCTCAAAGTCAAGGAAATTTCACATCTTTTAAGTATTACTGTCATACATGATAAAAAATATCATTGTTTTAGTCTAAAGTAAAAGTCAGTTTAGTTTAAATATGTCTACGGCAGTATTTGTATGTTTAGGTTTTTGGTTTTTTTTTTTTCTTCTTTCTTTTTTTTTTTTTAATACTGCACAATTTTACAGAATTGTAACCAAAACAGTAACGCGTGTAGATGTATTCTACCTTACTTTGTGTAGTTTACCAAGCACATAAAAAGCTAGGTCTTTGAACTACATGTAATTTTGGGGGATTTTTGAGCAAAGAAAGTATCACAAGCAAACCTTTATATTAACAACACATTACACAGCTTTTCTAGCCAGCAATTTTATCTTTTTGTAAATTACAGTAAGAAAATACTGTTGTCTGTTCAGGACAAGACGAATAATTAGTATTCTGTAAGGGGACTATTTGAACATAAATTGCACTTTTTTTTTTTTAATTTTCTTGTGTAGAATAAGAGGAATGGGGAAAGGAATATGTTAGTGTTACAATAAAGTGACCTTGGTGCACAAGACACCTTGAGTAGATGCTGAGAAATATATGCAATAATTTCTATTCTGTAGGAAATTTGCCGTGTTGTGGTTGTCATTTTTATTTAAGCCTCTGCTCTATATCAAGCACTTTGTACTGTGTATATAAGATGTCTGATAATCCCTGTAGAGTTAACAGCATATGGAGTTGTGGTAACTGAGACCAAATACAATTTGGTTTTGTGTCACCTTTTCTGATCAAGTGCAATCTTTTTATGTATTCTCTTAAGTCTGAAGTACATAAAACTGCCCCCAGGAAAAATGACCAATAAATACACAACACACAGAAATCTATCACAAGGGCATAAAGAAGCTGTTGCTGTTTGGAGCCAATTTAAATATTTTTAAGAAGAGCTGTTATTGTAGCAGCAATGCCAAAACTGCAGGAATATAGTTTATTTCTGTTGTACTAAGGTGGTTTCAGTTTCTCGAAAATTCATTGCTTTCTGTGGTGTCATGAGTAAACCTATATATGTACAATTTAAAATCAGCCATGTTTAAGCACTGTCAAAATTCATATTAATATGTCTCACCAAAGGCGCCTTTTCAACAGAGCTTTTTTTTTTTTTTTACTGATACTGCAATACTCATACAATTGACTTGATTTCCACAAAATTACCATTGACACCAACAGAAAGACTGCTGCTGTCATTTATCAATCAAATGTTGACGTATTTGTAATGTTGCTCAGCTTCAGTACTCTGCTAGATGAATATAGCACTTGCCAAAATTGCTTTCTTTAACCCATATTGTTCAGTTTTTATAGTAACGTTAAGAGCACATACTGTAGGATAAGAGAATAACAATAGCGTTTCCTTGCACATGTACAGCTGACTACTCACTGCAGATCTCAGACCTTGTAACTGATTGTTGATCTTGGATGGTGCCTTGTGTTCATCAGCAGTTTACATTGTTAAAGTCCTCTGTTTTCTGCATATCGAAACTGTATAATTCTCCATTAGTTTTACACATGTTTAAAAGAAATAAAAATGTTTAAACTTTCATGGTTTTTCTTTCTTTTTATTAATACTTTTCTGCTATAATTTAATTAAACTGAATATGAAAGAATATACTGAACTTTTAGGTGCTATCATAATAGAAAAACACTGTCGACAGGAGTCCCAGAAAAGGTCATGTTTTAGATGTGTCTTCCCTTCTTCTTCTTGCCAGAGATCACTGCCTGAGCATTTAAGGTACTGTAATATATGCAGAGTAATCCTACACCCTACGGTACAGCGAATGGGGGGAAAAATGATAAACTACTTCGTTTTTTGTTTTTTGTTTTTGTAACGTGGCTGTTGGTTTCTTAAGAAACAAAAATCAAGTGTACTTATGGATTCGATTTCATGCCATCCACAGGTAAAATATCTCCCTCTTGCGGTCACATAAAAGCACGGGTATGCAAATAGAAGGGTCCATTTTCATCTCTTAACTCTAGTAGTCTGTGCTGAAGATTTGGCGTTTTTGTTGTGATTATCATTAAGCCTTACGGAATTTTATCACCCGTAAGGTCCATATTAACAGCCCTGCCAAAAGTACTGAGCCAGATTTTTGTATTAATCGACGTTTAGAACGTACTAAAATAATATATGGCGAACCTACCTTCAACAGAGAAAGTGGAAATAGCGCCTTTTGCACTAGACTGAGTAACCTCAGTGCATGCTAATGGTTAAAAACTACATAAATTAACACATCCTGTCACATATACTACGAAAATAATACGATTATTACTAATCCAGTTTAAAACGGTATTTATTTATTTTTTTAAATATCCTTTAAATTTTGATACAGTAGAAGTTTTTTCTGTTGATTGAAACTTGAAGCCACCTATGCAGACTTTATAAAATGAGTGCATACGAGCAAACGTTGATAAGCTTTCTATTTTTTTTTTTTTTTGGATAATATTCCAAGAGTGGTTTATTTATTTTTTGTTATTTTATTTTAAATATTCACATTTGTATAAACAGGCCGTGGACCTGTCCTTTAGAATGGCGACTATTTCTTCTATGGACAAGAAACTAATATTTTGTTTCCTGATAAAATGCGTCAAAATTTAAGCCGCTCTCAAACAGTCCGCGTGTGAACCTGACGTCACCATTGTTTACTTTTACCTAGGCCACGCCCTCTGTTAGCAACTTGTGGCTAGCTCGGTACCGAGGAAGGCACTGCTCCGAGGGATCTGCTTCAGACACCACCCCGAGTCAAAGACTATCCGCGTGTACATAATTCTGTGAGTAAGCGTTAATTCACCCTAGCGCGTTCACCCATTAAATGAACACAAAATGTAACATTACATGTATTGTTATATTAGCGTGGGGAGCGAAACGAAGAGGAGAGACAGAAACGTTTCTTGCAAGCTAGCGTCAAGACTGCTGTTAGCTTTTGTTGTAGCAGCTACTTTGAACGAAAATGCTTCCCGCAGTGTTGGCCGTTTTTCTGCCTGTTATTTATTGTTATTAGATAAGGCTAGGTCATGTGTATAGTTAACAAAGCAGACTTTAAACCCGTTTTCTCCGGGTGCGTGTTTTATATTAGCTTATGGCTCAAGTCCTTAACGGAAATCTCAGATTGCAGTGGTGATGTTAACGGATATCGATTCCGTTCTCATTGATAATTACATTGCTTTAATTAACAAAATAATGTCTGTTTCAGATAACGTTCATTTGTCTTTTTAAGCTGAGATTTTAGGTGTTGGGTGGGTGTTGAAATTTTCGGCTGTGCACTGCGCTCTGGATGTAGTTAGGCGTGACGCTGAGTTAACTTCAGACAATACAACCTCAGCTTGTTAAATGTGGAATGACTATATTATTAAAACAGTCGTATGTCTTGCACAGACCAGCTTATCGCTTTGAATGCTTATACTTAAGATGGGCAGTCGTGCCTCGTAGACGAAAGCAAACTGAAACCTAGACTTAGCAACTGGTTCAGCTGGTACCTGTAAAATGTAATGGGTTAGATTTAGGCGCCTTGTAATTCATTTTAAATAACATACTAAGTTAAAATTTACTGTTTGTTTTTGTTGATCTGAAGCTGAGCAACATTTTCTGGCATAAATGGATAAAAATCCACATTAACCTTTCAGCAAATTGCAATTCATTCGACTGGTCTGAGAGGAAACTAGGTTTCTGCACCACAGCAAGGCTCAGTTTTAGGCTTATAAAATCTACCCCAGGTTTAGCATGAAGATTAAAAGAAAAGTCACTTTAGAAAGTAAGATCCATATGTAAAGGACTACCACCTAGTTCCACCCAGATTCAAATCCACTACAAAATCAAAACTCAGCACTGTCTTTTTTTCTCTCGTTTTTTAAGCACATGCATGTGTCTTTTATAGATTTCTCACAGGAGTGTACTAAACATAATTCTGAGAAAATGGGTATCATATAGCTTTCTCAGTATCACTCTTACATAAGTTAACAGTTAAAGAGTATATTATTCAGCTTTAGTTACTGACTTTTACTGATACGACATAGTAGTTCCTCCATGGAATTAGTCAAAATATATTCATGTACAGGATTTATTTCTTTATGAAAAGCCCATTTGCAGTGTTTGCTTACATTAAAAAAATAGTATTGGTTTTCATTACTAGAAAGTTGCCTTTGAGGCGAGACCAATAAAAATGAATGCACTTGCTGTTCAGTCCGTCTCAAAAATGCTGGCACTACAGCACAGTTGGATGAAATTCTGTTTTGTTGCATGCATAACAAAACTTGTGAGGAAATCACACTATATTCGGCCTGGATTTTAAAACTAAGAGCAACCCCCAACCTTGTTTAAAAAAAAAAAAAGAAGCTTTGACTGGAAGCACTGCCCTCTGTCTACAGAGCTAATCCTGAAAGCAAAAGCAAACTGTGGATGTCTCATCAACAGCTGTCTGTTTTAATCAGTTATGTTTAATGTTATAAATTGTAGGAATTACCTACTTTTTACCAGCAAGTTTTGACTCGTCAGTGAATGACACATCACCACTTTTAGACATAGCTTTCTATTCTACGAACCCCCCACGTTTTCAAAGATTTTTTTTTTTCTAAGCAAGGTGTTGCTACTATTTTGTTCACAACTTTATCTGAGTGTATGTAATCTTATCACATTGTCTGTCAGATGTTTCCAAAATGTTGACATTGACATTCAGTCGTGCCTAACTGATTGATTTGATTAACAGATTAAACAGACTTGAATATGTGGTTGTGGGTATTGCTGAAAATAATGGCTTTATCCTTGAAGCTGCGTGGTCTGTTTCATTTCGGGTTTTCTGTGTAGCTTTCCATCTGCTTATAGTTGTTTGCCTACTTTATTTATCTTTGTTTATGCTGCTTGGCTTTTGACTCAAACACTCCCAAGCTGTATACATAAAAGCCTACTTGTGCATTGTACTACCTGCCACAGCCGTTTATCGCACCACCTGGTTAATGGTAAATTGTTCCAGAAGGAAGATATGTTTGCACATAAACACGAACCCAGGGCCCCTGTGTTTACAGTAGCCATGGCAGCACTCAGTTATTCAACAAATAGACCTACCGTCCTTCTCTCTCCCTTGTAGAAGAGCGTGTTTGTATTGCAGGGTAGGGCTGTAACAAAGTACTTTTTGACTTTGGTAGAAGCTGAGTTTCTCTAGCATAGTAATTTTAAAGACTGCTGAATACTGCTTAAGTTATCCTGAAGAATGGGCTTCTTATCATCTTGTGAAGTACTAGCTTTGCCAAAGGTGTCCAGACAGTTGCATTCACCTTGTCTGCCCTCCTAAACATATTATAATGGTTCATATTTATTATTTTTTTTCCCCATTTACACCCGTTTTCTTTTACAGGTCATAGAAGTCCAGATGCATGAGTCTCGGTCAGATCCAACAAGCCACACCATTCAAACAAATCAGACAGAGAACGGGAATCATACTGAGAATGAATGTCGACTGAGGAGTAGCCAAACTCCTCCTCCAGAGGCACCCAGGGTCAGTCACTCTCAGCTGCATTTGTTCAACACATCAGAATATCTATCTATCTATCTATCTATCTATCTATCTATCTATCTATCTATCTATCTATCTATCTATCTATCTATCTACAATATTAATGGATCAGAATTATCCTTTAATTTATTTAATTTATTTTCTTTGTTTGTATTTCTGCAATGTGATTTACAGATTAATCTGTAACTTTGCTACATGTGCTCCAGACAGGTCTGAGAGTATGTTAATTAAAGTCAGTGCTGCTTTAATATGTAACTGACCCGATAATTACACTATTTCCAACTATTTTCCCCAAGCAACTTTTTCAGATATATGTAATCAATAAATATACCAAACAACATATAGGTCACCAGCTAATGGGTTGGTCTGGATAATTATCTTTGGATATTGCACTGTTAGATCAAAATTTCGTTGTACATGTACAATGACAATAAAGGGCTATTCTATTCTATTCTATTCTATTCTATTCTATTCTATTCTATTCTAACAAGCAAATGACATGGAGATACCACTAAATGCTTCAGAATCTTGATTAAGAGATAATCATTTGTTTGTTGCTGCCCTGAAGCAAGTTACATTCTGTTCAGAAATGCTTAAATGTTTTCTCTCTTCAGTGCGTATGTGCTACTCTGTTACAAAACCATGGAGTTGTATTGGGGATGTGTCAAGATGTTTGTCCACAATGTTACAAATCTGTCCTGTAATTGAAGCAGATGTGTTTTCTTCACTACGCGTGAATATTTATTCTGGATTTGATTTTATGTATAACTAGCCTGGTATCCAAGCGGCACACACTTATTTGGACATACCAGGTAGATGATGCCATCGAACTCTGTGCACAGCTTATTGCTATATGATAATTTGAGGTTCTTTGTTTTGCCTTTTTAGCACGTAAACCTAAACCCTGACCGTCTTGTTTTATTTGTCTCTGTTTCTGCAATCTGCAGTATTCTATGTTTATTCTGAAGGGGAGCACAAGGATGGGGGAGCTGGTGCTGAGATTCAGAATGGGAAAGGAGAGCATAACTCCTGTTTGGCAGAGGGATCAGTATTTCATTGTTAGTTTTGTTCACGCTCACATCATGTAGGTTAGAGAGGCTGTGTTAGATTGTGAGGCAGAGCCTTGTTGCTGAGCAGTATTTTTCTTTTTTCAGTGCCCAGATAAACATTTCAATGGAGATTATCAGGTTTGTTGAACTAATTTTAAAAAAAAAATTGTTCTGTAAAATTGTGGTGACAGAAGGCTTGTTTCTTTCAATTTGTGTGCTTAGTTAAATTGTGTCTGTATGTCTATGCATGTGTTAAGCCTTTTTTTGTTTTTATTAAACTTGAATTCATTTGAGTTTCCTTTTTTGAGCCACATCCATTAGGACATTTTAGTAAGCAATACATCTCATAAAGGGAGGCATATTGTGTTTGTTTTTCAGCAACTTTTCAGCATTTCTATTTGCTGTCAGTCATCTCAGAGTTCACAAGACCAGTCTTGCGGGAACAGATCTGTGTTTACACTCAGTTGCTCACTGGTATGACTTTCAACAATAACAACAACAGAAGATGTTTGGACTTGCTGGCTACCATGGCAACAGGGATTAGGCAAAGGCTGTTGTTGTGTTGATGGTGTCCACAGAAAAATAGAGGGGCCAACTGGCTCTGTCTATGGGATAGACCTGTTTTCATTGCTTTGATGGCCACCTCTGCAGCATTGAGTTTCATAAGAAAGGACAAACTAAGAGGCAGTCATCTGTTATTGTTAGCCCAAAGCCTCTGTGAAATTCACTGTCAGTTTGTTTACCCGATTCAAAACAGACTCTGCCTTGGAGAGAAATGTTTGTTTGTGGTTCAGACCTTAATTAAAATACGAATCTCAAGTTCTGTTTTCGTAAACAGGCTCTGTATGCTTTTTTATTCATTATTTATATCTCTGTGCAATTTTGATTACTCTGTTTATGTTTACTGTAAACATCCCCTGAGCTGTGAGGCTTGACAGTGAGGGGGAGGGTGTGGTAATTGCTGCATGCCTAGCACAGGATGTTGTTGTTGTTTTTGTGGTACTGGTTGTTGTTGTTGTTTTGATGGAGTTCTAATTCCCCTAAGCCATCCAGTGCTGCCGTTGTTTTTGTTGGGTGCATTTTTAGCTGAAATGATTGTTAAACCATTTCCCAGAGACTGACCACGGTTGTGGGAATAACAAACAATACTAGTACTGTGAGTAACTCTAAATATTTTTTTTAATTTGATCAAGGTGTGTGTGTAGCTCCAGTTGTTTGCTGACAAATTGATTTTGATTTATTAGAAAAAAACTGATTTAGGTATTGTAATTGACATCCAGTTCATTTAAGAACTGTGAAATACAGCCTCTCTCATTTGCACTATCATCCCTTTTTAAAAAAAAAAAAAAATCATACACGATACCAAAAATGAATTATCTTTGCATTGCAGACAATGCATGTGAAAATGTCAGCATGGATTTTAGGAATGTGTCATATTTTTCCACTATTATTTGAAGTTTTATTTACAAAGTAAACCAATTAGAGGTGCAGTCATGCACAACAGTAGGTTTGACAGTATGTCCCTTTAGTGGCCAGTTTTCTGCTACAAAGCATTAACTTCAGATAATACAAGAAAATTGCTTTATATGTGGATTGGCCAAGCGATCGGGTGATCCTAAACAGACATGCTTTGTTTGAGCAGCACACAGTCTTGTGAAGAAGTCAGATGGAAAAATACACATATGGCCAAAAAAAATAAACCTTTTTGTTTACATGTAAGTGCACAGATGGTTAGAACTTGCATAGATTTGTTGTAGCATGTATGCACAACCATAGAAAACATACATCCTTTGTGTATTATTATACTTGCCTGTCAGTGCAGCAGTATGTCCTTCACAGACTTGATTTCCTCATGTTTTTCTTTTTTTGTGTCCCATGTATAGACTTTAACCTTTCTATTTTGTCTTTGATAAAGGTTCCAGTGTCATTGTCCATGATGACCCCACCAGCAGAGGCTCCACAGCAGCTGCAGCAGACATCACAACAAGTCCTCAGTCCCCAACAGCTTCAAGCCTTGCTCCAGCAACAGAAAGCACTCATGTTACACCAGGTAATGTATGCTTAATATTTTTCCTCTTCTACACTGAGCACAATTTATTTGTGAGGTTAACTCCAGTTGTATCAACATGTCTGCAGCAACAAATTCAAGAGGTCTTCAAGAATCAGCAAGAGCAGCTTAATATACAGCTGCTGCAGCAGAAGAATGCTGGGATTGTTAGTCAAGAGGTAAGATTTGTTTGTTAAGCGTTATTTTTTATTTGCTATAGAGACCACTGTGTATAGATATCAACATTAGGGAGAAGGTTTGTTCATTTCAGTAGTGCTTTTAATACTAACTGTACCAACTAATTCTAAATGATCATCTTTGGTATAACCAAGAGCTCATATTGTTTTACCTGGAATAATACTTTTACAAGTTCTAGCTCTGTGTTTGTAGATTGTAACTGATGTATAAAACAGCACTAAAGCTAGGCTGTAACAGCAGCAGATTGAGGTTATATCTGATGTTTTATAAGATGTGAAAGATTTTTATGACTCCCAATTAGTTTAAAGGCTGCTGTATACTGTTTCTCCTCTAAATATATCAGGATTATATGTTTTATGTACGTCACATCTTCAGATAGTATACGTTGCTCTTTCCCAGTATTTACACTTGAAAGCCTTGTGGACTTGAGTACACACTTTGGTACCAGCAAGTGTGTTTGTGTGTCCCATTTACAATCAAAAGCCACACAGCTTGTGTGCATGAATTTGTATAGCAGCAAGGCATCATCAGTCTGTCCTAAAATCATTTTTCCATTGCCACTCACAATATGTACTTTCTGTTGGCTCTTAATAGAAAATCGTAAGATAAAGTTACGCTTGTCTGAGTGCACAAGGCAGCAAGTGTGGGTTTGTTCTTGCTCAAATTTGTTGTATTTCAGTTTGCAGTTGCATTTCAATGCAAACAATCAGTAGAAAGAGTTCATTTGGCAATTACAATATTGCAACAGATAAAGAGTTCACTGACTGATGTTCTGTCACAGCTGACAGCCCAGCAGATTGCCATCCAGCAGCAGCTCCTTCAGGTGCAGCAGCAGCACCTCCTCAACCTTCAGAGGCAAGGCCTGCTGTCTGTGCTTCCTACCAGCCCAGCTACAGCCCCAGGTATGTGTCTAACACTCCCTGTTGCAGATTCATTTACTGCAGAGCTCAAACACCTAAACAGATTGTTTTCAGTTACAGTGGTTGGTTTTTGCTAGTGATTGCCAGAATGTTAGGTTTTAAGTAAACAGTGATTTTTATCGTGATCTTAGTCATCTCGAGGAAATTTTTCTCCGTAGAATGCAGTAATATCCCACTGTATTGTACAACAATTTATCTATAGTGTACATGCACTTTTAGGCTGTGAGAATGGTAGCATCCTGTCAGCTGGTGGAGACACCAGAGAGTCTTCCAGTCAACAATCTACCACCAATGGTCATCAAACTCTTCTGAAGAGGAAAGACAGGTGCTTTTGAAATTTCCAGTCTTGTCTAATCCTTAGTTGTTTTTTCATTTTATTTGTATCTAGCTTTCAGTGCACTCACTCTGTTGCATTATGTGTTTTGCAGTGGTCCGCTGGATGAAAATACACAGAACAGCCATCCTCTGTATGGAAATGGGATGTGTAAATGGCCTGGCTGTGAGACGGTCTTTGGGGACTTTCAGGCATTTCTCAAGTGAGTGTTGAAATCTAGCATTCCTCTAAACTGGTGTTCATTCATACATACTTGGATATACAAGGATGTGCCATTGCAATAAATGATAAAGTAATATATTTATTATATGAGCAATGATATAGTATATTTAATGTTTTGGTGAGGAGCAGTGAGTGCTTTTTTGCTGCATTACAGAAGCATACTTTAGCATTGTTTTGTTTTGCTCCCTCCTGTTTGTGCAGGACATTGTTTCCCTGAAGCATGTCATGATTTTGAATTTTCTTGTTTGCAGACATCTAAACAGTGAACACACACTGGATGACAAGAGTACAGCACAATGTCGTGTACAGATGCAAGTGGTTCAGCAGCTAGAACTGCAGGTACAACATGTTTTCTTTTACCTAATACTTTTAGATTTTGTTGCTTCGTTTTCCCTTTCCCTCTCTAACTTTAAAAATTGAAATGCAACTATGATGATTAGTGTTGTGTTGAGTCATTTTTTTTTAACTCTCAAAGTGTATGTGAAAATTTTTGCAGTTGTGGTGTGTTTTCACACCAGCGTTTTATATTTACACCTCTCAGGAGGCCAGGAAAGAAGTAGTTTCCACACCAAACTTCACATTGTCATGTAACACAGAATTAACCATCCATAAACTTCTATTTTTGCCTTTCGTTTTAACACAGCTGAAGAAGGACAAAGAACGACTGCAGGCTATGATGGCTCATCTGAAATCCTCTGAACCCAAACCTGCAGCACAGCCTGTAAGAACCTGCCACAGCTGTTTCCTTCAATTAAAATAAATAGTGTTTTGCTTGTAGTTACACCAACATTTTGCTGACTTAACTGCTTTGTTTTCTGTTCTTTTTTTCTTCAGGTTAATCTGGTGTCTAATGCATCTTTCTCCCAGGCAACATTGCCCAAAGGCCCTCCTCCTATGAGCATTTCTCAGAGTGCCACGGCACCATCCACACCCTTGACACCACTCTCCGAATCTCCCTCAGTTCTCACTCCCAATAGCATGTTCACTGGAACCCCTGTAAGGAGGCGATACAGCCGCTCTGTAAGCCAAGGTAACTGTGAGATCATAAGTCACAGCTTTTAATTAATAATGTTTTCATGGGGCAAAAGTGCTGAAATATGCTTCTACTAAGATATAATTGGAAATATTTGTTATATGCTTCACTTTTATTGTGCATATGTGTAAATATGGCTTGTTAATGTCTTTACACAGATATAATTGATAATAAGGAGTTCTACTTGAGCACAGAAGTTAGGCCTCCATTTACTTACGCCTCTCTCATAAGACAGGTAATGTGGAACTTTTTCCAGCCACGTAATACAGATCACTACATCTTTTCTGTTATTTGGAGCCTCTCTTACACGTTCTATCTCTTTCAGGCTATATTTGAATCACCTCGCAATCAGCTGACATTAAATGAAATCTACAACTGGTTCACAAGAAACTTTGCATATTTCAGGCGTAATGCAGCTACTTGGAAGGTATTGATATTTATATACTGTATATTAAATGTCATTAAATATTTCAATTTGAAAAGGGAAAAGAAGCTAATTCCTTACTTGAAGTGTGGAGTTCCTAAATGTGTGATTTTCTTATATTTTGCAGAATGCAGTCAGACATAACCTCAGTCTCCATAAATGCTTTGTACGTTTGGAGAACGTGAAGGGAGCCGTGTGGACAGTAGATGAGATTGAGTTTCACAGGAGGCGGCCCCAGAAAGCTGCTGGTAACGGGTATGTACACTTTAGACGTGACGGCAGTGCACTTTCAGCTGTTACTAGAAGTCAGACGCTTGGCATCAAGGAACTTGACCTTGTAGCTTTACCCCACAAGTAAAGAGTATTTACTGTCAACAGGTCATGGAGTTTTAAAGGTTTGGGAGTGTGCTATGATAAAAATGGGAAAAAAAACTGGGGGGTTTGAATTACAGATGTTAAATGATTAAATGCTAAAAAATACCCAACAACAACAAAGGAGAACATCTAAATTCAGACCCATGTGTTTTGTGAGCAACAATAAATGGCCTGCTTTTTGCCATTCACAAGACCTGAAATTGTACTTTTACATGAATTCAATAATAATAAACCAAAATCTGTAGTTGATCAAAACTGTTACGAGGCATGTTTCTGATTGCATCGTCTTGCAAAGATGACTCAAACTCTTAGCTATTGTGGATTTTGCTAAGTAAACAGACCTGGAGCGCCATTGTATATTTTGGCAGTACTCGTAGTTCCTTCAGATCGAGGGAAATGTAACTTAACACTATCGCCCTTAGTTACTGTTGCTATTTCAGTTAAAAATGTGCGTTTAAGATAAGCTTGCATTTCTGAATTCCTCTTAAGTCAGCTCCATGCACACAGCTTCTGCAAACAAATACACTTTTAAGCATATTAGAGGGAATTTACACATTCAACAACATTTGCCTTCAGTAAAATTCCAGGACAGAAGTATGAATATAGTTTTAGACCATTTAAGTATTCATACTCAAACGTAATAATTTGCTCTTGTATTTATATGCTAATAGATCTCTGCTGAAGAACGCCCAGAACCGTACAGGCCTAGCTGGATCTGCCCTTCAGGTAACAGAGAAATGTTAATTATCTTGTTGTTTGTGTATATTGTATTACAAATAAAAAGATGTTGATATACACAACATACAATTGAAGTATGTTGTAGCTTGATGAATGAATTATCCTAACATAGTATATGTCTTTAAGCAGTGCTATAAATACACCTCTGACAGTATTACTTTTTTCAGGGTGGTGGTCTAGAATGCAACAACTCTCTATACAACCCAGCTTCTATGGGCAGCATCCCATTGCACTCCTTGCCTCATGTTCTCCAGGAGCAGATGAATGGAGCTCTCGCTAATGGATCTGGATACCAAAGTGACAGCAGTGCAACACAGTCCCCACCACAGGCTTTGTAAGTGTCCCTATTCACTGAACTCTTCAGTGCATTTGAATTACCTACTATTTGAAGTCTGATCACATTTTCGTTCTCCGTGTTTACCAAACCAGCATTAAAGAAGAGCAGGAGGATGAGGAGATAAGCGAAAATTATCCCTATGAATCTCCGGAGAGCACAGACGAGCACGGCCACAGCCCAGAGATGAACAGAGACGATGACAACGGTAGCCCGGAGAGGCCCAGCCTTCATCTTGACCGTGTGCCTTCCCTCTGACTTTGAAGTCCAACTTCTCAATGGCAAGGCTGCCAATATGACTTTGTATTCCAAAAAAAAAAAGAAAAAAAGAAAAACAACTTCAGCTTCATCTACGTAACCAAACACTCTGTTCTTGGGAATCTTTTTCTGTTATTTTTTTCTTTCTGTATTTATCAGCATCTCTTATTTTTTGTTTTTAATCTAGCTCTCAAGTGTTTTTTTTGTACAGTTAAGTGAGATCACAAACAAAATTTGTGAAACTGTCTGTCTGTGATTCTTCTTCTTAATCGTCTTCTTTTAAAAAAACAAACAAACATATATATATATCTGTACAGAAAAGGACCATAATGAGCAGAGAAGCCAAAGGAAAGGGAAAATTGATGAGCCCCTTTCAGACATGGGATAAAAAAAATTACTGGCTTTATCAGTCATTCATATCTGGATTACTTTCATGTGTTAATCATCTTCATGGCTTCACTCGCACATACAGTACCTGACGGTGACTTGAGAGAGCGTGTGTGTGCAGTATTCACTAATATTCAATATGCGTTGGTGGCAGTATTATTATTGACTCAAGTGAAGTGCAAACACACCTATGGAATGTTTAGTTCTCTTTACTCATTACAAGCACTGTGTGTGTGTGTGTGTGTGTGTGTGTGTGTGTGTGTGTGTGTGTGTGTGTGTGTGTGTGTGTCTTGTTTTTCATTAGGAAAAAAGCTAGGCATATAAAAAAAATATCACTCTGTTTTCTCTAGAAACTATTTAACTACTTTTCAACAGTCACCCCCATCCACAATGACTGTGCATGTTTGTGGCAGACTTATGACATGCTAGTTTTGCTGGGCAGAGCTTGTAGTCATCTTTGGCTTTGCATGTTTCTGTTGTTTGCACAGTACCATCTAATCCCGCCATGCCGCTCACGTTTTTTTTTTTTTTTTCTGTCTGGGAGTTAATAGTGCATTCCTTTTTTTTAAATTTTAGTTGTTTAATAACAGTTGGTAAATGGTTTCTAGTTGCATTAACACTACTATCTTGAGTAATTGTGCATTCCTAAACATTAATATGACTGAATGAATTCAACCTTCCACTGTGTTCAAAGTAATGCGTAAATGTTATTTAGTCCAACCTCTAGACTGCAGTGGCGACTACAACAGAAAAGTGACCAAGATGTTCACACGAAGATGAAGCTGACATGTTAAAATGCCGTCAGGTTAATGGTTCATGTCTGAAAGGGGCTGAAGTAAGCACTTCACAATGATAGTCCTACTCTTTATAGCTACTTAATGCTATGCTGGGGCCACACTACCTGATTTTATTTTAGTAGTCATAGTATATAAAAATTTGTAGAGGAATAAAAAAAAAAAAAATGTTGCTTTAAAAATGAAAATGTTCACTGCCAACATGATCTGATATATTTGTATTTAAGGTATAATCAAATGATCAAAGGAACACATAGCGTCTTTATACTTGTTGGTCTTTTTCACCTCTTCCATCAACATTGAAATTTGCTCTAACTGAGCTTGTAAGATTAGATACTATAGATTTACCATTATTGTAAACCAATGCATCTCTATGAATAATAAATTCCTCATGATATATGTGAATAATGTATGTGTCTTTGATTTGGTTTTCTGATTGTTAATTTGGGAAGAATTTATTGTTTCACATGCAAAAATTAAAGCTAGGTGCATTTTTTTTCAAATGCTGACAGCTCAACTTCTCAGCAGTAAGGACACTTTTTTTGTACTGTAGTATTGTGATATGTCAGTTTTAAATATATGCAAGTGCATACTATAAGCAAGTGTTGTTTACAAAAACCAATGTAGTGTTAGAAACACTGGTTGAGGCAAGATAATAAATGTTGCATAAAAGAGCATTTTATGCAAGTCTTGTCTGTCTTTACTTAATAAATGAAGGGGTTAGATAAGTCGCTTTTGTTGACCTTCCGTCGATGTAATACTGTAACTGAACTGATGTTTGGTGCCGTATGCTGTCACAGATTTGTTGCTCTGCTTCTTGATTAGAAGTTACTGATGGATCAAGAGTGTTGTCACAAAGTGTGTGTGTGTGTGCATTATGATGTACTCGATGTGCTCAAACTTAGAGGGCCTGCAGATGAAGATACTACAGATTAAACCACTGGTTGAATTAATACCAGCACATACCGGTAATCACCTTTAACAAGAACAGCATGCAACTTTGTTATAGAGCCCCTTGTGCCACTGAAACTGAAACAGTGCTTTGCATTTTTGTTTTTTACAAAATGCCAACTCCTTAATAATACTCCTGTGAACTCTCAAGAAATATAGAGGGGTAGGGTCACATCATGCCCAGATTGGGTAAATACTATTGTTTAAATACTTGATATTAGTAACAGCTACAATAAAGTGAGGACATTAAAACTGAATGATGTGGCAAAAGGAGTATTTTGACTCTGCACAGTATATAGAGTGTCCCTAATCATCTACTCAACCCAGCAAAGTTGAGCCAAATTACAGAGTGCAAATGAACTGTTGCTTGTTGAAGTCCTACTGAGCAATTGTTCTCTATTATATACTTTAAATGGCACCTCCCTGGCGCTTTGAATATTTCAAACTGCCTCATAGAATAACTTTGCTAGTAGGTTGTAAAACCCATTAATGGTTTTACAGTTGTATTGTTTGTGCATTAAAAACCTTTCCTCTGTTGTTTATATCCTTTCTTGAAAGGAAACACACCTGTGATGGGCGGTCTTTGAGGAAAGAAGTTGGGCAAGTTGGTGAGTGGGATATGTAATCTGGCACCAGTTTGGAGAAAAGTTGGACACTGTTTGATATTCCTGTAATTCCCTGGGTGGCAGGAAAAGGGGTGGATTCAGCTTTTCCCCGTGTTCTGACAAGTTCAGCAGCAGCAGTCTTTTTTTTTTCTGATGATTCATACCTGCCTGACACTAGAGTTATTATGTAGCACTAAAGGAAGAATGGTTGCTGTAATTAAACAGCTTTAAACTGTTGTTAATTATTAAAATTGTAATTGGGGCAATGGTTTGTGGTGAGATATGCAGTAGAAACAACTTTCAAAGGGTGTAATTTCCTACTGTGCAATTTACATACCTTCGTTGAATTTCCTTTGTTGTATTTTACTTTTTTATCTCCAACAGGTGGCTTTGGAACATTTATGTTTGCCTGTCTCCATTGTCATTTCCATGAGGTAATTATTCTGTAAAAGGTACATGTCTGAGCCACGATTTTCCCATACACAAATATATCATGCCATCCAGAGGAGGGGGGCAGTTTCAAACAAATGTACTGTAACTGCTGTGGTGCCTGCCAGGATACAGGAGAACTTACAAAGCTGGGTATGTAAATGTAAGAAGCATGCTAAAAACCTCTCTCTTGCCTTGAATTTTTGACTTGCAGACTTGTGGACACAAACATTCTTTAGAGTCATCACATTCATCAAGTTGTTAACTGCTTTCTCACCCCAAAATAGAGTTGGTTAGATTAATAAAATAAGAAAATAGCCCTCAGTTGTTCCCATGCTCACCCCACGCAGTCGAGTAACCAAATGCCAACATGAGACTCAGTCCAGCATGCAGGAGTGTAGGGTGGGGGTTTACGCTATGTTGAGTAATGTCCTCTACACTGACGCCCTGTATGCCATTAGCATGAATAAAGACATAGTAAGCTGAAGACACTTGGCAGCCTGGGACTCTGGGAACATGATTTCAAATAACAACTCCAGTTGTTCACAACAAACTAAGTTTAATCTTGTTCAAGTGAAGGGAACATGGATTCGACAAAGTGACCAGTTCCAGCTGGCAGAGGGAAAGTTATCAGATGCTAAAATGTAAGTATAGAATGGAAAATTATTGATATCTCAGTGACGTGCAATAGAAGCAGGCAAGTTAAGGGCACTTGCCAACCGTAATTAGCAAATACATTTAATCAGGTTGTTTTACAAACCAAAAAACTTTGCTGAAAAATCTCAGATCTTTTTAAAAAATAATAATTTCAAAGATATCCGTGCTCATCGGTTATGCTGTATGTTCACTATTTATACTCTTTGACTATATGCTGATTAGCATTCTCCATGGAGCAGTGAAATGCCTTTCTATTTTAAGCTACAGTCACCCATGTAAAATATGTACAGCAGTGGTGGAAGAAGACCTTTTAAGGCCCTGAAATGATATTTTCTCAACACTACAAGCTCAAAATTTTAAAGAGGTTTTTCTGTTTTCACATGCAATAGTTCTTTGTTTTTCTTTTGCCATTCAGACTACACTGAAGTAGATGAGTCTCATTTATAACAATGTTATAACATCTCTTTACACCAACCAGAATGCAGCACCTTATTAGTCAGAATGAAAGAGTAGCTGGATTGTCTTATCACTTACAATTAAAGCTGGTCAAACCAGATTTTAGCTCTAATGACGTAGGTTAAAGAGTAATTATTATAGGCAATAACAAAAGCAGCTCTAGAAAAAGCAGCTTTGATAGTTGTTTATTGAGTTAGTTTTTTAAGAGTAAATGTAACAATACTGACTTGTTAAAGTGCTGCATTGAAGGTTCTTGTTAACACAGACAAAAACATTTGCAAAACAAAATGTACTTGGAGTTTTTTCATAAAAAAAAGCCACATTTACATTGGGTCTTACTCATCAGTGGGTGTATGTTTGAGGTCTAATCTATTTAGGTCTTGCATGCATTTCTTTCATCATAAAACATTTGCAAAGCTATTTTCCAAAGACTTTTTAGTCCTGCATTATTTAAATCCACTGGTTTTTGTGGCACAATCTCAATTCTAAAGGAGTTGGGGCACTTTGTAAAATGTAAATATTTTGCAGTTGTAGTTGCACGTTGAGATACTTCTTTGTGCATTATTCCCACATGTCACTGGGATAGTATTCAAGTAATATACTGCTTTGTAGAGCAACTAGAAGTCAAACCTCTGACTTTTAAATGTTTTACAAATAGAAGCATTCATTTGTAGAATGGTGGTTATTATTGTGTTAATATGTAATGTTACATATTAGCTTTTATACAAAATGTAACTTCAGCTCTCAAACAAAATAAGTCAAGTAAATAACAGTATTTACCCACATAAAGTGAGGTAGAAGTGTAAATTTGTATTGAATGGAAGGTATAGGGTAGTATTCTAGCAGGTGTTTTGAATGGAGACAATTAAATGTTTTTCCCTTCTTTTTCTTTTTTCTTATTTTTTTTTACTTTATTGTGAAATTATCTCTAGCTATGAGAACAAGTCAGAACATGGGGTTTCCTGGACAGTGGTCAGCCCTGTTGTGTTCACCTACAGAGTTATTCAGTGCAAAAACACACTGGATCCCACGAATGACACACTGCTCTGGGGTCACTTAGGAGAAGAGGAACTTAAACACACCTTAAGTAACTGCAAACCACCGAAGCGATTTGTTGTCATTGATGAAAATGTCAATAAGCTGTATGGCTCCCAGGTTTCTCAGTACTTTAAAGCCAGAGGGGTCGTTTATAAGATTCTCCCTCTGCCCACCACTGAAGAGAACAAGTGTATGGAGTTAGTGACCAAGATCCTGGAGGAAGTTCATGAGTTTGGTATCGACAGACGCTCCGAGCCAATCGTAGCCATCGGCGGTGGAGTTTGTCTGGATGTGGTGGGCTTGGCGGCATCTCTCTATCGCCGAAGGACCCCCTATATTCGAGTGCCGACCACTCTACTTTCCTATATTGACGCCAGTGTAGGGGCAAAAACAGGAGTCAACTTTGCCGGCGGGAAAAACAAGCTGGGAAGTTATGTCCCACCAGTGGCAGCCTTCTTGGACTGCTCATTCTTCCAAACTCTCCCACCACGTCAGATCTCTAATGGGATGGCAGAGATGTTAAAGGTGCTGGTCGCTGCATGATGACTGATCGAGAGAATGAGTTTCCTGATGGTCTTGCATGTATCAGCCCATTAACTCCTAAATGTATGTAATTTGCTTGCAGCTCACAGTAGAATGATCTTATTGTTCAAGCCATTGTTGTTGATCTTCTTTGGTGTCAGACTTTTAATATTTTGTGGGCAGGAAGTAATAACTGGCGAGAACAAGATCCATACTATTTGCAAACAAGATAATAGTTGTGTACAAATTCTACAGTATCCAAAAAGCACTGAAATGTATCAATAAGACAGCTGATACTTCTTTTTGCTCATCAATAATACATACTACCGTTTTCTCACCTGGACACAGAATACACAAAGCTGATTCAAGTGTCATAGTTGGATGTTTTGACATTTGGCTCATCGCAACTAACCCTCTTGTAACCACAATTTAACCACGGAAGTGTTTACTGCATTTACTTACTCACAAAAACCTAGATTTAAACTGCTACATTTTAAAATATCGCTAATAAGATATACAACTTTAAGTGCCTATGCTGCTGAAAGCCAGCTCCTTTTAAACCTGAAACTTGTTATAGTTTCTAGCGTCTGTTTATCACCATGTGCTGTGAAGCATGCAAAAGAAAAAAACTAAAGACACCCTCCACACAAAAAAATGTGCTTTGTTTGTTGTTCCTTCACTCAAAGGAGCTCACACAATGCTGTGCAGACAGATATGGTATGTGCAGCTCCGCAGGGGTAAGATTTCTTCATGCTTATTTTAAAACTGAGTTAAAGGATTAAAAAAAAGAAAGAAAGAAAATTATGTGAACAGGTTCACACATTCTGATACTTTCAGTGATGTAGAAGATTTCAGCTTACTGTTTAAGAAAGTTTTATCTGGTATTTATATTAAATACTTTTATATCTATTAAACATGTCTGGAGGGAATCTTTGAAATTCATTTTCCCACAGTACAACAATGCAATGCATGTGATTGTTTATTATTAGATATTCCAGTTTAGAATAGAGTGTGTGTCTTCTCTTTCTCTTATTGCCAACTATTAAGTGTTATTCTACTGATACACTTTAGATGGCTCTGATGAAGCACCGGGGCCTGTTTGAGTTGATGGAGACTGAGGGCAGGAAACTGCTGCATACCAAACTGCAGGTTTGCGAGACCAGTCCTGAACAGGAAGACAGCGCCACAGCCACCATCCGCATCGCTATAGAAACCATGCTTGAGGAACTGGCTCCTAACTTGTGGGAGGATGATCTGGACAGGCTGGTGGATTTTGGTCACCTCATCAGCCCAGAGTTAGAAATGGTCAAGAAGTATTTTCTATTGTAACAATATTCTATAACTATTTTGTAGCAATATTTGAGAGTATCAATTCACTCATTAAAGGGGACCTACTATGTTAATTTCCAGCTCAATATCTTCTACTCTTGGACTCTTTTATAGTATCTTTGCAAAACTCACAGCTCAAAATAATCCTTATTTAAGGGTTTGCATATAGCAACCCAAGAGATGAAAAAGAAAAGCATAATAGGTTCACTTTAAATGTGAATTATTGTTACAGAGTAAACTTATTTAGATATTATTTTATTAGCAGAGCAACCCAAGAGATGAAAAAGAAAAGCATAATAGGTTCACTTTAAATGTGAATTATTGTTACAGAGTAAACTTATTTAGATATTATTTTATTAGCAGTTACTTTTTGGAGATTATCTGCACACAATTAAGTGTAACCTCCATGTTTTGCACAGAGAATATTGCCAGCACTGCTTCACGGAGAGGCAGTCAACATCGATATGTCCTTCATGGTATATGTGGCCGTCCAAAAGGGACTTCTCACAGTAGATGAGAAGAATCGTATTATCCAATGCATGCTGAGTATGGAGCTTCCTGTGTGGCACCGGGACTGCACTCTGGAGCTGGTGCAGAAATCCCTTAAGGAGCGTCTGAAGCACTCTGCTGGCTCTCTGAGGATGCCTCTTCCCACAGGATTGGGAACTGCAGGTAAAATAATATACAGTAAAACTTTTCTTTCAATAATCAATTGACATTACAAGTTACACTCTCTCTGTTACATAAAGCATGCTCATTAGCGTGTCTAATTTTTTTTTTCTTATTTTGTAGAAATCTTTCATGGTATGATTGGTGATGGAATTCTTTGCCAAGCCCACAAGAAATGGACTGATGAGCTTTCTTCATCAGGAGGCAAATGAATTTTACATGACAATATCGACAATATAGACATGATATAGATACACAATTGCTGCTGATTTTTCAATTGCATGCCCACCACATCCCCAAAGGAGGGTTACAGGACTGAGACCTTGTGATTGTGGAGGCCACTGAGTACAGTGAACTCATTGCATGTTCAAGAAACCAGTTTGAGCTGATTTAAGCTTGGTCACATGGTGCGTTATCTTACTTGAGGCAGACATCAAAAGATCCTAAAGGGATGGACATGGTCAGAAACAATACTTAGGTAGACTGTAGTATTTAAACAATGCTCAGTTGGTACTAAGAGACCCAACGTGTGCCAAGAAAATATCCCCCACATCATTACACCAGCCGGAACTGTTGATACAAGGAAGGGTGGATCAATGCTTTTATGTTTTGTACACCAAATTGTGACCCTACCACCCGAGTGTCACGGCTAAACACAAGATTAGATCAGGGAATGTTTTTCTATTTTTCTATTATGTAACTTTGGTAAGTCTGTCTGTATTGTAGCTGCAGTTTCCCGTTTTTAGCTGACAACAGTGGCACTTGGTGTAACAAGCTATATTTGGGTTACTTTTGCCTTCCTATCAGCTCGGAGCAGTCTGGCTATTCTCCTCTGACCTCTGGCGTCAAAAAGGCAATTTTACTGCTTTTCACTGGTCATTTTCTCTTTTTCAGACCATTTTTTGTAAACCCCAGACATGGTTGTGTGGGAAAATTCCAGCAGATTATCAATTTCTAAAATACTCAGACCAGGTCTTCTAGCACCAACAACCATGCCATGTTCAAAATCACTTAAATTGCCTCTCTTCCCTGTTCTGATGCTCATTTTGAACTCAGCAGGTCGTCTGGTCATTCAACTCTTTAGTTAATGGTTTACAACACACCATAATATAATGCAAAAGCTACAAAAAGCAGTTGGCAGAATAAAAAAAAAGAAAATATCAAAAGCAATGCAATAATTTTTGTATATACAGAAGAGGACTTTATCTTATAAAAATGATACGTGTTTAACTAAACTTACTGTGTTGCATTATCCCTTTTAATTTAAAGTGTAGCATTCTAAATGACTGAATCTTTGTAAATTAAGTAAATGAGTAAAACTGAACACAAACCAAAGATGTTTGTTTATGTGAGTTTCAAATTGCCTCTAAAAACATTATAATTAGTATTGAGAGGGAAATAAAGGCAAACTCCACCAACATTCAAATAAAACTTTTAATATTTCTCACAAGATAGTTTCCACATTGAGTACCATCGAGTTTGAGCTCACTAATCTGAAACCAGTGGGTACAGTAACTACTGCTACATTCATCTCTTATAAACTGTAACAATAAGAACGGTAGCAACATCAGCAGAGAACTTTGTTTGTATGAACCACAGGAATGACAATTAGAAGACAAGGCCTAAATTGAGCTAACATACCATAGTTTTTCATTAGTGGTTTATCCATAACATGCCATAACAATTTACAGCTCAGAGAGTCATTATGAGAAACGAGTTAAGTGACAGCTTTAAGTAACTGCCACCACATAGTGTAATGTTTATATCCTTTCTTACAGTCACATTTTAGGGTTATTTGATTTATCTGTTCTACGTTTAGCCACAGATCCATGTTACAGGTATGTGGGTGTTGTACTGTTTTGAATCAGTCCCTGGACCTGTGTCACCATAAGAAACAATCTACAGTCCACTGAAGCTTCATCAATGACAAAAAACCCAAACAAACCAACACATTAACTCAAGGTTCACTTCTCAGCTTGTTCAAGAACTTGGATTTTATAGTTAACATCCTCATTGGATAGTAACACTGTAAGATAGCTGAGCTGCTATTGAGTAATCTTGAGTCATATTCTCTACAATGTTCTTTCCACATACAAGAGTGAAGTCTAACTGTGTACTTATTTGCATTTTACATATAACCTTTGGGTAATGATCCATATATTGCTTATAACAAAAGAGGTTAAACACCACTAAGAAAGGTGGCTTTGCTTTGCAGGTTGTGTCTTTGTAGAAATGTATTGCCTACATGTGGCACACAATTTGGCAGTTGTTACTGAGACCTACATTCAAAGTTGTCACCTAGAAACCTACGAAACACTGCCTTCAGTGTAAAATTTCATTAAAAAAAATAAAATGAAGAGCTACAAAATATGGAGTTCCAAAGTGTTCGGTACTACATAAATATATATAGTATTTGAATATTAATCATAGGTATATAAATAAGTCAAATATAATAACACTATTAGTCTACAGCATCATTACTGGCTTTGTGAAGCTGTAGCACTGCACAACGACACTTTCAGGTAAATGCAGGACTGGGATTAGTGGCAATGTTTTTTTGGTAGTGAAAAAAAAAACACTCTAGAAGGTTAGCATGACAGCCATCTTTGATTATTTTCCTTACAGAAATCGTGTGAATATATTCACTGTATATATTACCCTGATCATCCACGTCCCCACTATAAGAATCAGTGGCTCAGCAGCTCATTCTTGTTCATATTCAAAGCCTCTACTGCAAAGGTAGCTGGCATTAGCTCTGCTCAAAAGGTCATTGGTGCCTGTTGTGGTAGCAACCTAAGGACCTGGTGGCACTCTTGAAGAAAGGCTCGCCAATTGCACTTATAGAGGTTACTTTGGTAGTTAACAACCAGATCTTTATTAGATCTGTAGATCTGTATTTGCAAGCAAAGTATGGTTGGCTGAGCTCAGCCTTAGAGACAGGACGATGAGCATGGATATCTGGAAGGAACTCAGAGATGCTGATATGAAGCAGTTGGGGTGGATTGGACATCTACTGGGGGCTTCACTTTGGAGGTTTTCTGCATACACCCATTTGAGAGAAGACCCTTGGGCAGACCAGGGATTATTTATCTTATTAAGCCTCGAAACATCTTGGTGATACCAAGCAGAAATTGGTAAGCTCTGCTGGGGAAAGGACATCAGGTATCCCCTGCTCAGACTGCTGCTACCATGACCCAACTTCAGTGGAGTGGAGTCAGTGGTTGAAGAAGTCAGATTTCTAAGTCAATCAACATACTAAGTAATTAATTATAATAATACAGAACACTAATTCAAATATTATGTAAGGGTATAATTATTAATTACTTATATATTTTACTCTGCATTTATAATGACTTATTTCCTAATTTACTTCCTTATTTAATGTTGAACACTTTGGCGTTCCATAATAACAATACTCGTGATTCTTTTGTTTGAGGGACTTGTAGTGTAGCTCTTTAACAGACTGTAGCGCTCTATGAAGCTCCACACACCAATATAAACATCAACAAAACATTTTTTTTTCCTTCTCTTTCATCTTCAGGGTAAAAAAAAACAAGTTTAAGGCACTTAAATGAAAAGATAATTGCCTCGACACCATTTCAGACTCATTCATAAAGAGAAAACCCTTTGAAGACATGATGCTGCGTTACAGGCACAACTTTAACCATTGCATAGTTTGACAAAATGGAGGCTGTGCTGTAACAGGGCTCGTAGTATATGGCAGGTGGTTATTAAAAAGGTATACCTATGGAACATGCTAGAACTGTTCAAAACAAACTGTGGAAATATACAACAACCATCCAAGAATCCACAGCTTTTCACAAGATTCTGTATGCATTTGAAATAGTTAGTTTATGCTCAGATTTAAAAGAAAGACAGGCAAACAAACCAGGTTTCAATTATCAGAAGTCATTCCAGTGTTTTGACAATGTCACGCATTTCATACAAAATCCCAAAGCAGTCTCCTTATACTCCTTGGCAATATAAATGTTCACATCATGAAAAAAAATGTCCTGAATGTGAAATGTCACTGACGTGGTATATCAAAAAAACCCAAAAAAACAACAAGAATAATTTAGGAAATCAAAGGAAATTTGTAAAATCTGAGATTAACAGGTCTGCAGTATTACAGTATGAAGTCTGTGCTGGAATACTCTAAGTTTAACCAGTTATGTCTGTCTGATCACTAAAGATAAAAAAAACCCATTACAATAATTGATTAACATCTATTAGATTAAAAAAAATAAAGATTTCTATAATTAAGAAATCTAGAGCTATCAAGTGACAACAGCTTCTTGTCAGACCATTTATAGCCTATTTTTATTCTACTAGTTTTGAGACAAATTTGGGGGTATTTTGGCAGTTTTGGCATTGAGGAATGTACTGGTAACATACTGTGTCTGTTATTGGCACTGGGTAGTTAAAGAGTGTGTGGTGAATGTATAACACTGAATAAAAGACTAAAATTATTCTCATGTAATGAGTTCATTGTAATGATCTTAAAAGAGAGATTCTAGCTTTTATTTATTAATTTGTTAAATGTGCTTTCATTTATTAATAATGGCTCTTTCAAAATCCATGTAATAAATTAGCTTTAAGGGGAATGTATTCATAACATCTTGTTTACACACGTGTGTGTATTTATATAATCTACAGATGATTTAATATTTGTCAAGCAAGAAATTTCAACTGGAAGACTGACAAAGACTCTAACAGCCAACACGTGCATAGCAATACGACAACGATGTATACACATCTTAATAAGGCATTGGCACATTCAAGTTCAATCTAAGACACACAGAGTGTAATGCACTATAGTAATAAATAGATCTTTTTCCTTCTATTATTGCTATTGATTTAAAAAGCAGTGCTTATCTCACCACAAAATATCTACATTTCTGACCATGATTTATAATTTCCCTAGATTCTTTGGAATCAATAGAAAAAAAGGATAATCTAGCCTCTATCCAAAGATAAATGCATATTTTTTTTAAATATAAAAACTTCTATTTTTGTAACTCATTGTCATCAAAGTATTGATTAAAGCAAACACTTAAAAAAAATCAGTCCTTGAAATCAGGGTCAAGGGCTTGAAAAGACATAACACGAGAAAAGAAACAAACAATTTGGAAAAAGATTCAATACATGTAAACACAGGTGGGAGAGAGGAGAAATAAAACAAACAGAGAAAGGACAACAAACAGAAGAAAGCCTTTCCAGCAGCTCAAAGTGTGTTTGCCACTGACTTGTAGCAGTAGGTGGAGGGGCTGAAAATGCAGGTGAGGAGTGTTCCAGTAGGGGGTGCTAACAACCCTGCTCATTCTCATCCATGCTTACACTGCTCTTGCGACTGCTGTCCTTTGAGGTGTCTGGGGAGACGGATGAGAGCAAAGGGTCGCCCCCCCTCACCGGTGATAAGGTGTCTTCCATGAGGATGTCGTTGAGTTTGGAGCCCGACTTACTGTGAACGCCGTAGTGGCCCTCGGAGAAGTTAGAGTGGCCTTCGTTTAGCTCGAGGTTGCTGGGTGTTTCAGGAGTGCAGGCGGGGTGTTGTTGGTGATGGGGATGGAGTGTGTACAGGTCCTGGTGACAGTCCTCCAGAGCAGGCTCTTGCTTGATGGTCCGTACCCCAATTTCAGCAGAGCAGAGCGCTGAAGATGCAATGGCCAGACCGTGAGCCCGCGCCTGCATCTCTAATTCCTGTAAGCCAGAGAGCGACACAAACATGCGCAGGTTAGGTATTAGGTTAGTGAGCATTTTTTTTGATCAGACTCCTAATCTTCTACTTTGAGGTTTGAGGATGAATGTTAAAGTATTGCCTTTTCTTTACTGAAAAGCAGAGTGGGAGATAGTTAGCAAAGCTGCCAAGTGAAGGTTTTTAAATATCCAACTGACTGTGACTGAGTCATTTACCCTTTAAAACGTGCAGAAGGTTTTCTTTTTCCCCCTCTAATACACCGATGTGCAACTCTAATTAACTACAAAGAGCTCAATGTTTGCTGAGTGGAATCACACAGATTCAGACTCCTCTCATCTTATGATCAATTTGTTACAAGATGACGATCTTAACAACTTCGCAGTGTGAATCTGTGCCTTTCCTCGCTTTCCCTTAAGCTTTGCATATCTCATAAAAGTGTATTCATTTCTTCCAACATTAGTATAGACGTTTTTCTCCTTCTCCTCTGAAATCCCTACACATGACACATAATATAGTTTTTTGAATTTTCTCGTCTTCATCAAAGCTTTTACCTGTATTCTCAACATCAGGTGCCGGTTGGCATGCTCAAGCTTCTTCTGACGATTCTCCAGCTCCTTGGCCCTCTGCTGTTCCCGCTGCAGCTTCCTGATGTAGTCCACTGATGCCTTCAGGATAGTGCCTTTGTTCCAGCGCATATCTCTGATATTTAAAAAGGAACCATTATTTTTACATCCAAACGTTTAAATGTCAGTAGATAGTCTAATGTACGCCTGTTCAGTTAACAATTAAGAAAGAGGAGAGAATAAGATTGAGGAAAAAGGAGCAGAACTTTTGCAGAGGTCATAGAGTTCTATGCAGAAGTTGTTACTACACAAGATGTTTATGCACAAGAGGTAGCCTGAGTCACAAGCAGTCATAAGGATGACCCTGAGCTCCCTGAAAAAAACATGAATGTTGCAGCAGATGTTTTGCAGGAATAAAAAAATGATCTTTAGTCAACTTCATGGGAAAACATCCCTCCTGAGGATTTCATTTGTACAGTTAAGGTTAAGTTAGGTCAAGTTGGAAGTGGTATTGACACCTTACAGGCAACTAATAAAAATTGGCAATGCTAGAAAGAAAATGTGTGCCTGCTTTTTCATACTTTTTCATAAATGTGTACTCATTTAAACCAGGTCTGCTGGTGAGAATCTTGAATTTGTGCGTGTGGGTGGAGGAACCAGCTGGACTTAATCAAAACAACCAGGGCTGAACAGACATAACAAAAGCAACTGGGATCTTTTTAGACCCACAGGCGAGGTCAAAGGGCACAGCGATGAGAGAAGAATATGGTTAAAAGCTGAATTTGACAGTGTAATTATTATAAGCCTCATATTACGTTTACAAATTTACAACATCTGCCTAAATCGAAAGATCTGTATAACTACAAACTGCATATAACTGAATGACCAGCTAGAAAAATGCAATTAAAACACAAATCATTTCCATTTGCTGTTTCATAAGCAGCAAATCTCTCCACTAATCTTGAACACTGGGTTATTAATCTTGCATTAGACTGGCTGGATGTTTGTGGTTGCCATTACATGTATTTTTAGAAGAGTTAATGTAAGAATATATTAAGTAACTTACGGGTCATTTGATTTTGGAATTAAAGTTCCCAACTCCTTAATTCGATCATTGATGTTAAACCGTCGCCTTCTCTCAACTGCAGAACAAAAACAGAAAGGGGAAAGTATAACTAGGAATATAAGTATAAATATATAGATATTAACAAGAATTTGCTAATGTACTTAAAAATGTAGTTTAATAATTAACCCAGTGACAACCAAAATCACATTTAAGTATTCTCACTTACTCAAATTGTGGTTGTCCTTCTTCTGCCTCTCCTTTGCCAGGGCTCTTACCTCTGCTTCTGAAAAAAACGCATTTTGGTTGATCGACTAACCAAACAAAGCACGTATACAAAATGTGCAGCATCCACATTTTAAAGCTAAATAATCAGACGTACCCACAGGGAACCCTTCAGGCCTTTGATAGGTGTCAAATTTGCCACAGGATCCTGACTTATCCAGCATATGCATGATGGCCGGGGATTGTGAAACTACATGAGTAATAATGTTGTTTTCATTATCACAATGTACAGAATTGAAATGCAATACAAGACAATAGAAGACATAATCATGTAAAGTCAAAATCCCCACACACAGGAGGATTACGAAAGCTGGACTGGATACAAAATGCTATATAATGAGCTGCGCAAAGGCCTGGAGAGTAGAACGTTACATTATCATATGTTGTTACAGAATTACTGTTGCCCGTGCGATACAGAAGCTGAACAGATATTGTTAAATGGCACAAGTTAAACATCTGTAAGAACTTTATTTATTTTTATTTCTATAGCTCTGAGTAATTTTCATGCTTACCAGAGTATTCCCTTTTGATGTTTGGCAGGTTGGCAGGGCAGGAGTTGCTGATGGGCAGACCTTGCTGGGGCATACCCTGATTGCCATACATGTCCATGAGGTTAGCAGGCACAGGGATCTGGGGAATTGAGAATTAAAACAGAGAGAAAAAGACGTAATATTATGCATATTATTGTGTGTAACAAATGACAGTTACATATGAAGCGCAGCACAGAAGACATCAATTACAAGGCCAAAGTATTACACCAAGGCTGAAATCTGACATCATGGAATTTGCTTCTGTTTTACCCCAAGACACATCACATGAAATGCAGTCATGTTGTAAACTGGCTGGTATGGATATACTGACAAGTGGATAAATCATGAGCATACATACCGTGTTTGCCATCTGAAGTCCTGGGTCCATTAGGCCGAGGATATCATCGCTGTAACTGGACTCCAGACTAATAATGTCATCAATTACATCGTCCATCTAAAACCAGACAAAGTACAAATAAGTCCAGCATTACTGATCAATTAATATCCAAGCATCATTAATTAAAAAAACGGTCTAAACTATGTGGAGACCTCACCTCTTTCTCGCAGTTGGAGTTGAGGGTCAATAAGGCCATAGGGCTGTTAGGGGCACTGTTGCCCGGCCCTGGCGGCATGCCCCCGTGGTCAGAGGACTGGTTGGGGCAGGGCAAGCTCAACGCCTGAGAACCAAGCTTTCCCAGGTACCTCTTCACCTGCTGCTGCTGGGACCGCTGGATGTGGTACTTGGTTGGGTTCTCCAGGTGAGTCTGAACCTATGAGTGGAAAGAGGAGTGAGGAAAATGCCAAGAAAAATGAATATGTATGTGAGAGGTAGGATATCTGATCTAAAGATTAATGGCTGTGTTGATGGTTGCAGGAGGCTCCACAGAACTGCTCCAACTACTGAAAGAGAAGTTATGCAAATATGCAGCTTGGTCACAGTAGCAATGAAATAGCACCAAAAGATGGAAGCTCATTTCAAAATGAGTGCTGCTTTTTATAAGTGCTGTTTCAAAGTTGTCTTTTATTAAAAACAACTCTAAATATAGCTCAAAGTCTTGTCTGTTCTTTGTATTTTACAGTACAGAATATAATATTAAAATCAACTTGACAGAGACTTCAAATCCTACGATGCATTATGCATTTTTCTTTTGAGACGCTGTCAAGAGTTGTTATCTCAAAGTCTGAGGAGTAAACATTTTCCACATATTTTTCTTCAACTCGACTACTTTCTGCAGCTCCACAGTAACAGTCCACATATTTTAAGGAACAAATATTGCACAGGCTCCTATCTCTGCACTCGCCGCTTAAGGATAAATTTGATTTCTGTAGATCATTAATCCCCACACAGCATTAATGATCCAGAAAAGCTTCTGCAGGCAAATAAACAAACTTCAGAGGCAGTGTCTGTCTGGCTGTAACATTTTAAATTGAGCAGAGCTGCTCCAATCCCCCTCGCCTTTCCAAGTTTATATTTAAACCTTCCCGTCTTATGCCTGCTTACGTTTGATGCAATTACGAATCAGTTTCAGGATTGCAAAATGTAGACGCTGTAGTTTATGATTAAATTTAGATACATAATGCAGTATCATAAATGGCAAAGACACATTTGTGTCAGTTTAAGACGAGAAATTTTAATTTAACCTCTCACATTATCTTTGAATCTATATTCATTTTTAAACATACCTCACAAGGTTGATATCCAAGCATCTCAAGCATCATTTCCTGTTTTAGATGTCAGATTTAAAAAAAACAAACAAACAAAAAAAAAACAACTCTAAACTGAGGAGTGCTCTAGCTGCTTCCTTCTTGGTTGCACCAGACGACTAAGGCTGCTAATAGGAGGACAGACACACCAGCTCATCTTTTAAAAGGCAAGAAACTTCATTAGTTATGCATGTCAGGGAATCTCTGTCAAATACAATGAGCCTTTTTAAATGTGTGTTGTTTTATGTAAAATCTGTATTTATTACTTTATGGTGTATCACTTGATGTCAGGATGTGGTGCAAACAGTTAGAGCCTTTGTTTTGGAAGGGCACCTCTTTTACTGAATCTTGCCCGGGGTGCTTACTCTGCCCTATCCACTTTGTTAACCCATGTGGATGCTTGGCGTGTGCTCCCTGTTTAACACAGCACAAAGAATAAAGTCTATTTCATCCTTAGTTGTCTTCAGCTTGCATCTCCTCATTTCTCTAAATTATATTTTTAATTGACAGGAATAGGCGAATCATAAGCCCAAAAAAAATTATGCATTTGTTGTGCATAAACTTTAAAAGTCTATGCTTATTAACAGACCTGAGGAGGCCACGGGCTGTAGATGAACTCTAAGCTACCCCTGGCATTTTCCTCTGCCTATGTGAAAACTTCCTCAGTTTGCACACTGCACTCAAGAGTTTCAATTACAGCAAAAGGTTATAAAAATTAGTTGTTGAGACTGCCTTATAGAGTATAGATATTACTTAGTCCCATCTGTTGAAACTGATTCCAAATAAAAGTGTGATAGTCATTCATGTGTGCAGGTTTGCAATGTTCCAGATGTATATTTTATTATTTAAAATCATTGGTATTTTCTGTACACTATGGGCATTCCTGTGATCAGCCTTATAATGCATAACCAGTATTCTTATTAACTATGCACTCGCTGAATGCAGATTATTGTAATCTAATATAAATGTTCTCAGTTTTCACCTAGCACTGTCATAGAGATCATATATGATGTATATATTTTGTGTGTATGTTCTGAAAATAAACAGAAATGCCTCTCAGTATTTACAGATTTACACATTTTAATTCAATAAACTCTGAAATGTAAACTATAGCAGACTAGTTAGTTTGATTGACTTAAATCACTTTTACAGGTGTATGTAAATAAAGCCGAGTATAACCATTAGGTCAGGTGAGGTTATCAATCTTATTGTCTCTCTGTGACTGTCAAATTCTTCTTTCCAGAACAGAAGTTCTTTCAGAGCCTCTTTTCCATGTTCATGTACCATTGTTCTTCAGGGGATACTCATGTGAGCCACATTAACATCCTCTACAACTGCCTATTAAAAATTGACACTATAGCTAGTTTTACTTACAAGAGCTGAGTCACATTATCTAGTCACACTTTGTATATCCTGCAGCTAAGACTCAGATCACCTTGGGCTGTAAATTGTCCTCACAAGGTTGTAAAGCTGACACCACAGAGGGGGGCACATTTACAGTCAGTCAATGACTCATTAACAAGAACGACATCACAATCTGGGCAAAAGAACGAGGCTCATTAGTGATGGTCACTAACAACATTCTTTATTCTTTACACTGCCTTCACCATTGGTGTCTTGTTATGCAAATGACGTCACCTGAAAATGTATAAAATTTGATCCATAATCAGATTTTATGCCACTTACTTATATGCATGATGAAATGATTACATTTAAAACTGCAGAGGCTCCGATCCTGATAATGGACTGAACCTAATCAAGAGCTATTAATGAGCAACACAATTATTTGCAATGCGCGCATAGATAATGTGTAAGCAAACAGTGAATTCTTGTTATCTACGGTATTTATCAAAGACACAGGCTGATTTAAGTCAGTCACATTTTTTAGAACAGGCTCTTAATTTTTCATTTTGATGCTGAAACAACAACCTTTGTTGCTACATTTTAATAAGGCCCCATAAAGTGTGTTCTGAATACATATCAACTTGATGTATTTATTTATTTATTTTTAATAATTTTGCTTTAAAACTACTGTTAACACTCTATTTTAAAAAACAAATCAGTATGTAGGAAAACCTGTATAATCCACAGCATATGCCATAGCACAACCAGTGGCATTGCAAATGCTTGTTAGTGTCTTATTTATTCATATGAACTCTTATCTCAGCTTCTTTCAGCTGCTCACTTATTTGCAGGGGGTTGCCACAGTGGATGGATCCACATATCTGATTTGGCACAGATTTTGATGTCCTTCCAGATGCCCTTCCTCCTAGGGATTTATGTCTTCTTCTAGTCCTAAACGTGTGATCTTCTGCTTTGTAGGCAAATGCTTTAACCCCTACATTATGGAGCCTCTACTAATACATGTTTAAGCACAATGAAGAATTATTTCAAGTAGTAATTACATAGACAGTGAGTGATTTTTCTGAAAATTAAAATCTGAAAATTTCTTAATCTCAGAATCGAGTTCAGGTCAGATTCAGTTCTCAAGTATTGCAAATTTTGCTGATAATCAACCCCAAACATCAAGAATGGATCTGAAACTCCACACTGTATACTGCTTACTGTATCAATTTAACTGTATTTAACCAATCGTAGTGGCACAATTATTTTTATGTTTGTCAGATTTCCCAAAACAATTAAATAAAACCCTCCGAACACATTTTTTTTCTCGTTTTTGTTAACCAGGCAGGTTCTTCATGTTCTATTTAGTCTTATCAGTTGTTTTTTTGCAACACTTGGAAGTGCTGAGAACAAAGTGAGATGTCTTTGCTTCTTTTTCAAAGTCATATGTTTTGAGTAAAGGAGAAATCAGAAACGCTGGACAGAGTCACGGAATGTAAAATTTACAGCTTAAAAAATACAGCGCTACTTTTTAAAATCATGGCAACTGTTTTGGTTGCTTTCTGATTCATGTGACTAGTTTCAGGTTAAAATCATGCCTTTTGATAATTTGTAAAGGTATTTGGTATTAAATCCCACTCTTAAAAACATGCTATAACATGCTACCTCTGTGTCTTCAGGCAGATGATGCCGTATTGGACAGAAATATGCTAATATACAGTAATATTTCTAATACTTGAAACTCTCTTTTTCATTCCCTGTTTTTCATTTTTGTAATATTTCCGTTACAGTTTGAGATGACTTGCCCAGTCCTTTCAGCATAGATACAATGATGAGAGATGTTTTCTCCTCCACAGCTTTTCTTTCCCAGCCTGTAGCGTTTAGCCTCTCACATTTATCATTTGGCCCTCTGGGGAGGTCCAGACCATCAGCTTATAAGCCACTGCTGTAAGCGTAAACGTACAGAAAGACTGTTTGTTATACACACAAAGACACATGTCTTGTGTGTGTGTATAACAAACCACACGTACATGGGTATTTTTGGCCTTTCTAGGCTTCTCGGCCTCCTGTCCACGTGCAGACACAGCTTTTAAGTTTAAGTTGAAAAAGTAATCCTTTAGAAAACTTGCATGGGAAACTTTTTATGAACACTGTTTGTTAGTGATGATGTTTAGACAGAAAACTCACGGTGTCAGTGCTTCTTATTTGCCAACAAGGCTTTGGGGTTAGGGTTATATCACCATCTGTTAGTTTGGCAAGCTCTTGGCAGTAGAGTGTTTTTGTATTTTCATGCAGACAGAGATTTGTTTTATAAAAAACAGTGATTGTGTGATTGTGATTTTTCCTAAAACTATAAAAAAAAAACACCCATGTACGTGTTAACTAATCCTCTATCCTTGTCTCATGCATTTTAACACATCCACAGCTGATAGCTGGCACTGTCTAAAGATAGAAACAAAAAAAAAGTTTATAAGGGATTACTGTAGGAAGCCTATGCCACCCTCTCTCTCTCTCAGACACACACACACACACACACACACACACACACACACACACACACACACACACACACGCACACACACACAGAATTCTAATATAGAAACAAAGAGGGCATTCAGGGCATTATGTGCACAAGACAAAGTATAAAGGTGCCCTAATTAAAACTACAAGCACAACTGCATACACCCATTAATACAGCACATGTAACACTTGGCTTTGAGTGAGTAAAAGTCTTGATTCATTTGTGCTACATTTACACACTGCAGGGTTAGGGTTAACTAAAATGATTGGCCGATCAATGAAAATGCTAAAAGACAAAATAAACAAACAAATAAACGAACCTATTCTGATAACTTAATTTGTCATTTGAGTGAATTTTGAGGTGACAGTAGTTTCTAGATTCAAGTGCAGTGGAGCTAAGAATGTAAGGACTTGCTGCTTTTCTTTGTCCATGTGATGGTAAACCGAAGAGTTTGTGTATTTGGACTACTGCTCGTAAAAACGAGCCTTTTTTTAAGATATGAAGCTGGAATTTAACCCTTTAAAAAATGGTGACGTTTGTTTTTCACTAAAATGTATCAAATGAATGAATGATACAAACAACAATGCAAACATAAAAATAATATAATTTAGAATGAATCTCATTCTAGTACATGTAACTAGTAGATTTAGGCAATCTGTGACAAAGACATGTTTAGCAGGCTAAAATCTGTTTGTTCTGTCTTTACATTGAAATGAGCACAGGGGCTTCTTCTAGCTTGTTTTGTCCTCAGGGATTTCCTAAATTATCACACATAATTAGATGATCTCACTGCTTTGGGTGAATTCAATGGAGCCCCTGAAGGCTCACAGATCCCAGCCTGGAACATCTCGACCTTGTCAAGACATACTGTTCCTGTTGTTACATGGAAATAATTTTAGGTGTGACAAATCATTTGTTTATAAGGTGGAAAAAGGATCATTTAATGGTGTGCTTACAAAGCTGGCACACTTTGTGGAAACACAGAACATACATAGAGTGACAAACGTCTACAGGACTGCTGCTGCATATAAACTACGGGCATGAAGTTTATCATGGTGATGTTCATGATTGATTTAGAACAGATTCATCACGTACTATTGCACACATCTACAATTAATCATTAGGTTTTCAGTTTCTGTAAAGGCCCAGCACGCAGAATAATGAATTATAGAGAGATCTTAGTGCCAGCAGCCAGCATACAAACTTCACTTAACAGTCTTTCCAAAATACAGTTTAGAAATGTGGCATCAACTTCTAACTCTTGGCATCTGTATCCATGGAAAACAAGAAAGCTTGTTGTTTATCATCTCGTTTTTAGCCACCAACAGGCCCAAGGGCATAAGCAACATAACCCCCAAAGAGTCAGAAACACTGCAGAAATGAGCACAAAGCATCCAGCTGTACTAAGAGAGGACGTAGGGTTAGTGCAGAATGACAAACAGTGATTTGTATTTTTTGACTTGCATGCTACAGGCATTCCATGATGGTCCAACCAGGATATATTAACAAGACTGCCCCCATTTGCTATGCAGACTAGAAGAATAGGCCACTTTGTCTCACAGTTAAGCTGCTAATGTGCTCTGCAGAATTTGCAGACAGCAACTGTGATGCTAATGTGAGCAGCAATTTATGGGTTTTCCTCTGTACTTTTGTAAGGCTGTCATGCAAAAGCCCAAATTACCACCAAATAAAAATCTTGTGTCTTTTGTATAAAACTTGGGTTAAAATTAGCAGGAACTGCTAAAAACAAAAAAAACCTCCAACCAAACAAAAACAGACATTATGATCACGTGAATTTGCTCATCATCTACAATCATATTGAGCAAAAAGATACTAATAACTAACGTGATTAAAGTGATTAATCAGTGTTGGTTACTGCGGACGGAAATGTTATTAAAGCTATCCTGTAATTTCATGAAATGAACACTGAAGGTTTCTTTTTTTACATGTCATTGTGTGCTGAATCAGTTCTGAAATCCAAACTGAAATATCTGTGTGGTACTTCTGTGTATTTTCTTTTGTATATCGGTCACGAGCCGTCATATAATCCACAAAAATCGTACAGGGTACTTTGTTCTTTTTGTGGCGCCATAAATCCTTTGAAAAAGGAAAAAAAAAATAAAAAAATCAGAAATCATTTTTTTTAACCCTTTAAGAAACCTATCCTACGTAAATTTCAAAGCAGTGTTTTTTTTTCTCTAAAATATTCCATGGAATGAAAGGGCTGGGGGCTAATTACAAGCATTCTTCACTGAATTAGCGTTCGGTGTGTGGTAAGGCTGTGCTCGCCTTTTTCTTGATCCCCAAACTGATCCCCTTCTTATTCCTAAAAAGGTCAGAGGTCACTTGGTTAATTAAGGGTCCAATCAGTCTTTAGATAAACTCATCTGAGCTTAATGTTTGCACTTTTTGAGGTCCAGCAGCTCTGCCTGGTACCCCTGAGCTTTTTGTGGACTCTGCTAATCTACCAACAGACAGGAGAGCAGGTTAACCCAGCTCAACAGCACCAAGCTGGAATGGCCTTTTCATTTGAGGACTTCAGTCAATGAAGAATTTCTGTAAGCTCTCGCCAAAGCAGAAAAATGACTCTAACTTGATGTATTGTACACAAGGTTAGGGTTCGGGGAGGGGGCGTCCTAAATCTTTCAAAGAGCTGCAGATTATAGAGAGTAAGTAATGTTTATACAGTGTGAGAAGGGTAATGTTTTCAATGGCTATACTGTTTTTGTCCTTCACTGTTGGCCCATGCCACACACATCCAAGGGTGATGAAAGTGTGGCTGGGCAAGCAACCATGAAATCTCAGAGAGTGTTGTGGGTGGATTTTACTCAACAAAGATTATTCAGTAAATCACAGTTTATCGGCATCGTTACTACTCTGAGATTAAACAGTGCAATTAAAATGTAGTAAATGTGTAGGTAAAATTATGACTAAAAGCTGTTAGCATACACGCAGCTGAAATTGTTAGCCAAACATAATGGATAAACAGCGTGAATAGCTTCATACAACTGTCAGCTAACAGTATGGATTAACAGTTGAAATCGCAAGATAAAACCACAACTAAACTGTTGACATAGTACCGATTAACTGATTAAACTTTTACCTAACAAGCACAAATGTCTGACATAGACAGATTTTTAGACCTTTAACTACAGGCATTATTAAACATAAGTATTTGTACGAGATTCTCTTATGTATCACATATATTTTTCACGTGGAAGACTTGTTCCTGTTATTGCACAATTTTCTAAAAGAGGAAGTCAGAGACAAAACCAGCTGCTTATTGACAATCCATGTTAAAGAAATGCAAAATCTAAAAATGCACAAAAAGGCAAGTGTCCCCGTGAGTAATTACACTAACTACACAATATCTTAACACCTCCATAATGATATTTTTTTCATAAATCACAAACACGAAAGTTGAAAAAAACGCACTAAGTTGATATGTAAGGAAGACAAAATTCTCATAATTTGCACAAAAACACTTTCCAAATCACTACCACACAGTGTTTTTTATATGGAAAGCCACTGAATTCAAGGTAAAATGCCAGAACAAAAACACTACAAAACAGCAATTATACCAAAATCCTCAGAACACGACAAGTCGAATGAATTTCTAAAGATGTTTCATCAAGATTGCAACCTCTGAAAGCACATGCTGTGGACAAACAGAAAGACTTACCGAAATGCGTTGTTAAAATGCGCTCTCGAACACTACGGTCTCTACTCGTACAGAAAATCTTAACAGTCTCCTGTCCCTCAGACTGCCAAGGAATCAAAGCTATGAAAAGATGTGAATGTAGCTGAGCAAATAGGATTAAAGATGGCTAAATCCAAATGGCTGGAAGCACAGCATGCATTAAAGAGGAATTCTCTCAGGAAAGATAATCCCCATATACGCATTTTAACACACTTCACTCACTCCTGTTTTTTTTTTTTTTACACACAGTCATAGTAAACCACAATTGCCCGACTATTCATGCACGAGTCACTAAAATCTATAAATACATCTGGACCATTCAGGCTGCACCAATGACACATACAAAGTTTAATTCCACAAGTGGAAACTTTATACAGATACCGTAACAGCCTTCTAATAATACACACCACCCCATTCTTTGTTGCTCCCTACCATCAGAAACTTGAACCATGCTTTCTTACCTTTAGCACCTCCATTGGGACCTGTGCAGCAGGTGGTAAACTGACCGGGACACTGACATTGATGGCAGGCGTTTGGGCCTGTGTAGTTTGTGTGTACTGGGAGGCCTGTTGTCGCTGCTGCTCCCGCCGCTCCTGCTCCTGAAGCTGTTCCCGCATCAGCTGTTGCCGCAGCAGGATGCGCGATGTCATGGCCGAGGAGCTCAGCGGGGGCTTGGATGAACTGTGTTGGTCTGACGGACTGCTGCAGAGGGGAGAAAGGGATGATTGGAGAAGATAAGAGAGAAGGCAGAGGGTCGATTAGAAAGATGAGGTGAAAAGAAAGAGTGCTAGAAAGGGTAGAAAGGGGTCAAATGTGAAAGGAGAGGTCAAGAAAACCAGAAAAGCCAGAGGAAAATTGAGGGACGATGGATGTAATAAAAAGCCAATGTTAGCATGAAGAAAACTGGCAGAGAGTTTGACTTCAGGGGAAGAGGTCAAAAGGGAACTATTAACTTTTGTTCTGCAATAGTTACTTTTAAATGACTGGTTGATCTATGTTGATAACCTGTTATTTTAACCTTTGATGATCAGCCATCATCAAAAGCTTGTCAAACAGAACAAGCAAAGCTATGGGAATTTGCAATGAGCATTTTTGTTGCTATTTTTTATTTTACAAAGATAAATAATTAAGCAGCCCTGCTTATTTGCTCTTAGAAAACAAATACTTGAACCTCCATTAAATCACTTACTATCAAGATCTATTATCAATTAAGATGCCATTTCAAAAAGGAAAACAATGTTGTGATTTTAATGACTTTGGAAGGCACAGGCATTTTGCATTTGTAGACAAAACAAAAAGAGGAACATTTTGTCTGTAAAGGTTGTTTCAGTTTTCCCACTCTTTTAAATTTAGATGGCTACTCCCCAGACAGAGTCCTGAAGTCCTAAAATAGAGAGTCTCTGCTGAAGCAGAAGTTGTCGGGACAAAGCCTCCATCGAGTGAGTGATCCTTTTGATAAAACTCAGTAAAATGTCTGGCCAATCCAGCTGTGCAGTAATCGCACTAATTAGCCAGCGGAGTCAAACACAGCCTCAGCTTGCAGCGTATTCAGTGGGTGTTGAGCCCTCAACATACCATAAATCTCCCCTCAGCAGTGGATATAATCTCATTGTCTACAACCACACCCACTGAACCCTGCACCAGATATTAGACAAAACAATACTGTATAACAAATATATTCAATATATTATAAAAGCAAAACACAGGCTGAACTCTGGCTTTTCTCTGGAAGCACTTCAGTGGTTTGGGTGTCTAAATTCAACAGCTACGTTTCTTCCTTTGTTCCTTTGTGCTTCACCCAATATATGGAATCAGGTTTAGTGTTCAAAAGAATAATTCCTTCTGCTGTGTGACTTTGGGCGATTGTGTTTCCTTTCATCCCACAAATTTCATAACAAAAGTCACTAGATCTAAAACTCTTGATTTCCACTGCCAGAGCCAGAGGCTTTGATTCTTCTTTTTTTCCTTTAATCTACTTCAGTGATTAAATGATCAATGGTTTGTTCCAAGAACAAATTAGTTTCTGTTCCCTTTCTTTCCGTTTTACAGTTCAAATGTGACATTTGAATTGATTTGGAACTACAGATGGATTTATTGTTACATTCTTTGGATAAACTAGAGCTGAATAATAATAATAATAATAATAATGATAATAATAATTAGTCACGTTTGTTACATGTTGAATGCTTTTGGTTGGAGAAATCAGCTTTTGTTAAAATGAACATTTTTTTTTAAAATGAATGCTTAAATAAAAAAACATAATATACACTGAATAGTTTAAGTACATAAATGTACTGAATAGTACAGTCCCTTTATCACCTACTAGAAATCAGTACTCCTAACTACTTGAGGAACTTTCTGCTTAATTTGGATTTTCACGTATCTGACAGCTACATTCATGGAGATTTTAAAAACACAATGAATTTAACAAAGAAGCTGTAATGTGTGAAAGAATATAAAAGGGCAACACAGTAGCACACAGTTTAATCTACCACTTACTTAAGTACTTGCTTTTTACTACGTACTTATAGATGCACAGAGTAGCTTGCTCAATTTCTGACCACCAGGGGTGCTACTGAGCAAAGTTTTTGGGTGGGTCCACAGTTTGTATAGCATTGTTTGAATTTGTGCTGTGCATAAATGTCAAGGTTATAGTTAACTTCAACTAAACTCAAAGCAAAAACTGGTGTGGAAAGAGTTTTATGAACCTACATAAAAGTGGAAAGTTGCCTTAAAAAGAAAACTAAAATTACATGACTAGTTACAGGAAATGTTTTTTGTTTTAGTCTTTGTAAATTTGCTCACATTTGTCAACACCGCCAGCCTGATGAGGCATTGGTGCGTGCTTATTGAGAATACAATGTGTACATGACTCTTAAGTCAAATGTTTGCACAGTAATAGCCATTACAAACTTCCTAAGTCTTGCCCCTGGCAAATAGCCCACTTATTAAAATAATGCAGTAAAATGAATACTGAAACTAATAAAAAGTAAACTAAAAGGAATTATTTTTAACTAAGAAAAATGTAAACATGCATACCTATTTTGAAAGCTAACTTAGCTTTACTGAATTAAAAAAAAAAAAAAACCCAACTAAAAATAAAGTAACTGATGAGTGACTCGGTGAAGGTACTAATGCTTTTAGAAACCCGTCAAATGAGTGAAGCTAAACCAAGTAAGCCTCTATTCTGCTCACAGGCGTACAAGATTTCTCTTTGTGCATCCTTTTGTACTAGTGTATATGGTCCTCAGACTATCAGTATAATATTCCTTTATTTTGATGTTGCTTATGGGAGAGAAGATCCTGTATCCTGTTTTTGCTTGTATATGCGATCAGTTATGGTTCTTAGAAAGCAAATAAAAATAGTAAAAAATCGACATCGGCAGAAGTAAAAAGTCAGAATTGCTCAAGAAAATTACAATCGATACGTTTCTTTTAATCTTATAACTGCTTTGCAATTGATTAAGAAATCATTTCTAAAGATGATGTGAAAACCACAGTGATTCTGAAAAGCTTGCTGTCCAAGCTTGAGCTGAATTAAACCTGTTGCACATTTAGGGTTGAGTTTAGAGTTTTACAGCAGGACAAAAGTGCATTACCATGTTATTCTATTTTCATAATTGTTGGAAGCCATAATTGTAACCGAATTCCAATTCTGATACAAGTGCACAACACTATGTAATTCAAAGCACTGTAGGAGGTAGCATTTTAGGCTAAAAATATGATATGACATGATCTAGGGGTAGTGTTATGATAAACTTAACCTTAAAAAACATGAGAAAAATATGACTTTGGAGAGTTTTTTTCTCGTAAATTTTCGCGTTCTTTTTGTTTTTTTTGTAAATGCACCTGTTTTGTTTGTGTAAATTTGCTATTTCTTTCATAAATGTGCAATTTTTTTCTTATAAACTTTAAGAAAATTGCAAAATTTCTCTTTTCAGAACCCTCAAAAAACACAATTATTTCTTTAGCATCTTTAGCTGCCCTATTACAAAACTGTACAACATATGACCTCATGCCTTTTTTATTACGTTCTTAATAATTTGATTGACTTGTGTTTGTGTATATGAATGACCAGAAACCTCTCAGAAAGGCAAGGCTGAATGTCTCTGTCTCTTTCTCTCTGTTTCTTTCTTTTGACTGTTTGTTGGTTCTTTGCCAAACAAACCCATGAAAGACATAAAAAGCTCTTTTGTCCTTTTAAAATTTCATTCGTGTGTGCGCACACCTCCTCTTATGTTCGTGTGTATCTCAAGGGAAAAAAAGAAAAAAACAATGGTTGTACAGTCTTGAAGAGTCCCACCCACTCAACTCATGATTCCTCTGATTCTGCTCACTACTGTGCCTTCATCATACTTCACCATTAGTCAAACTGTCAGAGCTGAGACTTTGAAGCAGGATTCAGTGACACACTAAAGACAACAAACAACCAGGAAAATACAGCTAAATACTGCATCAAGACAGAAATCAAGTAACATTGTGGAGCGACAAAGTTCTGAGAAGAGTCAAAACACTGAGCTGTTAAAGGAAAATACTCTGCAATAAAGATGCACTGCAGCTGTAAAACTGCTGGTAATTGACAGGAGATGGATTCTGCAGACCTAATGACTTCTGTGTGACTGAATAATAACTCTACCATTACAGTCTCATTAAAAAAAAACAAAAAACTAGCATGCCCAAACATGATACCTCTTCTGTTATTAACTTTATGTCTTAAGTATGAGATTTCTAAGCTTTTCAGGTACTCACTCCCTCGCTATAAGTGACCGGTGACCAGCTGCAATTAACTATAATAGCCTGATAAATGTATATCCTGACATACAAAAACTATTCAGCACATAAAAACACAAGGAGAAATCTTCCAAGACTACTTCCCACATACAGCTCAGTGCATGGTGCCCTTCATGTGTACATAGTGTTGAACAAACATATAGATTCCAAAATAAAGCCTTAATGCACTGCAGCAATACCACAGATGCTGAGGCGCCATACTCACAGACAGTCAAATGAACAGGGTCTGTACACTTGCACTCCTACAGCCTCCATATTTGTTTGTTTTTCCCTGAAGGTGCACCACCCGCCCTTGGAGAGCAGTGAAAGTCATGCTGGTGGTGCAGCGCTGAAAGTGTGTCAGAGAGGGGAGGCTCCAGGGCCCGGCCTGGAAGCTCCAATCGCCACGCAGAGTCCCAGGCATAGGACCAGCCCCGTGCAGAGCAACAGCAAAGCAGAAGAGAGGAGCGTGCAGGCGTCCGCTGGAAACACAGTGTCCATCAATACGCTGCTTTAAAACCACGCAGATAGTGTTACGCTTAGAGACATGTGCCGACACGTGTTGGGTAGATGGACTACAACCAAGTAGGGGTCGCTGTCCTGTGAAAATCTTGTATCTCAAAAGTATCATAACTATCAAAAACTTGTTTGCTTTTGCCAAGTGACACTGCATTTTGGAGAAATTGAAAGGATTTCAAATGGTTTATTAAACCTTAAAGTCTCCCTTTATTTGTAAAATATGCTGCTTATTGTTTCCTCTCATGTTTGACCTTCACAGTGCATAATAATAAGTTTGACACTACCAAGCTGACTTCACATTCATCTGCTGAGGCATTAACCTTAATTTGAACTAAATATGTGTACATATTAGCATGACTTTGTTACAGCTTTCATGGCTGATACAAATACTCACTTTCAAATGACAACTGCAAAAAAATAAACAGGAGAATGCAACATATGTTCTGCTGCTGCAAGAGGCTGGCACACTACACAATAGAAATGAAATGACATGAAAGAAAAATAAAAGACACACTATGTGCTCATTTTCATTAGTTTAAACATCACTCCCCAGATTAGGTGTATTCTAAAGAACCACATTAAATTCATTAAAGCTCAACTTTTCTCCCGCTGGTGGCCGTTCAGTGTGTTTTCATCATTTAACTCAGTAGCTTCTATTTAGGTAAATAAAGGGGAATGGGATGAATTGTGGAAGTAGGCAGTGACTTACGCAGACCACATTGCATATAACTATACAGTGAGCACAGGATAAGAGCAGTGAAAATAGGCAATCTAACCAAGACACAGGCAAACTGAATACTAGTAACAATCCTGTCTCCTTTTTTCTTTCTCTCTACCAAACTGCAGGAGTTGCTGCCCTTCTAGCAGACTACACAACCTCTCTGCTGGAATACAAATGAGTGATTATGACCCTACATGACAGTGCATTGATCTACTTGGACTCCTGTGCTGATCAAACATGCGCAGCTTGGTGCAGCTGGCATGATAGTATGAAGTCAGTCACAAGCAGGCAAATCATAGATAATAGAAGGCATCTGTATGCATGTCTAGACCGTCAATTATGTGGGGTTTGTACACAGGGAATGCAATAAAAGTGATTTTTTTTTGTTTTTTGTTTATTTGTCTAAAAACCAAACAGAAAAACAACTGTACAAATGATTCAAATGAGGTAAATAGTTTAATCCTGTAAATATCTAGGTAAACATCTGGGTAGAAACTTTGTATTTACTGTGCATAAACACTGCATAAGCACGGGAAATGCCTTAGCATCATCAAACACAGACAAAACAGCATTTTGTTGTATAGCCTATAAAGTTATATATAGCAATGCCTTTTTGGAGATATGGTGGGGCCTTATTATACGCATTATTAGGTACATGGTTTTAATGTCGTGACTCACAGATATCCTGACCTGTAGTAAAGCAGCAACTGTCACTGACTGCTGCTATAATAGCCTTTTAAAAACAAAAAAAACCAACCCAATGGTCTACAAAACAATGGCTATTCCATAAAGAACTGTCAAAATAAAATTATACATAATTATTTCACTCTCAAGTACAAAAGCACAACAAAACAGGGTCAGTCGTAAAAGCATCTAAAGAGAAAATCAGGTACTTTGCAATGTACTTCCAGGAAGCCAGGACTGGATGGGATAACTAGAACTTGCTGGGTCTTATTTCTGTAATTAGGCTCTGTGCTCTTAGTAATTCCCCTCACTTGTGTTCGGCAGGATGGCCTGCTCTAGCTGCAGCTCCCTCTCTTTCCTGTGCGCTTTAACAAAGAGTAAGTAGAGCTTCCAAGGACAGTAAGGAGGAGCCTTTAATACGTTTCCTTACAGCAGGTTGAATGAGTGCAGAAGATTTTCAAGTTCATTGATATAACAATGATGTGCAAGCACAACATAACAGCTTTTCATTCTGAGACTGATTTATCCTCGGCTTTCCTTGAAGGTGATAACAGACAATCAACACATTCTTCCTTCGTAAATGAACCATGGTAATGATTCGTTGCTGTAAAATATGACTCTGAAAAAAAATAACCATACGCAATTATGTGCGTCTTAACCACAAGTTCAAATTTATTAATTAAGTCACCGTGTAAAGGTATTTGTTTTAGCTGTTTAACAGTGAAGTGTATTTTTTTTCAACAGCTAATGCATGCTAGTAATTACTTGTTATAACTTCTATATATACTTGTAATAACAACTTACTGCTTAAATAGTTAATGAGTCATTTCAGTCTTTTTTCAAGCGAACGTGCCAAAGATTCACTGGTTCTGGTTCTTCTTGAATTTTACTGAGTAAACAACGAATTAATTCTGCACTAATCAATAACGAATCATCTAGTTGCAGGCTTCAGACGTGATCATGCCTGAAGGCTACATTTTTTTTAACTGTTAAGAATAATGACTTGTGTCAATAAAAGCCACACTCAAAGGCCTCTTCTGTTATTGCAGTTCCTTCTGGGCACCAACAGAGGCAGACAAAGATCACACATCAGGAATATTAAAACTGCAAACGCAAATCAATCAGTAAATAAAAGATGTAGAGTTTATGATTTTTCTTTATTTTTATTTTATTCTTTATGAAGAAATCTTAAGCAGATGTGCTTGAAAAGCCACATAAGAGGTGAGAATGCATAAAGATAACCATGGTTACAGGACAAGTTGCTCTGACTGTATTTTACTCCAGCCTCAACACCTGTCTGTGTCACTTAAGCCCCTCGGTCTTTCTTAGATCATGGATGAACCTTTTTGGCATCTCTGTCTAGGACACCCCGTGGGAACAAGCTGCTCTGGACACATAGTTTCATAACCCTCAAACTCTAACTCAGCTCACGACCACTGGCTCATTGCTTTGACCTTAAATGCCTATTCTGTACTTCAGTTCTATTGCAGAAGAACTTAAATTGATATGTGGATGTCCCCATCATTTTACTAAATTCCCTTTCCCTCTTCCTTATTTTAATTTGAAAGGTTTATTTTGTTACCAAAATATTACTACAAATGACCAAGATGTTCATTTGCTTGTTAGACACTAATAAGTTGTGAAAACTACAATATTTCTTCTGTATTTCTCTGCGTCCTTGTCATTTTTAGGTAAAGTAAAATGTCTCTTCCAAAGAACTCCATCCACATTCAAGACCCATCATCTTTCCAAACATGCCTGTAAGGACTGTGCATTAACAGTAAGCCTGAGGTTATTTTCTTTTCTCAGCTATCATTATTATGTAAAGTGCCCTAAGGTTCATCATAATTTCTTCTTTACCAAAAACAAAAAACAAAAGTAAAAAAGTAAACAGAGTTTTGCAGCGTTAAAAGTTTTGACCGCAGTCTTCTTTTTGGGGGGTCTAATTTATGATTCAATTTTTGCTGACTTAAATCTGATTCTTCTTTATTTTCAGCTGTGTAGAAGAAAGTTTTTTCAGGAGACTTTGAGTTCCATTCATGTTTTACCCCTCAGGCCAAGATCCAAGACAGAGAACCCGAAGTGTAGACCCGACCCACAAAGACCCATTGCCAGCTATTGAAACAGATATTTACTGAGCAACATAAACCAAGTCCCATTGTAAAGTTTTCACATTCATTCAATTCTTTATTTTCAGCTTTGTATGATTTGAAGAAAGCTTTTGAGGAAGTCTTTATATTTCAACAGACAGAGATGCACTTACAATAGTTAATGAAATGATTCACACTGACAATCTTGTTAACAATTGCAATTTTGCCACAAAATCTTGGGATCCAGCATTCATGCGGGTGTAACTTTGATACATACTTCCACGCCAAGATCCCAAATGACAAAAAGTTCGAAGCTCCATCCACAAAAACCCAGTCCCACAACCCACATGACCAAAGGGTCTGCCAATAAAAAGGTTTAGAATACCACAGAATACCCCCAATGTCTGTGCTCCAATGGGCCACAGTAGTTTTTGTGGCTTATAACAAGCAGGGGTTTTAATGTTGTGGCTGAAAGATGTACGGCATTAAATGTTAAAAGTGATCATTCTGGCCTAAATTGTTACGGAAACATGTTAATTGAGCAACAAGAAAATTTCATGGTAAGGCTGATATTAAAGCAACACATTTGTTTGTTTGGTTTCTTCTGCCTAGTGTCTGCTAATCTTTACTGGCCGGGGATCTTTCTGTGTAAGACATTTGAATATTTATTCATCCATATGGATTTAATATAAGCTATGCTCAAAATCTAGCCTGTTCATTAGAAAGCAAAACTTTCAGCCTCTGTATTGACTGAGGGTGCAAAAAAAAAAGATCCCTAGACTCACAGTTTCTGATATAACACATTCCCTGCTAAATTTATATAGCTTATTTACACTGCATAGAAGACTAGTTTTGCCGCCTGTCTCACATCTATATTAGGCACAAAAAGGTTGGCACGACGTCAGCAGCAGTCTGTGTGCTCTGTCAAACTGATACGCAGACAGCCAAAAAACAAATAGATCTATGAAAGCTAAGATGACATTTTGTCGCACACAAAACTTCAAATTTAAAAACTTCTTAAGCAGCTATTAGAAGACATCAGACAACTCAGTAATCAATCAAACTAATTATAACCATTTTGCACAAAACTGTCTTATGGCACAGTCATCGTGACTATTTATTATGCTTGGTCATCTTCATGTGATAGAAAGGGGAAGTGGGATACCTTCAATCAAAGCCACGGTTCAGACGACTTCACACATTCAGGAGAAAAATGACATAAAGAAAAACAAACAGCAATGATTCAGAAACCGTGAAGATACTTTGCGTATACTTGGAATGGCTGCTGCTGCTGCTACACCAGCAACGAAAACAACACAGCCTCAGATTCAGGCCAAGGATGTATAACAGTGTAATGACATTTCACTAATGAAAAAATTGAAGACATTAGTTTAAAAAATGCAGAACTAGGTTAAAGGCTAAGACTGTCCAAGATGACAGTTCTTCCTCAAACAGTTCTTCTAACTGGTGTTTTGACTGAATTTAGAGAAAACGAGACAAACCGCAAATCTGCAAGAAAATATCAAGAACGAGAGGAAGGAAAAAAAAAACAACTGGCGTCTAGCGAATGTCTGCAGCAAGAGTTCTGTCCGAACACAGTGGCGTACTGTCCTCTGGATGTCTCGCCCTGACAATGAGGCCATGTATCACCACCTCTAAACTACGTAACAGAGAGGAGCAGACACAAAATACAAGAACTCTGACACCATCCTGGTAATAGATGCATAATCGTCATCACCATCCTCATCACAGAGGGGGCATGAAAATGTTATAACTTACGACTTATATTACACCCCAACAGTATTTCATCGTGATTTGAAATCACCCATGAAGGTTGATGTGCAATCATAAATTGCAAAGAAAAAAATGTATTATTTATTTAATAGTAACACCTGCTAAGGGATCTGTGGTTGTTACATGTTTTCCTACTTAATTTAAATTGAATCAATCACACCAACTGAGTATTGAGAATACTACAGTTCACTGTCAGTGAGGTGTTTAGAATAAGAACAAAAACATGGTCCCCTAAAATATTAAAACAAAAAAATTAAGTCCACCTTCCAGTCATCTCATAGATTTTGCTACATATTTCCCAGCTCTGGGATCAATTTTCACTCTTAGTAAGAGTGAAAATTGTAAGACAGCAAAAAAGGGAATTTTCTAAAGTTTCTCAATATTGTTTTGATATGCTATACTGTTGATAGGAAATCTGTCATTTCATTGCATTAAACACATGTATAAGACATATGTTTAAGACATCAAACTTGCTGTGCATTACTTCCAGAAAAAGGGTGAAAGGTGAAACAACACATAGATCTGACTCAGCTAAATGTTTCTGAGGCCTCAGTGTGTCAAAGCTGAAACTAAATTAGTAAACGTCAGTGCTGCAAGCTGTTTTTTGTTTCTGTTCTGTGTCCTTACAAGAAAGAACTGTTGTCAGGACTTGGAGCACTTTGTCCAGTACTACATGCACTTAAGTTTTACAACTTCTTAATAGGCCAACAACTTGCTGAAAACTAAATTTTGTCTGCCTCTTTGGTTGCTGATTTATTTTATTGGTGTAAACAACTTAAGAGCATTTAATATTAACTGTGAGCTTGTAAAGAAGGCAACACTCCTCCACTGAAAGAAACATCAGGTTTGATTTATTTATTTATTTATATTACCACAGCTTATCTAACAGTTAATACTTTCTTACACACTTTTGACACTTCAAAGCTGTTAATGCACAAGGTGTAGTGCCATAGTAGACTTATGGCACTTTTCCCACACATGTTGTTATGCAGTGATACTTAAAAAAAGAGGTAGTTCTCAGGAGATTTAAAGAAAAATCTAACAAATAACAATAACTCACCATTCTGCTTTAGGAGCACCTGAATATCAGCCATCAACACAAGACAGGCTGAGCATCACCTTACTAAACTCTGACCTGTCTGCTCCTCTGTGAGCTAATATTTGAAGTTGATGTTGACAAGACAACACCCATGTGTTGCATAACTTCATGCAAGCAGGATGACCATAAGGAACGAGGGCTGAAACCCGGGACCAGCTTCAGTAACATCAATGAGGAAGCCATTCATAGACTTTGGACAACACTTTAAAAAGTCTGCAGCCAAATTATCACCTTAACCCCAAAAACGCTCCAGCGTGAGAAATAACTGTCCACGGCAAAAGAACTGACCTGTTTTTCAAGGGCTGACTCTTCAATTCGTAATACGTTTTAGGCTCCTCTTGAAAATCCTCTCCGACCTCGAAGTCGGGAACTATTCCCGATTCCGACTGCATACTTGCAGATGTCAACTTTTGGAAACGCAAAACCCTCTTTAAAAAACAGATATTCGTGCCCCAGTACTCCGCACAGTACCAACCGTCAACGCAAGCCTCCTCTGCCCAGGATCCGGAGCTCTGTAGTCCTTCGCAGCAGCGGCTAAAGTGCAGCTAACGGGCTCAAAATGATCCTGAAACTACAACTACCAAGATGCTCCGGGGATGTATTCTGATTGGCTGCAGCATCCGAGGGGATTTTTACCCCCCCCCCCCCTTTTTTTTTTTGCTCGACCAGTGAAATTGAAATGTCAGTTTCATTTCCATAAGCAATATTTATCCCGCAATGTGGATTTCGTAATAATTGGCTGTAAAGACTTATTTTGAATTAGTAGCGTCTGCTCCAGTGGCCGTGCGTCTTTGCGTTCTTAGATTTTGCATTTAAAGAAATGGTCTGCACATTTTTGCCTGAATGCAGATACATTTAATATTGGTTAAAAATAATGGAGTGCGTTAATTTGCTATCACAATAAAAATGAATTATTTTATACCATGCCCACCACCCGCAAAAATAAAAAATAAAAAATAAAAATCCAGCCTTTGTGACCTGGGCATGCTGTTCAAGCAAGTTTGCGAAAGCACAACTACATTGTTTGCAAATAAAAATAAAATATATAGTGAGTTGTTTTTAAGCCTTTAAAGCACATATACCCAGAGTGACCTTGAAGTAAGTAACAATCAGACTGGCGATGTGAGTTTCTGATAATAAAAAAAAACCAAAAACCAAAAAACACTGGATGTAGCAGTCAGTTAAATGAGTAAATCTGGAAGCAATCGCACAGAAACTGTTCAGAAAATCTAAATAAAAAACATAAATAACGGCACTTCTTACATTGCAGGTCATTCACAGCCTTGATATTTAGTGTTTTAAGTCTCTTATTGGGTCATGCAGATATTGCACCCGACTTTAGACCAACCTCAAGACGAGCCTCATGTCTCTGTTTTTCCCCGTTTCCCTGTGCAGACTGACTGACCGCTCGTCTCCCACTCTCACCCACGCGCTGTTCTCAGCAGCACACCAAGTTTGGTCTCCTCAGTTGAAGTCTTGTCTGCCACTTGGGGGCAGTATAGAGCTAGAAAACAGTTTCGTGAGCCCGCGGGGGTGTGGGGGGCACCCTCTATTATAAAATGGAAATTTAGAGGTAGTTCAATATTTGCATTCACCCTCATCCTGTTGAACTGGTTTAAAGTCTGTATTTTACCAATGCAAATAGAATGCAAATATGATTCTGCTGGAAAGCACATACCCGGAGGCTAAAAATAAAGCCTTAAATAAAACGATGATAGCTGAACAGAATGAGAAATGGGATCAGAATATGTTTTTTTCTTCTTCTGTATTTCTGCAATACTATTTCAGAGACACATAGCAGAAAAAAAAAAACCCTCACATAAAGCCAGCCAAATGACATGACACAGGAGCTGTAGAGAATCCGATCTACAATATACAGATAAATTACTTTGGATGTGGTACTTGGGTGAATTGAGGTACTGATTACCCAGGCCCTCCAACTGCATTAGACCTGTAACATTTGTAGACTACTACAGCTTTTGTAATTACTTCCGGATATATTTTTTTAAGATATATTTTAAATAATAGTACTTAATGACACAATAAGGACTGGCGAGTACAAATTTTGTTCCACAGTCCAAAATATAATATTCTCTCAAAAAATATTATGAAGTCAATTTATTTTGAAAGTGATTCTAAGCACAGTGATCTTTCTATCTTTGAAACATCTTTTCTTAAATACCTATAAGAATATGCTGATTTTGCAAATTATAACACATAAATTAATATTCTTCAATAAGCCCAGTGAAGCAAGAACATATAAATGTAAGGACCTGAATATGAGAAGAAAAAAAATCACTGTGTCAGAAGAGTCCAAAATTCTTAGTTTTAATGCCAGTGCAAAAGCCTGCTCACCATCTATCCACCCATCAACCCATCCAGCCAGCCAGCCATTGTATTACACAAGGGGACCACAGTATGTTGGGTGAAAGACAGCATGCACCCTGCACAGATCGTCAGTGTCAGCACATTAGTAAATAAACTTGATTCAGTGCCCTTAGGTAGAAAACCAATGTTTGTGTTCATGTTTTCCAAGTTATCCAAGTGTCAGTGCTATATCTCTTTTTGGCAGAAATGGTTTGTAAATAAATACTTAGACACCTCATAAACCTTTGTGGCAGTTGCGCATTTAATGATTTTTTTTTCATTTTGCAGAAAAATAAAGTGTTTTATGGCCAAGTTTGCATGGACAAATATCTGGTCAATTGTTGAAATAAAGTTATTATAAATTGAAAACCTTCACAATTTATACGTTTAGCTGAACTCTTAATCTTCAGCTTCAGCTTCATTTAGCTGGGCATACACAAAAAAATTCTACTTCACTTAAATTTGAGTTCAGGACTGATTTGTTAATAATATTTGTTTAATATTTGAATATCTGAATATACACATTGTTTTGTAATGCCAATAACATCTTCAAACCCTGGTACTGGGAGAAAATAAGAATACTTTGGTATCAGTTAATTAACAAAACAAACAACGACAAACTTCTTTAAAACAACCCACATATCTTGCATCATCCTGGCTATGTGCCCTGAGATAAGTGAACACAGGGATAACTATTCAAAGACTAACACACTATTATTTACTCAAGGATGTGCAGATTTGAAAGGCATTGGCAGCCAGTGCAAACATTTCTGCCATATAAAATAACACGAACTGCAGTGGAGGTCATCGATAACGGCTCAGGTATGAAAAAACACTCTGGTTTACCTTTGTTTTCAGTCACGGCTTTTAACTTGAAGTCTGTCAGCCAGTCATCAGTGACTTGCAACCGTTTGCCAAACAAGATCCCGGAATACGAGCCAAAGGTGTCCGGTTGCTCTAGTAAGGATGACTATCAGCTGCTGATCAGCTTGTCTGTTAAAAAACACACCAATCCAAGAGACCAGGAATCATTTTTGCAAATTTATTACCATAACGAATGTCAGATTACTTAAGTATTATTATTTATTATAAGAATGTTTATTTGTGTTTCAGATACAGTTTTTTAAAAATAGTAAGTAAAAGCTTGTGTATATGTCACCTTTCAATATAAATATAACAAGTGCTTCACAACATAAATGATAGAACATAAAAACAAAAGTTTAAAAAGATACATTTTAGCTGCTTTTTAAAAGAGTCCACAGTTCAGTGGGAGAGAGTTCCAGAGTCTGTGGGGAACTGCTGCAACAGCTCTATCTCCTTTAGTTCTTGGTCTTATATGAAGCCCAGCTACCAAGCCCTGATCACATGACCTCAAGGACCTGGTGGGAATCTATGGATGCAAAGATTCACTGACGTATGCCAGTGCTTGTCCATGCAGCTCTCTAAAAGTCACAAGCAGAATCCTAGAGCAGACAGGAAGCCAGTGAAACTGAATTATCAATGGTGTGGCATGTGAGTACTTAGAAGACTTAGTCAGATGCCTCGCAGCGGCATTCTGAATAACCTGCAAAAAGGAAACTTTGTCAAGACAAGTGAGCAGTGAATTACAATAATCCGGGTGTGACGAAATAAAGGCATAAGTTACATTTTTCAAATAAGGGGGTGACACAGTGAAACTCAACTTGGCAATACTTCTTAAGTGATAAAGGCAAGAGCAAACCAGAGACTTAACATGAGCATCCACAGTTAAAAAGTTACCCCAAGATTCCTGATAGAAGATTTACCAAAAAGGGCGAGGAGGGCTTTCACTACCTTAGGCACAAATCGGTCAGGGGCACAAACAAGGGCTTCATTTTTCAGGGAAAGCTGTCAGCCATTCAACTTTTCAAGTTGCTTAGTAGTCTAAGCACCCATGCAAGGTCTGTAACTTAGAAAACTCTTTGTGCATAACAGAGATATATAACCGATTGTCATCTGCATAGCATAGATAAGCAATGTCCTTAACAGTGGTAGACATATGCTGAAGAAAGCACAGCTATAACAGAAACAGTAAAGACTCCAAAACAGAACCTTATAGCTTGGAAGCAGCTACAGAGAAAGATTAACTTGACAGATTTGAAGACAGTCTCAGCAAAGCAGACCTCTATACACTCTCAGAAAGAATATTTTCATTCCGCGTCCAAGTCTAGAAACGTTTCTCCCACCGAAAATGTAACGTCCAGATGAACAGAATCAACTTTGTGGAATTTCCTTTCCTGCATGATTGAGCATGCATCAGGACACCCCCATGCAACCATCAAGTATTTCAGCCTGTTACACATAATGTGATTGTCAGCAGTCTCAAAGGTAGACCTCAGGTTGAACATCAGCAAAACAAAACACTATCCAGCACATGCATCAAAACAGCATTTGAGAGTACAAAAATAGCTGTTTTGGTTTAATGAGCTTCAAGAAAGTCATAGTTTATCAGTGATGCTGCATTTCTCCAGGACTTTATGAAAACTGAATGGCAGTTAAACACAGTCGTGCATAAGATTTGATGGACACCCCTTAAGTAAATATTGTGTTTTCATTGTTCAGTGAAAATGATGAAGACTGATAACTTGGAGAATACTTCCTGTGAGCAGTTTTAATGAGTATTTTTGGGGTTCATTAACTGAATTGCAGTTGCTACATGCTAGTTGCTACCAACAAAAAAAGAAGCTGTCTTAATAAGTATCCCGATTCCTGGAATAAATTACAACCACAGCTTGCCAGTGATGATAGAATAATTTCTAATGAGGGTAATGAGGGAATCCTACTCTTTTGTTTATAAGAGCATTTTTCCTGTAAGGAGGAGACTCATTGGGCAGATGGTTTTGGGGGATCTTAATGAGATACTTATTCATGTCTGATGTCAGAAATCCAAGAGCATGGGGGTGGGGATACCTCGCCGTGCTGGCAGGCAACGGCATTTACAGCAGATTGCAGTGACACTAGTGTTTTTGTTTTTGGCTAGGGGTCTAGGGTCAATGAAAAAGCAAAACAAAACAAAATAAAACAAAAGACAAACCCAAACCAAACAACAATTTGTTAGTTTATGTCAATGAGCTTCCTTTGAGAAAACTGAATGCTAGATGTGACTTTGGTGCCTGTTTCCTTTGAAGAATTACCAGATGAGCCAGAGTAAAGGCAGTAATGAATATTTTAGGAGCATCGTCACTCCGGAACAGAAATGAATAGCACATGTGAAACACACACCAACAATCTGGTTGAGCAGTCCTGTGTCTTCTATGTTACACAGGTCCAAAATGTGTGAAGCGCTAAACAATTATATTACAAAAAAAATTTGCTTCTGTGAATATTTTTAAGACTAAGATCAACTTGTGGTGTATGGAACAGCTGTAAGTATATTTGATGTCAAAGCACTTAAATATCAAACTGATCTTTATCAAGAAGTGACCCTGAATATGGCAAGTAAAGGGAAAAAATATATCCAGTCATATATTCAGTTAAACATATTTATAGTAAATCTATTTAAAAACAATTAATCAAGCTTAAAACATAACTAAAATAGTTACTGGTGAATGGTTTGTTACAATTTCTTTTGGTATTGGTTTTGATTTTGTTCATTTTATTGATCATATTATTGATGTATTCGTATCAATAAAGACTTGCTAGTCGCACTGTGTATTTTTTTTTGATCGATCTCAAGAAGGTGTTGAGAATAACTAATGAGAATTCAACAATTTGATAAAATAGGACCTATCTGAACAATATACTTCCGCTTGTGAAGAATGTAGAAATTTTGAAGATAAAAATTCAAAGATGTTCGAAGATCATTTTAATTAAGGGCTACCACGACAAAATATAAACACATATGTATGTAGAACACTGTGTGTTTGTTGGGGTTTTCATGATATGAAATCAAGCATAAATTTATAGGGTTCTGGAAGAGAAAGCAACAGAAAGCCAGTCTCTCGGTTGCTCTTCATTGTTATGGGGATCCAGTGTGAACCAGGCCGGCCGGCATCTGCTGGATGAGAGAGAAGGAGGGGGGCAGAGCAAGGGAGGGAGGGTGGAGATGCTGGGCTTGTTCACATAATAGCCGGCGGGTGAAGGCGTGGTAACTGTGGCTCGATACGAGGCGTGTGTGCGCTACAGTATCCTAGTACCGGAGAATGAACATGGACAGCGGCTGCACGGCGGCTCTCCTCCCTGGTAAAAGCGGCCGTGGAGAAAGCTGAACGAAGCGGATCAATATGCAGGGGAAGCCTCACGTTATCAATACCAAAAGCAGGATATAAGGAGTGCAAAGGTAAGGCGATATGTGGTGCGGTGGGGCAGATTGAACCAGCGTCAATGAGCTGTGAGGAGACAAAAGTAGACTGAGTCATGCCTGCATGTGATGTGAGGAGGGAGCATCAATGAAAATTACAACAGCATGGGTTTGGCTCTCAGCCGCGACTGGTGTGTTTCCTCAGTAAAAGAGGGTGTAGTTTTTTTTCCCTTTTTTGACACATTAAGCTAATCATGGGGCTCAGGTGGAAACCACCCATGTACAGTAGCCTACAGTAGCACATTCATTGTTCTCCCTGCATAGAGGAAACTGGCACCGGTGGGCTTGTCTCATTATTGGGTACTGTGGGCCATATAGGCTGCTGATTGTAGAGGATAAGACGATGTGAAATGAGATCGTCAGATGCATGTTTAAGTTTTAAAAAGTAATTTATTGGCCGCTGGACTGAATGAATGCATCATGCAGAAACCTATAGCACACTGATTTAGGGAGTGTGACTTGGTGAATAAAAAATCCTGGATGAATCATCATTTTACCCAGAACAGCAGCAAATCATGCTTGACCAAAGCAATTATCATTATTTGGTTTTCTCATGTATAATTATCTATTCTCCTGCACATGTGTTACAAGGAGAAAATTTAGCGTGGATTAACAAGGACAATAGGCGGTTTGCTACAGTTTTATTTCAAGTATAAGCCGAGATATCTTCCTTGACGCCTCCATGTTACCTTCGAACTTTGTTCTTCTTTTGACTCAAACACTCTGGCTGGAAGATAAGTACAGCTAAACTTGACATTGACCTGCAGATGCTATGTCAGAGGTGAAGGAAGAGATGCGTGTATGGGCGTATTTAAAGCTTCAAGCAGTGTAAACAGGAATTGTTGTTGTAATGGTTGTCTGTATGACACACATGTCCAGCATGAAGCTTTGTTGCTTTTCCTATTTGCTGAAGAGGAAATCCTGAGTCGTTTATCACCAAAGTTGGTGGGGTTTGTGCATTTTGAACAACTATTTGAAAGGTAAAAGTGTCATAAGATGTCTGTAAAAACCGACCTGTTTTCTCACATCCTTCTAACTTGTTACTTAGTATGAGAGCCCAATGTGGATGAGATGCTCTTTTCTGCGTTTAATGCTACTAAAAATGTCTCAGCACTCAGTTGGCAGCCTTCCATTTAAGAATCATAGCCTCCTGAGACAGCCTGAGAAATGTGCTAAAGACAAAGTGGGAGAGACCTATTTTTGGATGGGCCTTAATCTTATATTGATATGCTTAACACAGATGGACCAAATTTGATAGATTTAATATAGTAAAGTATAGAGCAGCAAAATGATACAGGTCAGCAGGTGAGGTTTTGGGACTTAGTTTGTCCTATGAATAAGTGCAGATGGATTAATAGATTTATAAACAAAAAAAATCTTCTCATCCTTGCCATACTGTGCCATTAATTTGAGATAAAGGTAACAAAACACAGTCTGATTGCATGTCAGCCCACGTTGCTGTTATATGGTGATCTTCAAAGGGTTACTTTTTTATCCAGATCATTGAAAGTTGGTCATGTTCCATTTTCTCCACCCATGCATGTCTGTGCCTCTGTGCCACATTCCCGTGCTCTGCAGAAAGTCACTGCAGTAGTTTGCAAAAGAAAAGCTCTGCAGTTTGAGATACCAGTGTTGTCAGTGGGGACAGCCTCAAACGAGGGCAAATATAGGAAAACTCACCAATGTTCACCGCTCACAAGCTAGTCTTTGCTTTTTCGGACAGTCTGTTATGATCTATCTTAAACGCAGAACTGAATTTCTGCATTCCGATAGTTTTTATGATATCTGTAACCTGAATATGCAAACTATGATTAGGAAAAGTGTAGAGCTTTTCAAACCTTGTGACAAACAAATGAATTTACAAGATAAAGGGCACAAACTAAAAACACTATCTCAAAATGGTAATATTGCTTCGTTATCTTCATTTGACATTTACATAGCAAGATATTTCAACAGACACTTGACAGATTGCATTTAAATGTAGGGTTTCTAATTATTTTGGTGGCCTTCTGATCTTTTCTCTGACACCTACATAAAGTAACGAGCTCAGATTTTAAGCCAGAAATATCCACACTCTTTTATTTCTAATGAAGCTCTTTTGATGTCTCTTGTCTATGTCTATGTGTCCCTGTAGTGCTTTACTGCACTAATTTCCTGCATTCTGGTGAAATATTAGACACCAATATGTACCATTTCTGGATTACGTTATGATCCAAATGGCCTTATGTCTGTATAGAAAAATAATTTTGCTTATACTGGAGTATAACACTGATATTAGACCAGAAAGACAAATGAGATAATGTAGATTCATAAGCCTAAGTAAGTTTAACTAAAGCCTAAGCAGTGATACAGATGGCAGTATGTTTCTGTCCTAGTGTTTATTAGATAGACTGGTGCAGGCATTCATACACCTATTAATATGAGTTGTTCACTTTGCTCCAGCTGTTTTTTTCTTTTATGAGCAAATACATGCAAAATAGTATTACATATGTATTCATATATACGACTTTCTTATCTACTTGTTTTGTATTGGTTAGTAAATCTGAGTATGGTACCTACTAGGCATCTGCTTATGGGATGTGTTTATTTAGGTGACTCTTTTAGTTCAGCTGCAAAGAGCTTTCAGAAAACGACTTGTACACTTATAGTTTTGTTAAAATACAACAAAAATATGTTTAATGCAGACGTATTGATATGTTCAATGATTGTTGTGGGGTTTCGGTTATGATTTCAAGCACATCGAGCTAGGTTTCAGTTATATTTTACTCATGCACCATCAATTGAAATGCAAATGCTGTCTCCTTTTGAAATTATATAGCTTTTCTTCTTTTTAATAGACACAGTCATAATTAGTCAAAATCAGTTCTTGCAATAGGAGATGGAACAAAATTTCAAGCACTCTGAGCTCTGAAGAGCTTATGAAAGGACAGGACCCGAAACTAAGATTATCCTGGATGTTTAGTATGTTAGTTAGCTTTTCTGCTGGCAGCTTTACCCTACTGCAAAGAATGCTGCTACTTGTAAAAATGCCAAAAAATATATATATATCACAGTCTCCTTCTGTAGACGTCCTTTATGGGTTGGAAATAGAAATTCATGCTGCATGATGACATCATTCACATGAATCTGTCCCCTGTGATGCAGCCCGTCCTTGTTGTATCAAAGACATGCTGTGTCATAAAAAATAAAACAGATATTTATCCCAGGTTTTAATAGATCCATAATATCATGAGCCCTATTGTGTTCTTGAATTTCCCAGATATCACAAACAGCCAGACAGGTTCTCTTTGTGAGAAGACGTACACAGATACCATTTGACCACTGACAGCATGAGTCATGGTGAGATATCAGATGAGGAGATAATCCTTTGCTGTATGCTTCGGCCCACTGCCTCTATAACCAGGGTTCACTGGTCTGTGCTTGGACCTCCATTTTTTTTGACTGATATAAATACTCATTAAAAATCCTGTCAGGTTTGTTTCTTTAGGAGAGTTCAGAGAATACCAAAACAAATGATTCCAGTGATGTATTTTTAATCATTTAATTTATCCATTTCTATTTCAGACAGTCTCTGAAGTCATCAAGGGTCATCAACAAGAGTACTTCACAGATTTAGTATATAACACTATCATATAACAACAGATAACTTTCTCACTGACACCTACATAACCCAACTGCTGGTTCTGTTAAAGATCGAAGTATGGCATGCTGGCAGTGGGCTAAAGGAGCCCAGAGTAAAGACAAGAAGTGGGCTACAGATGTTTGGTCACTTCTATTGAACTCCACCCCCCCAGATTCTCTTCCCTTTCAGACTTGTAATCTTCAGTCCCAGACGATGCTGATTCAAGTCACATCAGTGGAAGACATTTATCCGACTTCACACACAGCTCTCTAGAGCCATAGTAGGCTTTACTTTTTTTCCCTATATATGCCATAGCATTCCCCAAGTCCCGTAAATGGAGATTATCTGTAAAGTCAGTAGAGTTCTAAGCTGTAGCTGCAGAAAATGATCTGATGATCGTACATCGTCATAGCATTACAGAGGAACTGTAAGATCTCTTGAATTCAAAACACTGAAGTTAGTGAGTTTCTCTTTGCTGCTACATTGTATTGGATGTCACATCCTGTTTGTAGCCACTTGAATTCACAGGCAGATTTCATTTTTGTTCCTTTAGGCTTCATGTGTCTGTACCTGTACCTGTAATTGTATTTTGGAGTTCATAAGTTTTTTTTCCTATGTTTATATGCAACACATATGAAGTAAAATAGTTTGGAAAATATGCACATAGTATAATAATTTCTGTCAATTTACAATCGTACCAGGTGGCTTCATGTAAACACAGACACTTGTGTGTGATACCAACCTTCATCAATAATGCATGAAGACAGGAAACTAAGATAAGATGTGCTGGAGTCTGGACATGACATTTAACCAGTGTGATGTATTAAATACTGACAGCCAGTTTGCTCAGGAGACAGAGAAATTCTCCTGTTGGCTATTGTACAACTTTCAAGCTTGACATTTTCACTGTCGAGTATATAAGACAAAAATTAACAGCATTTATTTTCAGTTTCTCATTACCAGAAGGAGCTACATCTCATCATCTGTATGTCTTGCCGCAACATACATGGGTAGTCTTTGTTAACAGTTGTAGCAGCATATAAGACGGAGGCCACATCTGCACCATCTCCAAGTCTCTGCTGGGACATTTCATTGTAGCACGCATACATCTGAAAAGCTGCCTTTATACCAACCTCAGGCTCCCAGACTAAAGCAAAACCTGCAGCCTGCGGCACCATACTCAGCCAGTGCCTGTCCAGTCTCTAGAGAGACAAACAAAAAGACTGACAGCTCTTTGATGTCCGTCTGCCATGCCTATTTTTACACAACGGTTCAGTGCTTGCCTTAGCACCACGGGGTTCAAGGTTGCCCTTTTATTTGATTTTATTCACTGAATGGGTTACGTTTGGTTGACCTCATAGAACTGTCTGCTGGCTCATAATAATGTATACATTACAGCATAAATGTCAGATGAAGGTTTGTGCATATAGTTATTTCATAACCATTGGTTTGAAATCACAATCCTCGCTGTATCTCAGTTGTGTTTAACTCTCTGAAAAACTGAAGGGTTATCTGGGATTGCTGGGTCGGATTTAAATAACAGTCCTTGTACTGATTACAGCTTTCAGATGATTAATGGTGTAGATTCCTAAAAATAATCAATCCTCCACCCAGTCACTTCATTTATATTCCATAATAAGTGTATGCCATCCCAAATGAATCTGACTCTCAGCTGCTCATCTAATAACTGCTCATAAAAATTCCTCCGTGAAGCATGGCTGTTTAAGAAGCTGTTTTCTACTTATAAACTTCTTCACATTAAGCCATGATATTTCTTGCACCCTCTAGTGGTCAGTGCCTTTACTGTACATGTCAGCATACAGTAATGTCATGCTTATTACAAAGTGCGTGACCCCCCCAGTATGATATAGCCACAACTTAATAAAGCTTCGATCAATGCAATAATCCCCTCATGGCTGTCACAAGCCGCACACTCCAAATTAATTGGATTTATCGAATGTGCACTTTTACTTCAAGCCATGAAAGACAATTTATGAAAGTCACATTATTCAGGGGCTGGAATTGGCAAAGCAGTCTTTAAAAGACTAATTTAATGAAGTGACTTGGTGTATGCTTGTCATTCAGAAATCAAGGCACTTTTTTGGGGGTCTTATGAGAAAAAAGCATCCAGAGGAATGAGAAAGAATGTAAAGGAGAAACTGCACTTTGGGGGAATTTCTCCTGCTTCTATTGGCAGATAACGTCTCTCAGTTACAATGTAGTGGAGAAGGATGCAGGAGAAACCTGATATCTAGATTCAAACCCCTTCGGGTAACAGACACACTGCTGAAATAACAATAATATAAAAGTAAATTAGTCTGACTTAACAGACGATATAGACGTGGTTAACCGCTTATAGTTCTTGTGTGACCCATTTTGTTCGTATTAAGAACCAGAGCGTACTAAACTGTGGTCAGCCATCTGACTCAGCCTTCCCCCCCTTAGGTCAGCTGTTGATTTCACACTCTATAAGCCCACAGTAGAGGCCTGGCTCCTCACTCAAATAACCTATGGAACAAGTTGCTGTTTAGACCTGATGATCTGCTGCTGATGCTCAGTCAGAGCCAACAATTTCATGGTCTGGATCCACGAGAAGAAACGTATTAAAGATGATATCTAGTCAGGGATGCATCCACACCTGCACTCTCCCTGGAGAGGTTTACCAGGTACAGCAGCTGCGTGTTTTGCTACAAATGTTAGAAGTTGCGATCAGCCTCATTCTGTCAAACAAGGAGGCCACTGGATCTATCTAGTGTACCTTTTTCAGTTTCTGAGGAGGTTTTGTTGAAAAACTGGTTAACCTCAATCTGTCATTTTTGTGTTGTTTTTAATTTATCAAATGTACAGTGCTTTCAGTGTTTCCTGGTCCAGGTCAGTCTAACTTTATCTTTACAAAAAGGGTGGTTTTTTTTGAAGCGCAAAAATGCTATTAAGTCAAAATATGATATGAAGTTGAATTAGTTTTGCTATGATTTGCTATGAACACATTTTTGCTGTTTGGAACTTGATTTTACTCTTTTGGCAAAAAGGTAGAAAATTAATTACAGTGGAAGAATAAGTCATTTTTTATTTGCTGTCAAGATGGTAAAAAAATGTAATTAGATTTAATTTGAAATCTTTATAATTATCCAAGAATGTATCAAACCATCATTCAGAGAAAATGCCCTGTCGGACTTTTACTCTAATATATATTTTATTTAAGAGTTAAATTAGTGTTGTATAAGCTTGACGTAAAGAAGTAATGTGTGAGATTTTGTAAATTTTCTGTGCAAAATCTGAACCTGTAAAGTAATTATAAAACAGAATTTGATCTTGGTAACAAAGCAACAAGAAATAAAAATACTCATAAAATGATTTTGTTGGAAAAGCTGTGCGACTAAATGCAAAATGTGAAAGGTTCAAAATGTAGGGACTTCAAATCCCTCCTTTGGTTACTATGGCAACAAATACTTGACACAATGGTTTTATTGTAACAAACAACGTCAGTGTCATGGTTTTCTTTTTTTTTCCTTGAGACGGATCATTGTGCTTACTACCTTGGCTTTTGCTCACTTTGTCTTTTGTAAATACGTTAACTGTTAAATGCCAGATGCCATCATGGTAAAAAACAAAAAAACAAAAATTCTACTAACACATGAATATCTTGATATAACTGTCTCTTGTGTTTATGAAAAGCTTTCACAGACCTTGAACTTCCTCTTTTATTTCCCCCTACAGATGACTGAGGGCAAACTGTGCCAAGTGCACTTATTGGATGACAGGAAGCTAGAGCTGCTGGTTCAGGTACAAAAAACTAAAATCAATAGTTTTTGTAATAATTAAAATGGATCCAAGAATTCTGTGATTTTTATGCATAATGTTAAAAGGACTTTGGGTAATCACCTATGCTTACTGCAGTTCCTATTAGCTCACTGAAGTGCTTCATCATCTTAACGTAGTGAGAAGAAGCTGAACATAATGAAGCATTTAGCAGCTGAAAAGCTGAATATTTTTCTCCTACGCTTGTGAAGCTAAAAACTGAAATAGTGTTGAAGGGAATGACAAGTGGACTTATATAGTACAGGTGGCCCAAAAGAGTCACAACTGTCAACTAAAGTTTTCCTTAAAAAGTAATGACATATCAAAGGTGTGTTCACAACTTATTTTCCGCTGCCCCCAAGTGGACAAACTCCAATTTATTGCATGTTCCCTGAGCAGTTGGACTCCCTCTTTAGCTAAATAACCTAGGTGTCTGTACTGTGAAAACATCCAGGGCATAGCAAATGCAGGGTTCCTCAGGATTGTGGTTTGATACCCAGGTCTGGATGTCAGTGTCCTTATGAAATTGTGTGTGAACCACTATGAGTGGTCAGTAAGACCAAGAAGGTGCCATATAAACGCTGTCTATTTACCATCAAATAGTATATTGTCTCATCAGCACTATACTTTTCTCTGTGTACCCATTTCCAACAGACTTTTCAATTAATTAAGTGTATCTTTGACACACTGACTTTTAAAAATTGTGTATAATTTTGATTAAAGTAGTTGTTTATATCTACGACTTCCTTCTCAGCCGAAGCTTCTGTCTTATGAACTCCTTGACTTGGTTTCCTCCCACTTCAACCTCAAAGAGAAGGAATTTTTTGGTCTGGCCTTTTTTGATGACAAGTATGTAAATTGCAGTGTTTATTTTTTTTCAGTGATATGGATATTTTTACATGTGTGCAAGTGTATGTTGGCAGATGATTACAAAGGGCAGCTTTCTGATGTTACAGTTTGTTTACTTTTGCAGTGGCCAGTGTAAGTGGTTGCAGATGGACCGCAGAGTCCTTGATCACGACTTTTCAAAGAAGCCCGGGCCCATTGCCCTGAATTTCTTGGTCAGGTAAGAAATTCTTGTTTCATGCAGAACCCAGGTTCTCCAGCAGGGTGCAGTACTTTGTTAACGTTGCGTTTTATAGTTTAGTCAAGAAACTATCCAGAGATTTTTATAGAACTCATTTGTGACAATGCTGATGGTATAAATCAGTGTTTGGAAAGTCTTTGACTGTCTTTTATGGGGTTTTTTTGGGGGGGTGGGGTTCACCCAAACCTAGTTCTAATCTTAATGTGTGTATGCATTTGATTTCACCCTTCATAGGTTTTATGTGGAAAACATAACACAACTTAAAGATATCATAACAGTGGAGCTGTTCTACCTGAATGCCAAATCTGCTGTCTACAGTGTAAGTGCTTTCTCTTATTTTTACTCGATTTTGAAACAATGCAAAATGATCCTGCTACACCGGGTTTTTTTTTTCATCACAGCTTGTGATGATTCATTGTCTCTGGACCCTCAGCTCAGCAGACAATAGCTGCAGGGCACACTTTTCTTACTCTGCTAGCTGGAATGTAAAACAGACAGCGTAAGAGAGTAGGATAATACAGGGGTTGATTTGGAGAATAAGCAGAGGTTACAGTAGGGCAACGCAGAGCAGATTCTATGTTTGGATCTGGAAAGCTTTCTCTCCACAGGCTTCCACTTCTGAATCATATTTATTTTTTTATTTTGTTTGTCTATTATGTCTCTCAGGGGATTATTGAAGTGGAAAGTGATAACGTCTTCAAATTAGCTGCAAATGCCTTGCAGGTTAGTGCTTTTAATAGCCTCGTAAACATGCATTAATTGCCACATCTAAAAGCATGCCATCTAATAAGATATATGTTCTGTTCATCACCAGGAGGCTAAAGGAGACTATACAAGGTAAGAGCATCATCATCAGCTGGTTAAGAAGTATTTAACAGCAGCAGGAGGAGTTAATAGTAAGCTCTTAGCGAAGACATTCAATAGGTCACTTGTTTCTCCAGTGCAGACAACAAAAATCAATAGCAGTGTTATGTGAGGCTCACCACATAGTGCTGAGCAGCTAGCACCAGGCAACTAATGAATCTCAGAGTGCTGATAGAAGCTAAGTATTGCAGAGTAGATACACCTTTACAATGTACACAGTAACGGATAGCTGTGTTTAACTGTGGTGGCTTTTGCTATTATACTTGGTGCTTTCAGAGGTAATACTGCATGTTATTGTGCATGTTGGCACTGGTTTTGGTCAGCTGATGAAGTATGATGGTGTAGAAATATTTCTTCATTTCAGTATGTTCTGTATTATAGTTGCTGCTAAGGCCACAGCTGCTTCTGAGGACACAGTGGTTATATGTTCACTATTTCCTCTGGGATTTAGGGTGGCTTTAACTTTTAGGGCAAATTTCATACTCACTTTAAAATCTTGACATGGCAAGTATTCTCTAGGTTGATCCCAATATATTTAGAGCCAGTTTGAAATTTTGCTTTGTAGATTTAAAGAAATGATATATATAAATATCACCAAAAAACCCCCAAAAAACTAAAACACCAACGCTTTCAGATCCTGTACTAGAATAAAAGTGATACAGTGAGAGGTGTTAGGAAGATTCACTACTACTTATGTCAAGATTTTTAAATCAACTTCCAAAACAGTTACATTTTTCTTCTTTTCCGTTTTAGTGATGAAAACACTCGAGCTGATTTGAAGAAACTACCTACTCTTCCCACCAAAGTACTCAAGGAACACCCATCTCTTGCATACTGGTATGTTCACAGGAAATCATGTTTTTACATTCAGCAAAAAGTGCATAAAGCCCGTAAACAGAGAAAATACTGTAAGACATTAGTAAAATAAAAGTTTACAGGTAATAAAAGGGGACTTATGCTAATTCCCAGCTTCATATTCTCATTTTGGACTCTACCTTTGCATGATCCTTGTATACATTATACTGGGCCTATATGGACACTACTGGGTCATCCTTATGTCTGAAAAAATCAATTTTAGCTCCTCTCTGTTTAAGGTCTTCTTTCCTTTAAGCAAGCTTTCTTCTGATTGGCTACCCCTCACAAACAGAAGAACAGCAGTTGGGCGGGGCTCCAGTGTTCTCAGCCAGAGCTGTGCGCCTGAAATGACCATATTATGGATATCTGCTGTAACTTATGTCATATAGAGCCACAGCCAAAAGTCTGAAACTGTGTTTATGTATGCTAATATATAGCATATAATATACATGCCAACACTGTTAAATACAAGCATCCAATATGGAACATGATAATAAACATAATAGCTCTCCTTTAATTAAATTGAATGTGTAAAGAAACTTGTAGAATACCATATATACTCGTCTTTTAACAATCAGTTGATCAATTAAATTAAAACAATTTGTTTACACCTCAATTTATCTTTCCCCGGCTAACTATATTGCCTTCTCATTTATGCAACATTACAGTGAGGATCGAGTTATTGAATATTATAAGCAGCTGAAAGGTGTTTCTCGAGGACAGGCCATTGTGCAGTAAGTAATTAAATTGTGTTGCTACACGAGTAAGAGGAAGACAGTGAATCTTTTTAGGCTTTAAATTCATTAATCTTACTCTCACCTCCATTAGCCCTCTCCCCATCCCTTTCCCTCTCTGGCACGCCTTTTCTCATCATCTGATAGAAATCAATAGCTCCCCTTCAGTTGCAGCGAGATCACACTGATTCACTAAACAGAGATCAGATTCCCACATTTGAGATGTTCAAAAGCAGCTGGAAGTTTGAATAAATGTTTTTTGTTCCAGGTATTTGACGTTGGTGGAATCACTCCCAACGTATGGCGTCCATTATTATGAGGTTAAGGTAGGCCTTTTTGTGATTAATATGACATGACAGCTGTTGCACCTGGAACTGTGTCAGCCCTAGGAGCTCTGTTCTTGCCTTACAGGATAAACAGGGGATCCCATGGTGGCTTGGAATCAGCTATAAGGGCATTGGCCAGTATGATCTCCAGGATAAATTAAAACCTCGGAAGGTAAACACTCCCTGGAGCTCGATCTTTAAAATGGCTGCTGCTTTTTCTCTGCTCCACTAATCTGACTGTGAACATGATAGCACAAGGCATGTGTAAGGACTGCTGCTGTTGCACACGGTGTGTTAATTCACGCATCATCTGTTTCACTCGAGCAAAAGGCTGAGCTTCAGCTGCGCCAGACAAGGCTAGACTTGAAAAAAAAAGAGCAAACTCTCAGTGTTGATGAGGCTGTCACTTATCCTTAATGAGGTTAGTGAGTTTTGAATAACTCTCTGGAGAATCATGGAGACAGTGCGAACTTGCTTTTCCCGTTTCAGTGGTATTGTTTTAGCTTGTGGGTTGACAGGAGAAACACCCATATGAGTGATTTGTCAGCTATGTCTTCCACTAGGTGACTTCAGTACATCCCAGTGCAGCGGGATGCAGACATGCACCAAACTGCCATTACGATAGAATGTGAAGGTTCAGTGCAATTTGCATTAAATCACTAGCAATGCCTTCCTGTTAAACCTCTGTATCGCTCAACATGATGCAATCCATCGCTGCCTGATGCATTGCAAAATTGTGCAAGCTGACAGCTGCAGGGTGTGCTTTTGAGAGGGAAAGAGGGTGTCAGCTTGTGATGTCAAAGAAAGAAGGGGTTGGATTTGGGCGTTAGCCTGCATGTTCGCAGAATACCTGAGGAGACAAGTCAGGAACTGACAGGAAGACAGTACAAACTATGTTTTTGTATTGACAGCAAAGCCAGGGAAGACTTAATAACTTTACACACAGGACGTGTGAGGATCTATTATTCTGGTAAGGCTAAATACTACATGTCTTTGTCTTGCCAACTTTGAATGTATTTTATGACTTAAATATTTATCACCCTTTGAAATTATTTGGTTTACGCAAACCTGAGCGGACAAAACTCTGTGTAAGCTTTTGTTTGTGTCTCATTCGGATTTTGTCCAGACGTACAGTGAGTCAGAAACCTAAATGGATTGATCATATTAAGCTGTTGTCAGTGAGCACCTGGGTGATAGGGGGATGGAAATGATGAGTGTTTATATGACGACCCCTTATGGTATTCTTCTCTCTCCAACACCTGCATTATTGCAGACTTTGCATGCCAGGTAGACAAGACTTTAATCACAGTTCATGTTACAGTCTGGCTTTTTAATAACTGTGGGTGAAACAGACTTGAGAAAACACCTGCTCAACATAGTTTTTTTGATATTAGTCATGACCATCATGGTTATCGTGTTCTAGGTGTTTTTGGAAAAAGAAATACATGAAGAATTTTTTTCATATGAAGGTACAACTAGACATTACTCTGTGCATTATCCAAACATCCAAGGTGCTGTATTTCAGAGTGTGAACAACACATATGCTTTTCTCTCATTGGGAATGGTTTTTCGTGTTTTTACCACCAGCTGTACCAGTGGAAGCAGCTGGAAAACTTGTACTTCCGTGAGAAAAAGTTTGCCGTAGAAGTTAATGATCCACACAGGTGAGCAGCGGGGGATCCTCATGTAGAGATGCTTGTTGCTGTTCTTACAATGACCGTTTTTACAAGTTGATTATTATGTTGTTTTCATTTTTGTTTAGTTTCTAACACTGATATCATCCATCTTTAGAACATGTATCTAAAGAAATCATCATTTTTCACTGCAACTTTTAGTTTAACTGCGACAAAAAAAAAAGCATATTTTCCGTGGTTTGTTTAGGAGAGCAGTAACCAAACGAACCTTTGGGCAGACGGGGCTACTCATCCACACGTGGTATGCAAGCCATTCTTTAATCAAGACCATTTGGGTCATGGCTATTAGTCAGCACCAGTTCTACTTGGACAGAAAGCAAAGCAAAGTAAGTGTCAGCTATGAGTCACTGCACGTTTTTATTGCTCTTTGTTTTACATTGTTTTCTTCATTCTTGTAGGCTAAACTCGGAACAACAAGAAGTTTAGAGGAGATTGCAATGGACCTCACAGAGCATGGAGGGGCGAAAATAAACAGACTGGGTGATGTGGGCCTTAAGAATAACTTCATAACAGCCAGCAATGGTAGTCTGGTATCTACAGGTTGGTTATAATTATTTTATATAAGAAAGCACATTTCTGTGTAACTTGTTTGTATGGTTTTACATGTAAAACTGTAACTTCAGATCAGATTTATCGTCACAAAGAGCTATAAACATTCAGCTGAATGAGATTTAAAAAGAACAGGTGACACGTGAAGGAGTCACACAGTACACACGCCATGGGTGTGATTTTTATATTAATGGGTGTGGTAGGCTATGTTGGCAATTTCAGTTAGAATTCTATTTTTCCAGGTTCAGCAGACTCTGAAATGAGTGAAGAACAAAAGAAGGAAAAACTCGCTGAACTAAGAAAAAAGGAACAGGAGATTCAAGATATTTTGGCTAAGAAAACAAAAGAGCTGAAGAAGATCTGCCTGAGAGAGGCGGTGAGAAATCATTTTGTGCTACAGTTATATCGGTCTATTTTTTCTCAACCCCACATTCAATGTTTGGAACTCCTTTTAATAAACCGCTGCTCTGCCGCTGGTAGATTGATTGTTTCTGTTGTTGCACTCACCTCATCTAAGTGTCCAGAGGATTTGTTGTTTTGTGCTTTCAGGAGCTTACCGGCAAACTGCCAAAAGAGTATCCCCTTTCTTCAGGTGAAAGACCACCACAGGTCAGACGGCGAGTTGGCACTGCTTTCAAGTTAGATGACCTTTTTCCCTACAATGAGGTGCGTATTTAACTGCATTTTAAAGCATAAACAATTAGTGTATCTTTTTTAACACTAAAATTGTTTCACTTTTAGATTTTATTTTTTAGATTTCTAATAATGTCAGCAAATTGCACAAAAAGATCACACCAATATTAACTGAGTGAGGAACGCAGCTAAAGTCTGATGGAGCTTAAGCTTTTCCTTATAGCTCTTTTTTTTTTCTCTGCGTTTTTACAAACCCATCTCTGTGTTACGCGTTGCAGTGGGTGGCTCTGTTGTGGTGCTGCAAATACTTGATATCATATAAAATCTGAAGCTGAAAACAATGACTGCGTGTCACCACTATGAGCCAGCCTACTAAGACACAGATATTGTATTTTAGTCTATTCTATTATTTTTTTTAATGAAATTATAAAAAGGAAAACATCATCATCAGTCAGAGCATTACACCTGCAGTGTTGTTTTAAATAATAATTTTAATTAGGTTGACCTGATATGAAACTCTAATTAGATCTATTCTGTAACATGTTCAGTGAGCACATTATAATTTACTTACATGTACCTGCTGAATATCTGAATGCTTGCTCTCTATTTTTATCTCTGGTTATCACCTACGTTTTCTGATTTATGCAGGATCCCATCCTGAGAAACCTGGAGAGCAGATTTGCCCTTCAGCAGAAGATTGTGGAGGCGGCTAAGAAGCTCGCAAATGAACCAGAACTGTGCAAAACTGTTAAGAAGAAAAGAAGGAGAAACTGTTTGGATGCTATGCAGAAACTGCAACAGATAGAGGATGAGATGAACCAGTACAGAATCAAGAAGGGGAAAAAGCCCACACAACGGGCCTCAGTGATCATTGCAGGTACGTTGGAAGATATTTGTTGCTGAATGTGTTAGATCGAGTCACAGCAAGCACAAAGTTGTTTTCTTTTCCTGCAGATGAACTCGCTCGTTCAAACTGCAGCTCTCTGTCTAGTCTCCCGCTGGATGATGGTGAGTCAGACATCTACAACACAGGTGATGCTTTCTTATTATGACCAAACCCAGAAAAGAGGAGTGTCATTTTTTTGTCACTGTGTTTGTAATCAGATGATTCAGACAGTCTCAGTCAAAGGCCACGCTCACGGTCAGTCCAAGGATCCCCTCAACTAAGTCCAATGCGATCACTGGGAGCAGAATTTGATTTGGAGAGACAAGCATCTCCACGGGATAATCACCACAACAAGAACCACAACAGGTTGGAATTTTCTGTTCAAACTGTTTATTGCTTGTGTGAGTCGTAGAGTGGAATCTAATTTGTTTTACAGCCTTATATTTTATTTAAAGCTGTTTTCAGAATGAGCAGATGACATCATGCATCGGCAGAGCCCATAGTATTTGTTGTGTCATGTTTGCCTCATTCCTTTCCTCACATTTTTTTACTTCCTTTTTTTTTAAATCCTGTTTTGATACTGCACCCATTTAGATTAGCTGTTGATGGCCAGGAGGCTTCCAATTACTACCAGAATCCAAGAGAGGTCTCCTCCACCCACAGTAGTCCCTATAAAACCCTTCCCAGACCTCCTAGAGATCCTCGCAGCATGCCTCCCACCCCGGTTATGACCCGCAATGCCTACAGCAGCAGTCAGCTCAGGTGTGATCTTTGTTCCCCTGCCCTGCCAAGCCAGTGTTTATCCTTCTTTATTTTATTTAATCAAACCCTTGCTTCTCTTAATACCCTAACCTTCCACCATGCTTTCACATAAAACCTTAACTTTTATTTTAACACCTAAATCCAAAAATAATATCCCGTATCTTAATCGTGATCTTCTCAAAGACACTTTGAAATTGGTGTCATTTTCCCAGGTTGGAGGGATCTCCTCATTGCTTCAGGCACCGCAGTGGAAGTCTGGAGTCTCAGCCTCGGCTGAGAAAAGACAGAGATTCAGAGAAGCCCGTCTTTATCTTGTCACCAGCCCACCGCAGCAACAGCACAGAGGTATTAGAAGATTGCTCCTCTTACACGAGCCAGTCAAGTCTGGACTACTGCGGGGCTGCCAACTCCCACTACAGTACACTGGACTCCCGTACCTCAACCATGCATCGTCTTCACAGAAAAGTAGAAGTGTATGGTAATACTGGGAGCATGCCAAACTTGGTCCAGCACCATTCTGGTTGTAATTATTCATGTGAGGCCTCACCACACTATGCACCCAGTGCCTACTATGTTGCCGGCTACCCCTGTCCGGACATGGAGCCTTATGCTAATGGTGCCTATGTATATGAGAATGAAGTCGAAGGCCACTACAACGTCAACCCATCCTACCAAATGAATGGGTATCACGGACATGACAGATTCAGGCACTACAGCAGTGATGGGACGGATAATCTTTCTCAGAATCCGTATGCAACAGTGAGGCCACCACGGACCAGAGAGGGGCCTAGAAATGAGCTCTTGGCCAAGAACATGCAGAAGGCCCTGGTTGCAGAGCACCTGAGAGGCTGGTACCACCGAAACAGAGGCCACAGGGAAGGAGGGAGGGGATTACTGGCTGGATATGACTTTGACAGTGGCTCTCAGCTCAGCTTGGGATATCAGACCATGCCGGCGGCCTTCAGCCACTCGAGCCGAGCCACCTCTTTCTCTTCAGGTACAGTCAAACGCATTAGCGTGAGGGGAACTGTCAATAATACAATAAAAATCAAAATCAATGTTTGTAATTTAGGGAAACATTAGGCTGCTGTTCAGGTTTAATAACATGAAAAAAATCATAATTACAAGTTAATTGGTCATGTTCTATAGTATCACTGATGTTAGGATGTGTAGGCTGCTTTCCTACTCACAGGATTTTTATTTATGTGTTGTTTGTGTATATTTGAGGGGTTTCATTTATTCTATCACAGGGTTTTCTAGGCTGCCATGTGAGAAATAGACCCAGTTTCTGGGTTTAAAGATATACATTCATAAACTAACAAAGTAATAAGTATCACATAGTATTTTGTGTGAGAGTAATACTATAGTTTTTGAGGCTTTTGAGACATTGTGCACTCCAGCGTTATTTGAGTGTTCATGCTTTTCTCTTCTTTTCAGTTTCCTCAGCAGAGAGCACAGGGAACTGGCGCAACCAGCTGGCAGTCGGCCTGACAGAGTTTGATGCACCTGACACACCTCAGTACCCTCATCCTGGAGCTTCAGCATCCCTGTACAACCGCAGTCCCACACATAACAGGTGAGTTCTTCGGTTCACTGAATCTCCACACTGAGGCTGTGGTTATAAATAAAGTCAATAAGTTGCAGTCAGACAGTCATAATCATTGGATTAAACTAAAATGCTGATTGTTACTTTCTTAACAAAATGGTAGGCGGGTACCCTGCCGCTCCTCTACATCTGGATGATACATGTATTTTTCTGCATTCTTTTGCTTTTCTTTTAAAGAGCGGTTTTATTTTATGATTGTATTCTGCCAGCGTGATCTGTTCTCCTTCCTCTCGTTACTTGGCTTATGCTCTACGCTCATGTGTGCAGAAATTCTCCAGAAAACAAAGAGTCTGACACAATGCTCCAAAAATGTGAGTCAGTAGATGTGGTTGGCGCTGAGGCCACTAGTGCAGCTGAACCATCAGACAACCTTTCTAGCACTTAAGGGTGAGACCAAACACAGCGGGCCACTTTGTGTCGTGTTGCCAGTCGTCTCCATTCCGACATCCCGCCGTCATCCGTGTTATTCGTGTACAGCTCATTCATATCATCTATTTTTTTTACACTGTGTTTTGCTGTTTTTGAGGCTCCATTTTTTCAAAAATGCATCAGTCATCATAATCAAGGCCATGCACCTAATATACAAGGCAAAGACTTAGAAGGATTATTACTTGTTTAGAAAGTACACTTTGTTTGCATACTAAAACTACCCGAATGCAGAAAACGGAAATTCAGTCTTTTTGTAGCAGTGAAGGAAACTCGGGAGATAAAAGCTTAGCAAGCCTTATTAAGATGAGATTATGAACATCTGAAAGGCAGTCCATCCTAACAGCTGAGATATTTAAGTCTGGACAAAAGTGACCAAACAACCAATACTGTCCCTCCTAAAGTTATATTGCCAGAGTGAAAAGGCCTTGCCATTTACTCTATAAAACCCTGGTCATGTTGTATGCCTTCAAAAATATGGTGGACTTTAAAGTGCAATGTATTTCCATTTCCATCCATCAGCTTTATTTAAAATGTCAGCCTTGTTTCTTGTTCTCAAATAACTACTACAGTGGATCTTACCTAGTCTTGTGTTATTGCCTGTACAGATTTTACCTTGATGGGAGCTACATGAGCATCCACTGAAGAGGACCAAACCAAACTGTGGCACAAATAAAGCCATAGCCAGCAGCACATGAAGGGAATGGAGTGGAAACGCAGGCTTTACACAAATGTTTTTGGCTGCCATAACCTCGTCTTTGAAGGTGTTTTCTCGTTTTGGTTTTGGCAGAGAGGTGTACACCGTCCTCATGTTATCGTAATCTCTAAACACAGTGATGACACTCTTGAATGATTTTCCCATGTGCCTTGGATTGGATGAATTGTACAGGCAGATGAGAATGTGTCAAGAAACTTTAAAATGTTGCACAACCACACTGGATTCAAACCGTACTGTGTATTAAAAGATAACAAAGCTAACAAACGTGTTTTTACTCAATCCACCACCATGTATTTTAACAGAAACTAGCTACTGCCTTATACAAATCAGTAGGTTATAGAATAAAAACAAAAAACAATTGCCACTTTTCTCTCATGATAAATGATAAAACTCATCTTAAATATAACATCGAGATTGAAGGCAAAGCTTGAGCATGTTTACAAGTGTGACATGACAAAAGCTGGGTTAATCATCATTAGAACAGGCTGTGTATTTAATGACGCTCCATTTCTTCATTTCTTTAAACTTTAAATCAGAATGTATCATGTCAATATTGTTTATAGAACCATTAGTCTTTGTTAGTGCTGTATTGTGTTTTAAAATGCATGGTGAGAAAATAGATTTTTTGGATTAAAAAAACGCAAACAAAAACAAAGTTCAGACTTTTTTATATTAACAGAAGACCACTGCCATAAAACATATCCATTTCTCATTGTTTTCTCACACATTTGTACAGTCAGTGTGTAGTTACATGTTGTTAGATGTTGTCATAAAATATTTTCCACTCAAATAAAAGGTGAATAAACATATGTGTGACACAAATATGCCTGCTGTCACTTTCTTTGTGAAGCTTGCACAGTTCTTAATGGTTGAGTTCTGCTAAGAAAAACTTAAAGAAATCAAACTATTTACTGAGAAATTATAATGTTAATGATAATGAATGGTATTCACCAAGAATCATAAGGAGACTAATCCCAGCCTCTTATCTGTCCAACAAACATAGGCTAAAACCAGGCTGTTAGCTAACTGCAAATCAGCTAGCCAGAAAATATCTGTATCCCTGCACTTGTAAAGATTGGCAATTACTTTCATCATTATTATTGAGATAGTTAACTATCTCAACATTTTGAGTTACTCCTGAGTAAATTTTTGAAATTTTGAGTTAGTAAGCTAAAAAGCTGATATTTAAAGTTATTAACCCAACATTTGCTCGAGTGGCAGAAACAAGTTTTTCCTTACAATAGAAAAACTGCCCATTCAAAAGTGTACAAACAACAAAGGTCTCCTCAATAAAGAAGATAACTGCAAATCTTCACTCTGAAAGGAGTTTTTATGTTTACATGTGGATGAAAGGCCAAAACGTATAGAAAAATATACTACCTAACTGTGGGTCAGGTGTATACAAGGCCTAAAGTGATTGTGATAATGAACCCCTGAAAACAAGCTAACTCTTTTGGCTCATGGTTTGTTTGTTGTGTAACTCTGGGAGGAGCTCTGTTTGCATGGGACATGTTAACCCTCCCGCTAGGCCTGTAAAAACATCCCACCTGCTGCAGTCAATCCAGCGTTTTCCTTTTGCCTGAAGCAACTGTCATCTCAAAAGATTCTGATGACCAGGGCAGCTGGCAGAACGGTCTGAAAAAAGAATGTTAGCATGTCTTTCCCCTGTTGGTACCGTAAATATCTTCCATGTAGTTCACAGGGTTTATTTTAGTCCGTGAGGCAGGATCAAACGGTTTCTAGCTAAAGTCAAAGTCAGAGGCTTCCCAGTTTGCTCTGTGTTGAGTCAGAGATTGGATAAAAAGTTGTTTTTTGCCTTGATATCGACAGGAAAACACAACTTTAAAACTTCAGTGCAAGTATGTCTAACGGCAGAGACCTTGAGGATCTCAATGAAGAGGACATTGATGAGGATGAAATCCTTGCAATGCTTTCGCCTGAGGAGCTTAAGGAGCTTCAGAGTGAGATGGATGTTATTATTGCACCAGACGAGAGTGTACCAGTAGGACAGAGACAGAAGGACCAGACAGAAAAACCTCCAACGGGGACGTTTGACCACAGATCCCTAGTTGATTACCTCTACTGGGAGAAAGAGTCTAAACGTATGCTCGAGGAAGAAAGAGTGCCTGCTACTCTCCTGCCCAGTGAGGTAAGAGATAACTCTAGCAAAGGTTCATGTACAATTCAGTTTTTGGTACATACCATAAATGTCATAGTTCTAATCTTAATGTCCTAATGTACTGTTTAGAAAACCTTGAGGGAGGAATCTGAAAAGAAAGAAAAAGAAGAAAACACAGGATGTGGCAAATATGAGGTGTATGAAGTGATAGAGGAAGTCATTGAAGAAGAAGCTGCAGATTGTGAAAATGGAGAGGAAATTATAGAGGAGATTATTGAGGAAATTGTTGAAGAAGTTGATGAGAGGGATGTAAAGGACAAAATAATAGATGTGGGAAAAGAGAAAGAGACGAAGCAACTTGCTGAAGTCCAACCTGAAAATGCAGGTGAACACGCAGAGCCTCTGGATATCACAGAAAATGCACCAGGAAAAAATACAACTGACAGTCAGCCTTTTTCAGGCACAAAGGAGACTACTGAGACCTTAGCTCTGAAACACAACACTGAAGATAAAGAAGGAAATAAAAGTACAAAATGTTTGCCTCCCCAAGAGGCTCCAGAGGAGCCAGAAACAGTCGAGCCCAATGAAAAGCTTCCAGAGAAAGAAGAGAGAAAAATAGGTAAACTGAAAATTCCGAAGCTTTCACTCAATAATATAAAAATTACATCAAGACCTTCAGGAAATGATACAAACTTGGAGTCGACACTTGATAAGATCCGCAAAAACAACCCCTCTATCACTGAGGTAAACCTCAACAATATAGAAAACATTCCCAAAGAGATGCTCGTGGACTATGTCAACGCCCTGAAGAAGAATAAATATGTTAAAACATTCAGTTTAGCCAACACTGGTGTCGATGAAAATATTGCTTTCAATCTAGCCAACATGCTACGAGAGAATCGCAGCATTACGACTTTAAACATTGAGTCGAACTTCATAACTGGAAAAGGCATCGTTGCCATCATTCGCTGCCTCCAGTTCAATGAGACTCTCACAGAGCTGCGTTTTCACAACCAGAGGCATATGCTAGGTCATCACGCAGAGATGGAAATCTCTCGCTTGCTCAAGGCCAACAACACCCTTCTGAAGATGGGCTACCACTTTGAACAGCCAGGGCCCAGGATGGTAGTGACCAACATTTTAACAAGGAATCTGGACCGACAGAGGCAGCTGAGGAAGGAAGAGCAGAGGCAGCAACAGCTAAAGCAGCAGAGGGAGCTGATGCAGATGTATGAGAGCAGTCTCAATCTGCCTCCTGGTTTACTTGAGATGCTGGGATACATACCACCCATAGAATTCCTACAGGAGCATGGACTTGTCCCACCCTCATCAGAGCTGAATGCTGTTGTGCAAACACAACACCAGACAGAACAACCAGAGCCCCAGAAGAAGATCAAACACAAAAGCATTCCCAAACAACCCAGTGATGAACCAGCAAACCCATTAAAGGATGTCCAGCTGAGGAGAACTCCAAAAAAACGTGATCCTTTATTTGAGCTGGACCCAAGAGATGATAGAAGATCAGAGAGGGCAAGCTTTCAACTGAGGAAGACTCCCAAAGTGAAGGATACAGGCAGTGCAGGGAAGGAGGATGAAACGGCCAACCTGACTGACGTGATCAAGTCTTTAAAACCTGTCCCTCGCAGACGATTACCTCCAAAGGTTGACCTCACACCTCGTGATCAGCTCCTAAATGATATCAAAAAAAGCAACGTGGCTTATCTCAAATCTGTGAGTACCTTAGAATCAGTATTACCTGAAATTACATTTTTTTATTGCTCAAAAAGTGGAACAGTGTTCAAGCTCACAAAACAGAAGAGCATTTATCATAACACTTTCATTTTCTGAAGGTGTTTTAAAAGAGCATGCATTGTCCTAAAAAGCAAAATAAACCTGCTGTTCCTTTCCTTTGTTGCTTCTCACAGGTGCCTCTCCCTAAAGCCCTGGAATCAAGTGAAACGAGTCTCCTGTAAGGCGCTGCTGTTTCTTCACCATAGTATTTGTTTTTATTACACATGCTCAGTATTAGTCACTTCAAATGAACAGTACAAATTGCTACTGAACTTTAATTACCTAGAGAAAAATACTGGTTAGTTCTGTTTTATTTCAATACGTGATATAGTCTTCGCAAAGTCACAGCAATTATAAACACTGACTACAGCCAAATATTGTGTATTAATTCTACAGTAAAGCGTGTTAACCTTTCATAATTTGAAAGCTCTTCTGAATACAGTGCATGGTTAAGAAAAGTGTATTCACACAGTATTTGTTCATGATGTCTACATATACAACAATTTCTCTAATCTTTGTGCTTAAAATGAATTAGCAAGTGTGTCTGATTAAATGTTTGTGACTTAAACATTTTGCTATTAAAAAAATATAAACCTTCCACTCTTTGCTGGGGGATGTTTTTTTACATTAATTTAACATCACTGGTCACTGTAGAGGTGCCATTAGCTGTAACGCACATCCATCCCGAGGGAATCATTTTTTCATCCTGAAATGAGCGCTGGATATAGAAACAAAAAATTACCCATATAATCTGTGTAGTAAATTCATGCCTCCCAGACAGTTTATTCAAATGATATATAAATCTGCAAAGGTTTTATTTCCCCCACTAACCCGCCATTCAGTAGTCGTTTTTCTCTCTCTTTTTTCAGTAAAATCCTACAGTATACTTTTTGTTTTAGACTTATCTGGAACAAAGTCTGCAACATAAAGTACTTTGCAAAGGTCATTTATTTGAATATAACAAAAATGCCAAAATTAACACAGTTTGAGCTCATCATCTACTAACTGTAAGGTCGGTAGTTCAATCTCTGGCTGCTCAAGGCTGCATGACAAAGTGTCCTTGGAGAGGACACTGAACCACAACTTACTCTCGGATGTTTGTTCATCATAGTGTCAATGTGAAAGAAAAAAGAACTTAGGTATAGCAAAAAAGTTTGTATGAATATGATGAATAGTAAATTGTATTAAGTGCTTCGAGTGCTCCTGCAGAGTAGAAAAGCACTATATAAGAACCAGTCTATTATCATTTAACAATAATTTGGTTTAAAATTGTGCAAGCAGAGGATGAAAGAAGAAGTGGGAAGCTGAAAAAAACTGTCTACAACAGCATGCAAAATTCATGTTCTTAAGAGATTCGGAAAAAAATCCAGGCAAGTCCTGACAGAGGAACTGAGACATTCATGTGGCTGTTCAGTTGATCCATCTGCTGTTTGCTGAAGCCTCATCAGATATCTTCTGAGTAGAAGGGTGGATGTCAAGAAGTCTTAAATAAGGGAGACAGGGAGAAAAGGCTGAGGTGTGCAAAATTATACGAGAACTGGACTACAAACCAGTGGCAAAACATCTTGTGCAGTGAATCTAAATTTGAAATTTGGTTCAAATCACTTTCAATGTCTACGGGGTGGGGGTGGGAGGGGGCACAACCATGACTGTCTACAGCCATCTGTAAAACATGGTGGAGAGTCATGGTGCCATGGTTCAGGGCTGCATTTCAGCCAGTGATGTTGGGGATCTTATCAAATTTGTTTCATTTTGAATGCAGGAAAGTACAATACTGTCAGGTTTTGATCCACTATACATTACCATGTGGAAAGCATCTGATTGGCAACAGCTTAATTTTTTATCACAACAAAATTTCCAAACACACTGCCAATGTAGCAAAAACACACCTTGATAGGAAAACACACAGGGGATCAGTACCAGACATGATTTGGCCTCTCCAGAGCTCAGACCTCAACATTACTGAAGCCAAGTGGGATCATCTTGACAGAAAACAGAACAAAAGGCAGCCAACATCCAAAGAAGAGCTTTGGATGGATGTCCCACAAGAAGCCTGGAGATCTATTCATGAAGACTACTTAATGAAAAACCTTTCATTTTGCCTGTGTTCAGGCATCATAAAGAAAAAAAAAAGATGGAGACTCTGTTTTTACCTCATATGCTGTATTTGTTTGATGTTTGCACATTTCACAAAATTGCTTCACCCACTTCTCATTTTCCCAGCAAAATATAGATATGAGCGATGGCTTGAGACTTTTGCACAGTACTGTAAATCAAATTACATTTATTTTTATAGAGGACAGCCAAATTTTATTTCTATTCATCGCTTTTCAAGAATGGAAATGTCACCAAAAAACATATATAACACACACACATATAATGCTGCATCCAAAACCAATTAAAAACGAACTGACATTTGAGTAGGTAGCATGTACAAACTGCGTTCAGTGTGCATTTCTGAACAGAAATGGGGAAAAAATAAATATGAGCATAAAATAATAATTATTGTAACTTTTTCAGAATTCCATGAGATGTCGACTAATGAACAGGGGAATGTGGTAAAAGTCAATTGTAAATTTATTTTTTTAAAGTACATTTCTGCATGCTAAAATAATGACACATCAGAAATAACAAAAATATACATAACATATACTCAAACGATAAAGCTGCACTTGCCATTCATTTTTCCGTATTGCATAGCTGTGAACAGAGGGGATACACTCAGGCCACCCTGTACAGTCAGAAACTGTATGCACAAATCTTGTGACAAATCGAATATCCACACTGCATTATTATTTTAGGTTAGGACATGTAACAATGTCTATGCAAGAAGCAAACTTTTTTTCAGCATTCATAAAGCTCCTGCAATGACAAAATTGGAGTTATTGCGGTTTAATAAGCAGTTCACTTGGTGGCAGCGGTGCGTTTTGGTAATCTGGGTCTACTCGGTGAGAATAAAGATAAACGTGCTCATTTTGAGGTAGCAAACTGAAAAGAAATGATTTTTTTTTAGAACAAATATAACTGGTATCTAATCACTGTTTATTCAGCTCAAACATTCTATTTTATTTGGATTGAATAAATACTTGATTACTGTGTAGAACAAAGTGCACTGTCAACGATGGGGAATTACGTGTCTGTGGACATATTTTGACAAAGGAATGCTAAAAACTTTGATCCCAACATCCAATCCATACAATGATTGTGCGAACCCTGTTATAATGAAATGATTCAACTTTACCCCTTAGATATTGTGAACTCACACAAACATGTAAGAGCATATATTAAACTAAAAAAAAAAAAAAAAAAAAGTGGGAATGAAGAAAAAAAAATCGGTAACTTTACTATTATAAGGGGTTTAAACTGGAACTCATCAGACAATTCTACAGAAACTTTAATCCATACTGTATGACACTGATTTCTTTTGGCACACTCTTGGCTGCACTCTTACTCCTTCAGTTTGCTTTCAATGAAATCCTGAATCTTATTAATTTTCTCCTCTTGTTGGTCCAGAAGATCCATGATGATGCCCATGGGGGTCTTCTTTAGCCCAACACCTTCAATCTTGTTCTCCAGCCTGTTTTTCATGTTGCGAAGTCTCAAAGAGGCATGGATCAAGATTACTACGGGAAAAACAAGAGCAGCCTATTAATATTGTTTCAGTAAGGAGGGGATAGAATACATTTAAGTATAGCAAGGTTAATGTTTTTAGTGAAACACATGTTGAGAATTGCCAAAACAAAATGTGATACTGCTGAAATGCAGACATTAAGCAGGTGTTAGGAAAGGCAAATCTTTTATTTCCATGTCAGACAGATACTGAATGCATGACATCAGCTAGTAAATGTGGTCCTGTCAACAACCCATAGCAACGAGTCAACACAAGCAGCAGTGGGCACTCCTCCTGGGAAGAATCAAACTGCCTCATCTGTCTGCCACAATGTTAGAGCTGCTACATTTGCTTGAGGAACCTAACCCACCAATTATCTGAACCACTCTGCTGATGGTCAGAGTCTAAAAATATTTAGAGAGAAGTAGCCTGTAATACTGACTTTATTTTACAATCAGCATCAGCAGGAAATGCGCATCAGCAATTCTGCACATACTGTTCAAATGCTTCAGTGAGTCAGAATGAGAGAGTACCTGGAAAACCTTATTCACTCTCAGCAAAATCCTCAGTTATGTATCTCAGTGTGACTCATCGCCAGTCTCCCTGGCAGTTTTCATTGCATAACATTAGCCAGATGTTAGCAATATACTATAAGGAACGGTCTCAAGTCTGTACAAGTTGCGAAGTTCCAAAAGGTTCTTAATGTAACAAAGTTAGCAGATGTTTCCCTTTCAAATGTCAAGAAACTGTGAGTGAACCAAAGGAAATTCCAAGCTTGATTAATCGGAATCGGAATACTTTTATAATCCCTAAGGAATGATTTTATGAGGAAAACTGCTCTATTAATGATATTAATTATCATAGAATGAGTCATCATTTTTTTTTTTATATAAAATGACTAAAAGCTGAATTAATTCCAATATTATAATATACAGGATATACTGTGTTTTATTTTTAAAGTGAGTAACCAGTGTAACAGATAAAATCAGGTTAATATTAGAAAGAAATTCACAATATCTTTATTGGGAAGATTTTAAGGGAGAATACAGATTTCAATCAGAGCTACTCCTAAGAGCCAGAATTTTTCTGTTGTAGATACACTAACAAATATTCTTAGATATACAGCAGTCAGGCATAACATTATGACCACCTGGCTAATATAGCATTTGCTGATCTGTTGAGGCCCTGACTTTAGGCCCTGAAGGTGTGTTATGGTATCTGGCACCAGGTGTTTGCAACAGATCCGTTAAGTCCTGTAAGTTGTGACGTGGGGCCTTCATGGATTCGACTTAATTGTCTAGCACATCCCACAGATACTCAACCGGATTGATATCTGGGGAATTTAGATGCCAAGTCAACACCAAACTTGTTGTTATGCTCTTCAAAGGTTTCCTGAACTATTTTTGCCCTATGGCAGGGCTCATTTTCCTGTGGAACGAGGCCACAACCACAAAGGAATACCATTTTCATGAAAGGGTGTACATGGTCTACAATAGTAGGTTCTTTACCTTACAGTAGTAGTGGACATGTTAATGTTCATTCATGAGATTCAAGCCTTACTACGGGGAATGTAAGAGCATTATCACCATAGAAATCTTGTTGTTTTGAAACTGCATGTGACAAGTGAAGTGAAACCATGCGCTCACTGGCTAATGCCTTTTGATCGACAAGTTATTGGCCAGTCAGCATATCCTGGATGCGCTTCCTTTCCCTTCTTAGAATGCCCCATGGAGCAAAAAGCAGGTGACTTGTGAGTCTTTTGTATTTCAATACTGATGCTTTCTCTGCTACATGCGCTGAAAGTATTAGTAACCACTGAATTTGGAGCACATTCTGCTGGACAAACTGTTTAATGAAACTATTTCTAATTAACCCCAAGCTAAAACAAAAATAATAATTAACTGACGCTATAATCAAAAAGTAGTGTACTTGTAGTGTTGTGCTGGGTGTTGAGAAATTATCCAACATGGTGAATATCAAAATGAATGGAAAATGCTTGTGTAATATACTTACAGAGCAAAGGAAAGGTGATTCCAAAGATGAAGACCATGACTCCACCACAGAGTGAAAGCAGAAAGTAGCTGGTGACCATGACACCAATGACAAACAGAGTGGGGTTCTTCCTTTTGAAGTTCTTGATAGTGGCCTTATTTTCTCCTGCCCAGACTGATCCTGCAAAAACCAGTGTCACCACAGCTCCACCCAGGAACATGCCAAATGGATTCATGAACCTGAATATTGGAACACACACACACACAAAGGAAACTGAAATGCTGTGCATTAATTTCACTACATATATAGTTGTGGTCAGAAGTTTACATACACTCATCATTAGCATGAATGTCAAGATAATCTGGGCTTGTAATGATTTATTTTAACTGTTCTTTTTTCCAGACTGGAATCATTGTACAGCACACATCATTACTCCATCCTAAAAAATAAATAAATAAATATAACAGTTCAAAGAAATTATTAAAAACTTAAAATGACAGTGATATTCATGCTCATAAAGAGTGTATGCAAAAATTCACATAGACACATATTATATATAATTTAAAATTCTTTTAAACAGCACAACCTGCTGGTGGTGGCAACAATTAGTAACTACCACTTTGCTGTACACCAAAAGCTGCAAGGCCTGCAAGAGGATGTCGACTCACGATTTCCACTACATCATCCTGCATTCAAAGCAGCAGCTTGTATGCAGGAAACGGCAACAATATTGGGCGGCCGATGGTCAAATTTAGCATAACTTTTAAATAAGGTTAATTTTACATAAGTTTTTACAGGATGTGTACGACATGCGTGCAGTATAAAGCACCAGCTCAGCATTTAGGCCATCTAAAAAGTTACTTTCTCTGAATGTTTTAAATGTTGGAAAGAGAGGACTTGTAGGCCAAAAGAGGTTAATCTATATGGCTAGTGACCATCTGACGACTGTAAAGATAGAAAAGAGCTTCACAGCAACACAGTGCTAAATGCAACAAAAATAGCCTGTGTGGTCACAATGGGTGTGGATAAAAGGTATGCAAGAGAATTAAGCTCAGAGCAGCAGATGCTGGCCTGTCTGCGTTAGCCTGCTGTCAACCCAGGACTCACCCTACAATGAGGAAAACCACCACAGCCACGGCGAAGTAATTCGTCTGGTAGTACATCAGATTGCTGATCACTCTGTTGTTCCACTTTGCTAAGTCTCCGAATTCCGGCTTGCCGAATCGGTCCGTTCCGGGGAAAAAGTCGTCCCACGGTCTGAGGGGTGCGAGCTCCATTTTGGCTGCCATATCTTCGGCGTGTCGTTAAGCGACGCAAACAAACACAACACCACAGCACACGCTGCGTAATATTTTGACAGGTCAGCTGATCACCGTCAGAGGCCTGGAGGAGGTGGCAGTCCGAAAGGACAGAAACGCTCTCGCGAGACTTTAAACGAGCCTCAGTCTTCAGCGCGTGTTAACTGTTTTAGGACTTGCGTTTATAAAGTGCAGCAGTGCCATTAAAAAAAAATTATTTTATTTTTGATTAGTTAGCACCTAATACCAAAAATTGTAATTCATTAATTAATACAAAATATGGCTTATGCTTTGCTGTTTTGTCATCTTCCTTTATACTTATATAATTATAATCTTATTTAAATATATTTCTGTTCTGAATTTTGTTTTTTTCAGTGTTTAGTTAAATTCTCTAGATTTTCTATTATCTGAGTCCACTGTAATCAGGGACATCACCAAGGGGGGTCAGAGAGGGCACTGGCCACCCCCCAAAATTTGCTGCCTCCCCAGTGCAGCGGCCCTGACTGTATTTTAACATCCTTTTCTCAGTCGATGAATAAGTTCTAATCTCTATTTTACTACGTGCATTCTCTCTATTGTTTGCTATAGCAATAATTATAATAATAATAATTACTAGGAAAAGAAACAGATTTAATGTAGGCTAAAACCACAAAAACATTGCATTATTTTAAATAGTGTACACGCTCTTTGGCATTTGTAAAGTCCTTTATCTCAAATTGTGTTCAAATTATGGAACGCAGAAAGAGAAGAAGAAGACATCACTGGGCTATTCACCTATGGATAATTATTATCTCTATACAAGGCTCTTCAAAGACATGCAGATATGCACATATGTGTGGGGAAGGAACCTCATTTCTGAACCAGGAGAATTATATATCCCTGTATGCGCAGTTAAGAGTCGGGGCTACAGCGCAGCTTTGACACTCGTGAACACAGTACTCTGAATCGAGGACATGGGACCCTGAAAGTATGGCGGATGCCGAGGAGCCGTAAGTCGTAATTGATGGAAATTATTATTTTAACGTAGTTAAATGCTGCCCCTTTGTCAGCAACCCAACATGCCTAAAGACAGTTTTATTTTTTTCTTCCAGGGAGAAGAAAAGAAGGCGAATAGAGGACCTAACTGAGAAGTTAGTGACGAATCTAAATAAAGGTCTCTGGCAGCAGGTTTGCGTTGCTAAGTGAGCAGCGACTGCTGGGCCAGCAGATATGATCAAATCAAACATTTTACCATGCACGCAGGACTTATTAACCCACCATTATATGTTTCTAGAAATCATCCATGTAAAACGTGAATCCAGTTAAAGTCTAGAGTTTATTGCAAGGGTTGAAGTTGCATTGCTCAAATCAGCTTTCATGCAAGACCTATTCGGAATGAGTCACTGTTACAGCCTTGTGTCTGCTTCATATCACATGCATTTTGCTTGCAACCCCTATATTTTTCTATCTATATCTATCACCCCTTACCTGGGTAATCACTGTCCTTGTAGTTAAATGCAACATGGATATGCAATCTTGAGACACTGATAGAGACCACGTATTATCTGTTCAACAACAAGCCTATACAGGAAATATAAGTGCTGTTATCTTAATGCTTTAGTAGATTGAGACCTGGTTCTATGACTTTTATCTCTAACAGGTTTCTTAATATGAGAGTCCTGTTCATTTTGGCTGCTCTTTTTAGTCTTGAGATAAGTTAGAAGAAGTGTAAGCATAAATTGTGTTGTAATACAAGTCCAGTGCATCTTGTTGTGTTGTGTTGTTTGCCCAGAATGGCTGTAGATAGTGGACACAGAGATGGTGGCTGCGATTGGGATGGTCGTTGGAATCATGTGAAGAAGTTTTTGGAGCGACCTGGCCCGTTTACGCATCCTGACTTTGAGCCAAGCACTGAGGTTACATGGAAATGTTTTTTATGTGCATGCTTCATATATGTGACTGAATAAGCCAAACAAGATAAGGCTATAGCTGCACTGTGAGGTTAGAGGGTTTTTAAAAATCTTAAATACCATTCCTTAAATATATCATATTTCTTTCATACCAGTCCCTGCATTTTTTGTTGGAAACATGCAAGATTCTGGTGATCGGAGCAGGAGGACTTGGCTGTGAGCTGCTGAAAAATCTGGTAGGAAATGGCAAGCTTGAATGCATGTTTTGTTAAGGTTCATCATCAAGTGTAAATCGAACAAATGCAAAGTCTTTTTAGTGGTTTAAATAAGTTCTTACATAGTCTTTCTTTGCTTTAGGCCTTGTCTGGGTTTCGCCTCATTCACGTGGTTGATATGGATACTATTGATCCGTCCAACCTCAACAGGCAGTTTCTTTTCAGGTAGGTTTTTAGCTTTTTTAAATTTCACCATGGTTTAATACCACACAAGTACTGATTATGCACAATGTTTCATATATAATCAAAACTGACGTGTCTCTATTTAGACCCAACGATGTTGGACGACCAAAGGCGGAAGTGGCTGCTGACTTTATTAACAGCCGTGTCCCGGGATGTAAAGTTGTTCCGTATCCTTTTATTGACAATTTTCTTTAAATACAACACAGACTGTGTTTACAATATATGACATTTACTGTGTGCTGCTATCATGTTATCACCTTCTAAATAATCTGCAGTCAC